>NW_028227260.1:4447500-4630000 GCF_978045245.1 Mus caroli
ATCTTAATGACCAGAATAGCCTACAGCTATGAAAAAGGCTGTCAAAAGTTGAATACTCTCCTTCCTGTTAATTGCAAATGTCTGGGGACATTAGAAAACTTAGTGAAACTTGTTTCAGTTTTACTTGTTTGTTTGCTTTTGAAGATAGGGTGTCACTAAGTAGTCTAGACTGGCCTGGAACTTGTGACCCTCTTGCCTCAGCCACCTGAGTTCTGAGACTATGGCTAAGAATCACTATGCCTAGCTTTCTAGTAGTTTAAATTACTCAATTACCAGGTCTGAGCACAATCTGAGTTCTTTATTGAAACCATTCCTCATAAAATAAAGAATCTAGATTAGCAAATATGATCAAAGTATTCAGATATACTTGAGAGAAATTGTTTTTGTGAAGTCCATTCACTAAGATCAATGAATATACACCAATTAAAAGCACTTTTCAAAGGCCCAAGCAATAAGCAAACGACATCAGAAACCAAAGAACTGAAACAATTCTTTCCACTAAAACCTTATTAAGAGTAATTTGCAACATTAAGTGGTTCAACAAATTGCCACAGCCTTTTCTAAATTTGAATGAGCTTCCATGAGTATTTGCATATGTTCTTTGGGTCCTGTGAAATATCTCCAAGAGTTCTTTTAATGTGACTTTTTCTTTGGTCACTTTCTCTGAGACAGCTTCACTCTTTTCTCTCAAGCACTCTCCTTCATGTCTCTGGCTGCACCTCTCTAGTCCCAAATGAAGAGAGTCAGCCCCACTGTCAACTACTTCTTCATTTACTCCACTTCCAGCATAGCCACTTGCAGTTTCTGTGTGGTACTTTTAGCTTTGCTGACTAGTTCTTTCTCCCAGTGTTCCCCTTTTTAAAATGTCTGAGGTCTCATCACTTGGGGAAACAAAGGAGGCAGCACAGCTATAGTCTCTGTTCACTGTGCAGGAACTGACCAGCAGGTCCTCAATGAGTTGCTACTATCAGCCTTTGAAAATAAAAAGATGTGATTGGCTACTAACCATCACACACATACATACAAACATACACACAGAAAGACACATACGCCTTTTATTTATGTAATGAATTTTGGACTGGAGAGTTTGCAGCGAAGTTGTTCCTTTAAACAATGGCAGTTAACATGCCATATAGGGGTATTCAAACCATGTGGCTAGACACTATTTATCAATTAAAACATAGCAACTGAAAATCATGTTTATAACAACTATTAATATCAAGGACTGCCTTACTTAGACGATTAAAATAGTATTCAGCATTACCCAACACAATTTTCCCATACTGTGATATTCAATATGGTAAGAAATAGCCCCATAGGATTTGATGGGTACTTTGAACATGGCTGACCAAGGAATTGAATTTTTAGAATTATATTATTTAAATTAACTTAAACATACCCAGTATAAACCCATTTTCACACAGAAACTGCTGAAAATATTCAATGGCATATTTAATGAAGACCACATCAGATAAAGACTTTGTTGGGTCCAATGCCAGTTCACTGTACTCAAATTCCATTCTTTAGCCCTGTGTATGTCCTAAGTAAAAAAAAAAAAACAAACAAACAAACAAAAAAAACAAAACACATCTGGGCAAAGTCTCAAAAAATGCAAATATGCATGCACACACAGATGCATAGATATACACATGCACACACACAAACTTCACAGTGACTTAATCACAGTGCAGTAATGTGTGAGTTGCACAAATAACTATTCTTACTCCAAATGTGCACATTTTCAATTTTGCATACAGTTTAATTTTTCAAAATCACTGACAAGAGCTGTCCTTTTAAAATCATTGACAAGTGCCAGTTTGTTTGCCTGAAATATATCCTTCCTACACAGTCAGAACCTACAGGATCCTACAGATTCTCTGAGCCTATTTGCTCTCCTTGGTCTAAATATTTTTTTTTTACCTGTTCTTGGATCCAATTTACTTCTTAATTGGGTTTCAAAATGACTACAAAGTTAATGGAGTTCTTCAGCTGAACATGTTCTTCAGGTGTGTGTGTGTGTGTGTGTGTGTGTGTGTGTGTGTGTATGTGTGTGTGTGTGTGTGTTTGTGTGTGTGTGTGTGTGTGTGTGTGTGTGTGTGTGTGTGTGTGTGAAGGAGCAAAGGAAGATATCTGCTCAGAGTTTTGTGAATTTTAATTGAACTTTGGTCTTCAATGTGCACTATTTCCTCTCTCTATCTTCTTTATCCCCTTTGTTTCGCCTGTTACTTATACAAAATAATAACATGGAGACTAGAAGTATAGCACTTGTCAAGCCAACATGTGCCAGACTCTCAGTTTGAGTTCCAGTCCACAAAAAACGAGAAAGACTTACAATGACACACATTAATTATTTTGAAGTCTCTATGGATCAGGAATTTGGACATAGCTGGTCTCACAAGGTTTCAATCAAGGTTATATACCAGGGATGAATTCTCATCTGAAGGCATAGTGGGCAGTGAATCAGTTTCTAAGCTCATTTGTTGGAAGAATCTATTTCCTTACAACCATTTCTCTACAGCCCTGAAATTCTGCTGGCTGTGAAAACTGGAGACTTCTTACCATTCTGTAGGGTCCATATTATGAAGCCCTAAAGAAGTCTTACTTAAAGAGATCCCCAGCTCCATTTTAAGGGTTTTCATCTGATCATGTCAGGCTAATGTTAATCTTCCTTTTGTTTTCTAAACACTGGGGCTGGAGAGATGGCTCAGCACTTAAGAGCCTGTATTAGCCAAGGTTCTCTAGAATAACAAAACTTATAGGATGAGTCTATGTATTGATAGAAAGGAGATTTAGTAGAATGACTTACAGGCTGCAGTCCAGCTGATCCAACAATGACTTGCTGTGAATGAAAAGTCCAAGAACCCAGTAGTTGTTCAGTCCAGGAGGCTGGGATATTATGTCTGACCTTCAGTATAAACTGGATTCCAAAAGAAGTATGTTATATGCCCATGAAGGAATGGATGCACTAGCAAGATGAGGCCAATCAGGCAAGGAACCAAAGCTTCCTTCTCCCATGTCCTTGAATAGGCTTTCAGCAGAAGGTGAGGCCCAGATTACAGGTGTATGTTTTCCTACTTCAAAAGTTATGGTTTAAAGGTGTTGCTTCCTAACTCAGAGGTCAAGATTACAAATGTATCTTCCCACTGAAAAGTAAGCAAAATATCCCTCACAATTGTGCCCTCTATTGTGGGTTTTACTTCCATATGTAGTCAAATTGACAACCAAGAACAGCCATCACAGAACACTTATTGCTCTTGCAGAGGGTACAAGTTCAGTTCCCAGAACCCACAACAGATAGCTCAAAATGATTATATCTACAGCCCCAGAGAATCCAATGCTATCTTCTGACCTTTTTGGACACCCACACTCGCACACACACACACACACACACACACACACACACACACACACACCATGCACAAAAATAAATAAATATAAATAAATAAATAAATAAATATTATCTAAAAAAAAACCTAACAGGGGTGGAATGTTAAGTCCCTCTCTAAATTTTCTCCTCTACTGCATGCTAAGTTAGAAGTACATAATACACAGACCCTCTTCATATCGCAGGGGAGAGGGTTGGACCATGCAGGAGCAAGAGACAGGAATCATGGCATACTATCAAAGGATTTTGCCTCAATTACCTACTCAAAAGACCACATATTCTCCTGGTCAGAAGGAGCAATGGAGACATTTCTTCTAGTGCAGAAATACAGACCCTGTGTGAGTCATTAAAGGCCACAGGGGACATTTTTGGCCTTCTTTGTCCTGGCTCAAGCCCATTCTCTAGAAATATTTCTGTGTTAACATGCCAAGTTGCCCCAGGGATGGAAAGTCCAATAATTATGATGTACTGACCTGTGTGGGTCAGGATTTTATTAGTGTTAAATCCATAGGTAAGCTTCTTGTGGCAATGTGACTTTCCTCACTGCACTCATTTTAGAGTCAAGTTATAACATCAGGATCAGCACAGATGGAATATTTTAACCTGACAAGTGAATTATTGAAGATGCTGAACTTTAGTGTAACTATGCCTTTCTCGAGTATTTATAGGGCAAGAGGATGAAGTCAGCTCAGGTCACTTGCTCCTACGTTATTCATCTGGCAACAAAGCCTGTGCATTCAAGTTCAGTTCCCCCAACAGATTCCACTTGGAACTCCCAGACAGAGCACCTTGGGAGGATTCTGTTTCCTTAATGCACCCTTTAGCAAAGATGAGTATGGAGTAAGTTCTCTATATATCCCATGGCCTTTCGAAAATCATATCAAGCTACACTAGGGAGAATGGGCTGAGACAAAGTCTCACCCCGTAGCTCAGCCTGGTCTAAGGTCAGTAAGTAGAACAGGATGCCATCAAACATACAGCAACCCTTTTATCACTGCCTTGTAAATGCTGACATTATAGATGTGAGCCACCACCCCTGTATGAAGCGAAATTATTGAATTAGATTTACAGAAGTGGAGTGCTCTGTCTCTAGTACTCCTTGAATTTATTTACAAAGGTATGGTAATCCAGACACTAACATATATACATTCCCTGTTGCAGAAGATATAAAGAAGTTTACTACAGCACATCACTCAATAATCCATGCAGGACCAAATTTGGCTTTTTTCCCTCCATTTTGTCTATACCTCTGAGTCCTGCCAAACAAGCTGCTGGTATGTTGTCAGTATGGGAATAATGATATCCATAATAATAGTAACCAAATGTATTCATTTAGTATTCCAGATCCTGTGTTAAATGATTGTGATGCATAAGTGTTACATCAAATTTTCAGAACAATCAGAGATAAAATTGTCTTCTCAACTTTTAAGAAAGAAAATTGAGGCTAAAGTCTCCAAACAATTTACCCCCAAATACTGCAGGTCAGTGAAACTTGAGATTTGAACTCACTAGGTTCAAATGGTTGAGGCAGGAAAACTGCTACAAGTTCAAGACCACTTGATTTACATAATAAGACCCTGCCTTAGGAAAAAAAAAAGAGAGATCTTGGTTCTGGGACTCCCCGAACTTAGGAACTTAGTCTGCACAGGTGAGAGTGTGCACCACAGAAGCAGACAGTTTCTGGGACAGGCGGGAGCCACAGAGCCTCTGAGGCAGCACCCTTTTCGGGCCGCAGACATCCGGCCACCCTCCCAGCCAGGGAGGACAGGAGTCCGCCCAGAATGGGAGCCCTCTGCCTCAGGAGCAGGGAGCGCCATCTTGGTTCCGGAACTCTGCCGAACTTAGGAACTTAGTCTGCACAGGTGAGAGTGTGCACCACAGAAGCTGACAGCTTCTGTGACCTGCCAAAGCAACACAGCATCTGGGAAAGGTCCTGTTTTGGGCCTTTTTCTTCGGCCAGGAGGAGGTCCAAACACCAGATATCTGTGCACCTTCCCTGTAAGAGGAGAGCTTGCCAGAAGAAAGTGCTCTAACCCCTGAAACTCAGAGGAGAGAGCCTGTCTCCCAGGTCTGCTGATAGACGGTAATCAGAATCACCAGAAGAACAATCTCTAAACAGAGACGACTATAACAACTAACTCCAGAGATTACCAGATGGCTAGAGGTAAATGTAAGAATATTACTAACAGAAACCAAGACCACTCACCATCATCAGAACCCAGCACTCCCACTTCACCCAGTCCAGGGCACCCCAACACACCCGAAAAGCTAGAATTGGATTTAAAAGCATATCTCATGATGATGGTAGAGGATATCAAGAAGGACTTTAATAACTGACTTAAAGAATTACAGGAGAACATTGCTAAAGAGTTACAAGTCCTTAAAGAAAAACAGGATAACACAATCAAACAGGTAGAAGTCCTTAAAGAAAAACAGGAAAAGAAAACCAAACAGGTAGAAGACATTAAATAAAAACAGGAAAACACATCCAAACAGGTGATGGAAATGAACAAACCCATACTAGACCAAAAAAGGGAAGTAGACACAATAAAGAAAACCCAAAATGAGGCAACACTGGAGATAGAAACCCGAGGAAAGAAATCTGGAACCATAGATGCGAGCATCAGCAACAGAATACAAGAGATGGAAGAGAGAATCTCAGGTGCAGAAGATTCCATAGAGAACATCAGCACAACAATCAATGAAAATGGAAAACGCAAAAAGATCCTAACTCAAAACATCCAGGAAATCCAGGACACAATGAGAAGACCAAACCTACAGATAATAGGAGTGGATGAGAATGAAGATTTTCAACTCAAAGGACCAGCAAACATCGTCAACAAAATTATAGAAGAAAACTTCCCAAATCTAAAGAAAGAGATGCCCATGAACATACAAGAAGCCTACAGAACTCCAAATAGACTGGACCAGAAAAGAAATACCTCCCGACACATAATAATCAGAACAACAAATGCACTAAATAAAGATAGAATACTAAAAGCAGTAAGAGAAAAAGGCCAAGTAACATATAAATGCAAGCCTATAAGAATTACACCAGATTTTTCACCAGAGACTATGAAAGCCAGAAGATCCTGGACAGATGTTATACAGACACTAAAAGAACACAAATTCCAGCCCAGGCTATTATACCCAGCCAAACTCTCAATTAACATAGATGGAGAAACCAAAGTATTCCACGACAAAACCAAATTCACACATTATCTTTCCATGAATCCAGCCCTTCAAAGGATAATAACAGAAAAAAACCAATACAAGGATGGGAACCATGCCCTAGAAAAAACAAGAAGGTAATTCCTCAACAAACCTAAAAGAAGACAGCCACAAGAACAGAATGCCAACTTTAACAACAAAAATAACAGGAAGGAACTATTACTTTTCCTTAATATCTCTTAATATCAATGGACTCAACTCCCCAATAAAAAGACATAGACTAACAAACTGGCTACACAAAAAAGACCCAACATTTTGCTGCTTACAGGAAACTCATCTCAGAGAAAAAGATAGACACTATCTCAGAATGAAAGGCTGGAAAACAATTTTCCAAGCAAATGGTATGAAGAAATAAGCTGGAGTAGCCATTCTAATATCTGATAAGAGTGACTTCCAACCCAAAGTCATCCAAAAAGACAGGGAGGGGCACTTCATACTCATCAAAGGTAAAATCATCCAAGAAGAACTATCAATTCTGAATATCTATGCTCCAAATACAAAGGCAGCCAAATTCATTAAAGAAACTTTAGTAAATCTCAAAGAACACATTGCACCTCACACAGTAATAGTGAGAGACTTCAACGAACCACTTTCACCAATGGACAGATCATGGAAACAGAAACTAAACAGGGACACAGTGAAACTAACAGAAGATATGAAACAAATGGATCTGACAGATATCTACAAAACATTCTATCCTAAAACAAAAGGATATACCTTCTTCTCAGCACCTCATGGTACCTTCTCCAAAATTGACCACATAATTGGTCACAAAACAGGACTCAACAGATACAAAAATATTGAAATTGTCCCATGCGTCCAATCAGATCACCATGGACTAAGGCTGATCTTCAATAATAAGATAAATAATAGAAAGCCAACATTCACGTGGAAACTGAACAACACTCTTCTCAATGATACCTTAGTCAAGGAAGGAATAAAGAAAGAAATTAAGGACTTTTTAGAGTTCAATGAAAATGAAGTCACAACATACCCAAACTTATAGGACACAATGAAAGCATTTCTAAGAGGAAAACTCATAGCTCTGAGTGCCTCCAAAAGGAAACTAGAGAGAGCACACATTAGCAGCTTGACAACATACCTAAAAGCACTAGAACAAAAGGAAGGAAATTCACCCAAGAGGAGTAGATGGCAGGAAATAATCAAACTCAGGGGCGAAATCAACCAAGTGGAAACAAGAAAAACTATTCAAAGAATCAACCAATCAAGGAGCTGGTTCTTTGAGAAAATCAACAAGATAGATAAACCCTTAGCCAGACTAACTAGAGGGCACAGGGAAAGCATTCTAATTAACAAAATCAGAAATGAAAAAGGAGACATAACAACAGATCCTGAAGAAATCCAAAACACCATCAGATCCTTCTACAAAAGGCTATACTCAACAAAACTGGAGAACCTGTATGAAATGGAGAAGTTTCTAGACAGATATCAGGTACCAAAGTTGAATCAAGATCAGGTTAATGATCTAAACAGCCCTATATCCCCCAAAGAAATAGAAGCAGTCATTAATAGTTTCCCAACCAAAAAAAGCCCAGGACCAGATGGGTTTAGTGCAGAGTTCTATCAGACCTTCAAAGAAGATCTAATCCCAGTTCTTCACAAACTATTCCACAAAATAGAAACAGAAGGTACTCTACCCAACTCATTCTATGAAGCCACAATTACTCTGATACCTAAACAACAAAAAGACCCAACAAAGATAGAGAACTTCAGACCAATACCCCTTATGAATATTGATGCAAAAATCCTCAATAAAGTTCTTGCTAACCGAATCCAAGAACACATCAAAACAATCATCCATCCTGACCAAGTAGGTTTCATCCCAGGGATGCAGGGATGGTTCTATATAGGGAAATCCATCAACATAATCCAGTATATAAACAAACTCAAAGACAAAAACCACATGATCATCTCGTTAGATGCGGAAAAAGCATTTGACAAGATTCAACACTCATTCATTATAAAAGTCTTGGAAAGATCAGGAATTCAAGGCCCATACCTAAACATGATAAAAGCAATCTACAGCAAACCAGTAGCCAACATCAAAGTAAATGGTGAGAAGCTTGAAGCAATCCCACTAAAACCAGGGACTAGAAAAGGCTGTCCACTCTCTCCATACCTATATAACATTGTACTTGAAGTCCTAGCCAGAGCAATTCGACAACAAAAGGAGATCAACGGGATACAAATTGGAAAAGATGAAGTCAAAATACCACTTTTTGCAGATGATATGATAGTATATATAAGTGACCCTAAAAATTCCACCAGAGAACTCCTAAACCTGATAAACAGCTTCGGTGAAGTAGCTGGATATAAAATTAACTCAAACAAGTCAATGGCCTTTCTCTACACAAAGAATAAACAGGCTGAGAAAGAAATTAGGGAAACAACACCCTTCTCAGTAGGCACAAATAATATAAAATATCTTGGCGTGACTCTAACTAAGGAGGTGAAAGATCTGTATAATAAAAACTTCAAGTCTCTGAAGAAAGAAATTATAGAAGATCTCAGAAGATGGAAAGATCTCCCATGCTCATGGATTGGCAGGATCAACATTGTAAAAATGGCTATCTTGCCAAAAGCAATCTACAGTTTCAATGCAATCCCCATCAAAATTCCAACACAATTCTTCAACGAATTAGAAAGTGCAATCTGCAAATTTATCTGGAATAACAAAAAACCTAGGATAGCAAAAACTCTTCTCAAGGATAAAGGAACCTCTGGTGGAATCACCATGCCTGACCTAAAGCTTTACTACAGAGCACTTATGATAAAAACTGCATGGTACTGGTATAGTGACAGACAAGTAGACCAATGGAATAGAATTGAAGACCCAGAAATGAAGCCACATACCTATGGTCACTTGATCTTCGAAAAGGGAGCTAAAACCATCCAGTGGAAGAAAGACAGCATTTTCAACAAATGGTGCTGGCACAACTGGTTGTTATCATGTAGAAGAATGTGAATTGATCCACTCCTATCTCCTTGTACTAAGGTCAAATCAAAGTGGATCAAGGAACTTCACATAAAACCAGAGACACTGAAACTTATAGAGGAGAAAGTGGGGAAGAGCCTTGAAGATATGGGCACAGGAGAAAAATTCTTGAATAGAACAGCAATGGCTTGTGCTGTAAGATCGAGAATTGACAAGTGGGACCTCATGAAACTACAAAGCTTCTACAAGGCAAAAGACACCATCAATAAGACAAAAAAACCACCAACAGATTGGGAAAGGATCTTTACTTATCCTAAATCAGATAAGGGACTAATATCCAATATATATAAAGAACTAAAGAAGGTAGACTCCAGAAAATCAAATAACCCCATTAAAAAATGGGGCTCAGAACTGAACAAAGAATTCTCACCTGAGGAATACCGAATGGCAGAGAAGCACCTGAAAAAATGTTCAACATCCTTAATCATCAGAGAAATGCAAATCAAAACAACCCTGAGATTCCACCTCACACTAGTCAGAATGGCTAAGATCAAAAATTCAGGTGACAGCAGATGCTGGCGAGGATGTGGAGAAAGAGGAACACTCCTCCATTGTTGGTGGGATTGCAAGCTTGTACAACCACTCTGGAAATCAGTCCGGCGGTTCCTCAGAAAATTGGACATAGTACTACCAGAGGATCCAGCAATACCTCTCCTGGGCATATATCCAGAAGATGTCCCAACTGGTAAGAAGGACACATGCTCTACTATGTTCATAGCAGCCTTATTTATAATAGCCAGAAGCTGGAAAGAACCCAGATGCCCCTCAACAGAGGAATGGATTCAGAAAATGTGGTACATTTACACAATGGAGTACTACTCAGCTATTAAAAACAATGAATTTATGAAATTCCTAGCCAAATGGATGGACCTGGAGGGCATCATCTTAAGTGAGGTAACACAATCACAAAGGAACTCACACAATATGTATTCACTGATAAGTGGATATTAGCCCAAAATTTAGGATACCCAAGATATAAGATACAATTTGCTAAATGCATGAAACTCAAGAAGAATGAAGACCAAAGTGTGGACACTGTGCCCCTTCTTACAAGTGGGAACAAAACACCCATGGAAGGAGTTACAGAGACAAAGTTTGGAGCTGTGATGAAAGGATGGACCATCTAGAGACTGCCATATCCAGGGTTCCATCCCATAATCAGCTTCCAAACGCTGATACTATTGCATACACTAGCAAGATTTTGCTGAAAGGACCCAGATATAGCTCTCTCTTGTGAAACTATGCCGGGGCCAAACAAACACAGAAGTGGATGCTCACTGTCAGCTATTGGATGGATCACAGGGCTCCCAATGGAGAAGCTAGAGAAAGTACCCAAGGAGCTAAAGGGATCTGCAACCCTATAGTTGGAACAACATGATGAACTAACCAGTACCCCGGAGCTCTTGTCTCTAGCTGCATATGTATCGAAAGATGGCCAGTCGGCCATCACTGGAAAGAGAGGCCCATTGGACTTGCAAACTTTATATGCCCCAATACAGGGGAATGCCAGGGCCAAAAGAATGGGAATGGGTGGGTAGGGAAGTGGGGAGGGGGTATGGGGGACTTTTGGGATAGCATTGGAAATGTAATTGAGGAAAATACATAATAAATAAATAAATAAATAAATAAATAAATAAATAAATAAATAAATAAGAAAAAAAGAATTGCAATTTTCCTTTGTATTTTTAAATTAAGTAACCTACTTACTTAGTTTTAATAAAAGTGATGGGCATGGTGGCACATGCCTTTAATCCCAGCACTGGGGAGTCAGAGGCAGGCCGATTTCTGAGTTTGAGGCCAGCCTGGTCTACAAAGTGAGTTCTAGGATGGCCAGGGCTATACAGAGAAACCCTGTCTCGGGAAAGAAAAGAAAAAGAAACATCAATATGTAGTTTTGTTGTTGTTGTTGTTGTTGTTGTTAGTGGGGTGGTGCTGGTGCTCTTGGTCCTGTTGGTGGTGGTTTCAGTTATGTTCCACAAAAGGAAGCCAGCCAGTGAGATGTTCAGTAGACAGCAGTGCCTGAGTTCAAGCTTGAACTGAGTTCGATGCCTGGGACGCATAAAGGGGAAGGAGAGAACAGATTCCTATAAGCTGTCCTTTATCCTCCCACACACTTGTCAGGGCCCACTCCTTCCTCACATAAAATAAATACTTCCACATTGCTATTCATCAGCAAAGGGAGTCAGTACTGGAACTCAAGCAGATCAGGAAGCAGGAGCTGATACAGAAGTCATGGAGGGATGTTACTTACTGGCTTGCTTCTGCTGGCTTGCTCAGCTTGGTTTATTATAGAACCCAGGACTACCAGCCCAAAGATGGTACCACCACAATTGGCCCTCCCCACTTGATCACTAATTGAAAAAAATGCCTTACATCTGGATCTCATGGAGGCATTTCTTCAAATGAGGCTCCTTTCTCTGTGATAACTCCAGCTTGTGTCAAGTTGACACACAAAACCAGCTAGCTGATCAATGCCTCTGGCCCCTTGAGGTGAGGTAGCACTGGGCTCAGCTGGATGGCCCTCATGTGGAATCTCCCAATGGCTTTAAAACTCCCAAGGACTTGAAATCAGGTAATGATGGAGTCAGAATGCACTACACCTTGACACGGATATGTTAATTCTTCTCACATGGCAACGAACATTACCTAACAAACGTTCAGTGTGTTTGCTTCATAAAGTCCTCTTAACTAAAGCTCCTTCCAAAGAAGGAGCTTGAGCATGTGGTGACCTCCACATTTAGGTAGATAGTATTTCCTTGTTCCTGAGCAAAGAGGAATCATCTGTGCTTTGATTTAGGTTCCTTAGCCCACTAATCAACATTTCTGTTACGATCATCATTGCATTACATATTCATTTCTACACACTCAATAGCATAGTTCCCAGGTAATTTGAAATCATGTTCATTGAGTTGAACTATAATTGATGTTCTTTTAATTTGTCTGATCAAAGTATACCAGTTTCTCAAAACCACACCATGCTTTGATTCCTTGATACTTGAATCGATACTTGCTGGGTTACCTTTAAAGTTTTCCTGTAGTTTCCATAGATTTTCCCTTTTTTTTGTACTGATAACATGTAAACACACTGTGAATACCTACTGAATCATTAGAAACCACCTCAAGGGACCAGAGGCATCGATCAGCTATAGAGCATTAATATAGCATGTAAGATGTCCTGGGTTCAATCCCCTGGCATTGCCAAACTAAAAGTCACAACCAATGAAAAGCAGCCAAAGATATGGTAACTTAAAGAACCAGTTACTGTCTACTCTCCTGGAGATAGCACTGGGCTCAGCTGGATGGCCCTCATGTGGAATCTCCCAAGGACTTTAAAACTCCCAAGGACTTGAAATCAGGTGATGATGGAGTCAGAATGCACTACACAGTAACACGGGTATGTTAATTCTTCTCACATGGCAACCATTGAACTGAGAGATCAGCTGGGTATACCAAGACTTGTCAAAGCTAGGGCCATTTCCCTAAGACTCAACTTTCTCCAAGCACAGCAATCAGGAAAACACAAGCACTCCTTTCATGGCGAATAGCTCCTAAGGATAGAGAACTTCAATCTGAAAATCCCAAGATAGACAGGGAGAAGCTTTAAGGCTTCATCCATCCTAGTCTATGTGCTAACTGAGTGATTTTTGAGTCATCAAATCAAGCCATATTTAAGCAAAAGGAAAGGATTCTCCTCTCAACTTGAGGACTGACAAAAATGTAACCATCTTTAACTGAGCATATGTATTTTCCATAGCCCAGACTAACCTTGAATTTGTTTTGTAGCTAAGGATGTGATTGACCTTCTGATTGTCTTGCCTCCACCACTGGACAGACTACTGGAACTACAGCCATCTGTCCTCATACTGGTGTATGTAGTGCAAGGAATCCTGGACCACTTGAATGCCAGGCATGCCTTCTACCAACTAAGCTACATGTCCAGCCTGTCATAAAACAGGGCATGTTGGTTCTTTCCTGTAATATTATCACTGGGGAGATAAAAGCAGGCCAATCAAAGTTCAAGGTAACCATTGGCATATAGCAGGTTTCTGGCAAACAGGAGATACACAGAACACCAAACCTCCAACATGATCCAGCATTTTATTTGAGTTATCTGTTTCATGAAATAAGCTGTGTGCCTGGAGCCTTTGATTTTCATTTCTAGTATGAACCAGTTTTTTTTAATCTGCGTAACTACTATGGTAGAACTTCCCCCTTGCTCTATTCTCTGAATAAAGCCTAAAGTTTTCTATGCCTAGTACTACCTAGAGTAATTTTCTTATAAAGATTATGCAGAATGTAACTCATTTTGAATTCTTTTTTTTTAATTTTTTTATTATGTATTTTCCTCAATTACATTTCCAATGCTATCCCAAAAGTCCCCCATTCCCTCCCCCCCCCACTTCCCTACCCACCCATTCCCACTTTTTGGCCCTGGCATTCCCCTGTACTGGGGCATATAAAGTTTGCATGTCCAATGGGCCTCTCTTTCCAGTGATGGCCTACTAGGCCATCATTTGATACATATGCAGCTAGAGTCAAGAGCTCCGGGATACTGGTTAGATCATAATGTTGTTGCACCTACAGGGTTGCAGATTTCTATAGCTCCTTGGATACTTTCTCTAGCTCCTCCATTGGGGGCCCTGTGATCCATCCAATAGCTGACAGTGAGCATCCACTTCTGTGTTTGCTAGGCCCCGGCCTAGTCTCACAAGAGACAGCTATATCAGGGTCCTTTCAGCAAACGCTTGCTAGTGTATGCAATGGTGTCATCGTTTGGAGGCTAATTATGGGATGGATCCCTGGATATGGCAGTCTCTAGATGGTCCATCCTTTTGTCTCAGCTCCAAACTATGTCTCTGTAACTCCTTCCATGGGTGATTGTTTCCAATTCTAAGAAGGGGCAAAGTGTCCACACTTTGGTCTTCGTTCTTCTTGAGTTTCATGTGTTTTACAAATTGTCTCTTATATCTCGGGTATACTAAGTTTCTGGGCTAATATCCACTTATTAGTGAGTACATATCATTTGAGTTCTTTTGTGATTGTGTTACCTCACTCAGGATGATGCCCTCCAGGTCCATCCATTTGCCTAGGAATTTCATAAATTCATTCTTTTTAATAGCTGAGTAGTACTCCATTGTGTAAATATGCCACATTTTTTTGTATCCATTCCTCTGTTGAGGGGCATCTGGGTTCTTTCCAGCTTCTGGCTATTATAAATAAGGCTGCTATGAACCTAGTGGAGCATGTGTCCTTCTTACTGGTTGGGACATCTTCTGGATATATGCCCAGGAGAGGTATTGCTGGATCCTCCGGTAGTACTATGTCCAATTTTCTGAGGAACCGCCAGACTGATTTCCAGAGTGGTTGTACAAGCTTGCAATCCCACCAACAATGGAGGAGTGTTCCTCTTTCTCCACATCCTCTCCAGCATCTGCTGTCACCTGAATTTTTGATCTTAGCCATTCTGACTGGTGTGAGATGGAATCTCAGGGTTGTTTTGATTTGCATTTCTCTGATGATTAAGGATGTTGAACATTTTTTCAGGTGTTTCTCAGCCATTCGGTATTCCTCAGGTGAGAATTCGTTGTTTAGCTCTGAGCCCCATTTTTAATGGGGTTATTTGATTTTCTGGAGTACACATAAAACCAGAGACACTGAAACTTATAGATGAGAAAGTGGGGAAAAGCCTCGAAGATATGGGCACAGGGGAAAAATTCCTGAATAGAACAGCAATGGCTTGTGCTGTAAGATCGAGGATTGACAAATGGGACCTCATGAAACTACAAAGTTTCTGCAAGGCAAAAGACACCATCAATAAGACAAAAAGGCCACCAACAGATTGGGAAAGGATCTTATCTTAACTTTTTCTTCCAGTGGTTAAGGTTTTCAGTGCAGAAGACCTTTACTTCCTTAGTTAGGTTTATTCCAAGGTATTTTGGGAGTCATTGTAAATTATATAATTTCCCTGATTTCAATCTCAGTTTGTGTTTCTATGGTATATAGCAAGACTACTTATTTCAGCATGATAAGTTTTTCCCTTAATTAATTTATCTATTCACTTTACATTCTGATCACTGCCCCCTCCCCAGTTCCCCCTCACACAGTCCCTCCTCACATGCTCCCTCCAGTTCTCCTTTAAGAGGGTGAAGGCCACCCTGTATATCTTCCCAGTGCCCCTCAAAATCTCAATATAAGTCTTCACAAAAAAAAAACTGAAAAAAGCAATCTTTTAAAAATCAGATATGTAACCAATATAATAAAAGAAAAAGGGACTATCAACTTAAGGTGGGGCACATGGGAAGTATTAGGGGGTACTTGGGAGGGACCAGAGGAAGTGTTATAAATATATTTCCATTAAAAACATTTTAAAATAAAATTTAAAAAAATTATATGGAAGCACAAAAGATCTGAGATAGTTAAAACAATTCTAACAATAAAACACTGGTGGATATATCACCAAAAAAGTTGAATGTCAACAACAGCAGAAACAACAGAAAGACTACATACTCATAGAAACTGAACAACTCTATAATAAATGATCACTGGGTCAGGGAAGAAATTTTAAAAAATGAAATTAAAGACTTTAGTTAGTTTGGCTGAGGGTTTGTCTACCTTTTTGATTCGAAATGTTTACCAGAATGAAAAACTCCAACACAAGGAGGGTAACTACACCCAAGAAAACACAAGAAATAGATAATTTCACACCATCAAATCCAAAAGAAGAGAAACACAACACACACACACACACACAGTACTACCACAACCATCAAAATAACAGGAACTAACAATCAATGGTCATTATTGTTATAACAATCAATATCTCTGAACATCAATGGTCTCAGTTCCCCCAATAAAAAGATACCGGATAACAGAATGGATGTATAAACAGGATCAATCATTCTACTGTATACAAGGAACACACAACAGCAACAAAGATAGACATTAACTCAGAATAAAAGACTGGAAAAAGGTTTTCCAAGCAAATGGACCCAAAAAACAAACTGGAGTAGCTGTTCTAATATCTAATAAAATAGACTTTCTACCAAATGTGATCAAAATATATACAAAAGTATAATTCACACATACCAATGGAAAAATACACCAAGATAATGTCCCAAATGCAAAGGCACCCACATTCCTAAAAGAAACATTGCTAAATTACACATAAAACACTACACATTAATAGTGGGAGACTTCAATGCCCCACTCTACCCAACAGGCAGGTCATCTAGACAGAAACTAAACAGAGAAATAATGAAACTAACAAAAGTTATAAATCAAATGGAACTAACAGATATCTACAAAACCTTTCACCCAAACACTACATCTTCTCCCTAGCACCTCATGGAAACTTCTCCATAACTGACCACATTCTCAGTCACAAAGCAAGCCTCAACACACTCAAAAAAATTGAAATAAACCCTTTTATCTTATCAGACCACCATGGAATAATGCTGAAATTCAATTTAAATTAGTATATATGAATGTTTTGCCTGCACACATAGCTGGGTACCACATGCATGCCTGGTGCACAGAGACAAGAAGACGGAATCAGATACCTTGGAGCTACATTTATAAATGGATAGGAGCTATTGTGAGGGTGCCAGTAATTAAAACTGGGTCCTTTAAAAATGTAGACAATGCCCTTAATCACTGAGCCATCTCTTCAGCCCTCTAACTCCTATTTTTATGAGAAATTGTTTTGTTTTGTTTTGTTTTGTTTTGTTTTTTACAATAGCATAACTAGAAAATAGAAAAACAATTGCAGTTGGATTTTACTAGCATTCATAGACACAACTGGAAAAAACAAATGGACAAAGTTATGAAAGAGGAGAAGAGAATTAAAAAAACTAATTCAGGAGGCATATCATCTAATATTTCTTGGAAAAAAAACACAATGTTGTTTAGTGTGTGTATAATAACTTAAGAATGAATCTCATTTCAGTTATAATTTGTATGTCCACTGTGTTATTATTGAGAAAATAGGTCCCATGTTGTTCTACAAACTCTCTGGTAGAATGTTTGTTTGCAATTACTGTATGATATTTCATCATTTACATCTACATCATCACTATTTTCACAACGGTGGACTTTTCCTTCCTTAAACAGAACTAGAGTGAACATACTCATTATAGCCCCTTAATATCAATACAGACAACCAGGTCTGCTGACAGAGGCTAACAGAATCATGGGAGGAACAAGAGACAACTATAACAACTAACTCCAGAGACGACCAGATGGCAAAAGGCAAACATAAGAATCTTACTAACAGAAACCAAGACCACTCACCATCATCAGCACTCCCACCTCAGTCAGTCCTGGATAGCCCAACACACCTGAAAATCTAGACTCGGATTTAAAAGCATATCTCATGATGATGGTAGAGGACATCAAGAAAAACTTTAATAACTCACTTAAAGAAATACAGGAGAACACTGCTAAAGAGTTACAAGTCCTTAAAGAAAAACAGGAAAACACAACCAAACAGGTGATGGAATTGAACAAACTGTACAAGACATAAAAAGGGAAGTAGAAACAATAAAGAAAACCCAAAGTGAGACAACGCTGGAGATAAAAACCCTAGGAAATAAATCCAGTACCATAGATGTGAGCATCAGCAACAGAATATGAGATGGAAGAGAGAATCTCTGCTGCAGAAGACTCCATAGAGAACATTGGCATAACAATCAAAGAAAGTGCAAAATGCAAAAAGATCCTAACTCAAAACATCCAGCAAATCCAGGACACAATGAGAAGACCAAACCTACGGATAATAGGAGTTGATGAGAATGAAGATTTTCAACTTAAAGGGCCAGCAAATATCTTCAACAAAATTATAGAAGAAAACTTCCCAAATCTAAAGAAAGAGATGCCCATGAACATACAAGAAGCCTACAGAACTCCAAATAGACTGGACCAGAAAAGAAATTCCTCCCAATACATAATAATCAGAACAAAAATGCACTAAATAAAGATATAATATTAAAAGCAGTAAGGGAAAAAGGTCAAGTAAAATATAAAGGCAAGCATATTAGAATTATACCAGACTTCTCACCAGAGACTATGAAAGCCAGAAGATCCTGGACAGATGTTATACAGACACTAAGTGAACACAAATGCTAGCCCAGGCTACTATACCCAGCAAAATTCTCAATTACCATAGATGGATAAACCAAAGTATTCCATGACAAAATGAAATTCACACAATATCTTTCCACGAATTGGGCCCTTCAAAGGGTAATAACAGAAAAAAAATGCAAGGACAGAAACTACACCCTAGTAAACAGAAGAAATTAATCCTTCAACAAGCCTAAAAGAAGGCAGCCACAAGAACAGAATGCCAACTCTAACAGCAAAAATAATAGGAATCAACAATTACTTTTCCTTATTATTTCTTAATATCAATGGACTCAATTCCCCAATAAAAAGACATAGACTGACAAACTGGCTACAGAAACAGGACCCAACATTTTGCTGCTTACAGGAAACCCATCTCAGGGTAAAAAACAGATACTACTTCAGAGTAAAAGGCTGGAAACAATTTTCCATGCAAATGGTCTAAAGAAACAAGCTGGAGTAGCCATTCTAATATTGAATAAAATCAATTTCCAACCAAAAGCTATCAAAAAAGACAAGGAGGGGCACTTCATACCCATCAAAGGTAAAATCTTCCAAGAGGAACTCTCAATTCTGAATATCTATGCTCCAAATGAAAGGGCAGCCACATTCATTAAAGAAACATTAGAAAAGCTCAAAGCACACATTGCACCTCACACAATAATAGTGGGAGACTTCAACACATCACTTTCACCAATGGACAGATCATGGAAACAAAAACTAAACAGGGACAGTGAAACTAACAGAAGTTATGAAACAAATGGATTTAACAGATAACTACAGAACATTTTATCCTAAAACAAAAGGATATACCTTCTTCTCAGCACCTCATGGTACCTTCTCCAAAATTGACTATATAATTGGTCACAAAACATCAACAGATGCAAAAATATTGAAATTGTCACATGCATCTTATCAGATCACCATGGATGGACTAAGGCTGATCTTCAATAACAAAATAAATAATAGAAAGCCAACATTCACGTGGAAACTGAACAACACTCTCCTCAATGATACCTTGGTCAAGGAAGGAATAAAGAAAGAAATTAAGGACTTTTTAATGTTTAATGAAAATGAAGCCACAACATACCCAAACTTGTGGGATACAATGAAAGCATTCCTGCGAGGAAAACTCATAGCTCTGAGTGCCTCCAAAAAAAACTAGAGAGAGCAAACACTAGCACCTTGACAACACACCTGAAAGCTTTAGAACAAAAGGAAGCAAATTCACCCAAGAGGAGTAGACAGCAGTAAATAATCAAACTCAGGGCTTAAATCAACCAAGTGGAAACAAAAAGAACTATTCAAAGAATCAACCAAACCAGGAGCTGGTTCTTTGAGAAAATCAACAAGATAGATAAACCCTTAGGAAGACTCACTAGAGGGCACAGGGACAGCATCCTAATTAACAAAATCAGAAATGAAAAGGGAGAAATAAAAAGAGATACTGAAGAAATACAAAACACCATCAGATCCTTCTACAAAAGGCTATACTCAACAAAACTGGAAAACCTGGATGAAATGGGCAAATTTCTAGACAGATACTAGGTAACAAAGTTAAATCAGGATCATATTAATGACCTAAACAGTCCTATATCCCCTAAAGAAATAGAAGTAGTCATTAATAGTCTCCCAACCAAAAACAAAAAAGCCCAGGACCAGATGGGTTTAGTGCAGAGTTCTATCAGAGCTTCAAAGAAGAACTAATTCCAGTTCTTCTCAAACTATTCCACAAAATAGAAACAGAAGATACTCTACCCAATTCATTCTATGAAGCCACAGTTACTCTGATACCTAAACCACATATAGACCCAACAAAGATAGAGAACTTCAGACCAATTTCCCTTATGAATATCGATGCGAAAATACTCAATAAAATTCTCTCTACCCGAATCCAAGAACACATCAAAATAATCATCCATCCTGACCAAGTAGGTTTCATTTCAGGGATGCAGGGATATTATAATATATGGAAATCCATCAATGTAATCCACTATATGAACAAACTCAAAGACAAAAACCACATGATCATCTCCTTAGATGCTGAGAAAGCATTTGACAAAATCCAACACCCCTTCATGATAAAAGTCTTGAAAAGATCAGGAATTCAAGGCCCATACCTAAACATAATAAAAGTAATCTACAGCAAACCAGTAGCCAACATCAAACTAAATGGAGAGAAACTCAAAGCAATCCCACCAAAATCAGGGACTAGTCAAGGCTGCCCACTGTCTCCCTACCATTCAATATAGTACTTGAAGTCCTAGCCAGAGCAATTGGACAACAAAAGGAAAGCAAGGGGTTACAAATTTGAAAGTAAGAAGTCAAAACATCACTGTTTGCAGATGATATAATAGTATATATAAGTGACCCTAAAAATTCTACAAGAAATCTTAAACCTGATAAACAGCTTCAGTTATGTAGCTGGATATAAAATTAACTCTAACAAGTCAATGGCCTTTATCTACACAAAGGATAAACAGACTTAGAAAGAAATTAGGAAAACAACACCCTTCACAATAGTCACAAATAATATAACATACCTTGGTGTGACTCTAAGTACGTGAAAGAACAGTATGATAAGAACTTCAAGTCTCTGAAAAAAAGAAATGAAAGAAGATCTCAGAAGATGGAAAGATCTCCCATGCTCATGGATTGGCAGGATCAATATAGTAAAAATGACTATCTTGCCAAAAGCAATCTACAGATTCAATGCAATCCCCATCAAAATTCCAACTCAATTCTTCAACAAATTAGAAAGGGCAATTTGCAAATTCATCTGGAATAACAAAAACCCGAGGATAGCAAAATCTCTTCTCAATGATAGAAGAACCTCTGGTGGAATCACCATGCCTGACCTAAAGCTGTACTACAGAGCAATTGTGATAAAAACTGCATGGTACTGGTATAGCGACAGACAAGTAAACCAATGGAATAGAATTGAAGACCAAAAAATGAACCCACACACCTATGATCACTTGATGTTTGACAAGGGAGCTAAAACCATCCAGTGGAAAAAAGACAGCATTTTCAACAAATGGTGCTGGCACAACTGGCAGTTATCATGTAGAAGAATTCGAATTGATCCATTCTTATCTTCTTGTACTAACATCAAATCTAAGTGGATCAAGGAACTCCACTTAAAACCAGAGACACTGCAAATTATAGAGGAGAAAGTGGGGAAAAGCCTCAAAGATATGGGCTCAGGGGAAAAATTCCTGAATAGAACAGCAGTGGCTTGTGCTCTAAGATTGAGAATTGATGAATGGGACCTCATAAAATTGCAAAGCTTCTGTAAGGCAAAAGACACTGTCAATAAGACAAAAAGACCACCAACAGACTGGGAAATGATATTTACCAATCCTAAATCAGATATGGGACTAATATCCAATATATATAAAGAACTCAAGAAGATGGACTCCAGAAAATCAAATAACCCCATTACAAAATGGGGCTCGGAGTTAAACAAAGAATTCTTACCTGAGGAATACTGAATGGCTGAGAAGCACCTGAAAAGATGTTCAGCATCCTTAATCATCAGGGAAATGCAAATCAAAACAACCCTGAGATTCCACCTCATACCAGTCAGAATGGCTAAGATCAGAAATTCAGGTGACAGCAGATGCTGGCAAGGATGTGGAGAAAGAGGAACACTCCTCCATTATTGGTGGGAATGCAAGCTTATACAACCACTCTGGAAATCAGTCTGTCAGTTCCTCAGAAAATTGGACATAGTACTACCAGAGGATCCCACAATACCTCTTCTGGGCATATATCCAGAAGATTTTCCAACTGGTAATAAGAACACATGCTCCACTATGTTCATAGCAGCCTTATTTATAATAGCCAGAAACTGGAAAGAACCCAGATGTCCCTCAACAGAGGAATGGATACAGAAAATGTGGTACCTTTACACAATGGAGTACTACTCAGCCATTATAAAACAATGACTTCATGAAATTCACAGGCAAATGGATGGACCTGGAGGGCATCATCCTGAGTGAGGTAACCCAATCACAAAAGAACTCACATGAATGTACTCACTGATAAGTGGATATTAGCCCAGAAACTTAGAATACCCAAGATACAAGATACAATTTGCAAAACACATGAAACTCAAGAAGAATGAAGACCAAAGTGTGGACACTTTGCCCCTTCTTAGAATTGGGAACAAAACAACCATGGAAGTAGTTACAGAGACAAAGTTTGGAGCTGAGACGAAAGGATGGACCATCTTGAAACTGCTACACCCAGGGATCCATCCCATAATCAGCCTCTAAACTCTGACACCATTGTATACACTAGCAAGATTTTGCTGATAGGACCCTGATATAGCTGTCTCTAGTGAGACTATGCCAGTGTCTGGCAAACACAGAAGTGGATGCTCATAGTCAGCTATTGGATGGAACACAGAGCCCCCAATGGAGGAGCTAGAGAAATTACCCAAGGAGCTGAAGGGGTCTGCAACCCTATAGGTGGAACAACAATATGAACTAACCAATACCCCCGGAGTGCATGTCTCTAGCTGCATATGTAGCAGAAGATGGCCTAGTCAGCCATCATTGGGAGTAGAGGTCCTTTGGTCTTGCAAACTTTATATGCCTCAGTACAGGGGAACACCAGGGCTAATAAGTGGGAGTGGGTGGGTAGGGGAGGGGGGGTATGAGGGACCTTTGGGATAGCATTTGAAATGTAAATGAAGAAAATACCTAATTAAAAAAAAAAGAAGAAGAAAGCATGCTGTGTATGCTGTAGGGGACAGATCCAGAGAAGTGACCTACCTCTTTAGAGGAACCCACAAAATCATGATTAAATCCCAGACATTGAACAGTGAGCTATTTTTATGGCTGGAGTTTGATTTTGCTTTGTTCAGATTATAACTGTGCCCTGGTTCTTCCCTCTTGAAGTGATAAATTTCATTTAATTTTGATTTTTACAGTAGACTACAGAGGAATGGCTTTGCAATTTTAAAGGAGAGTGTGGGTTTTTAAAAGAGATTAGATAGTTTTAAAAGTCTGGAGTTTGAATTTGTTACAACTGTGGGGCTTTTAATTCTTTTATTTTATATTGTGATATGAATATTAACATGCCATCTTTTGAATAAATTAGAAAGGAAAAGTTCTACCTGAGAAGTGATGTGTTTGTGTGCTAGATGAACAAGATATCAGTTTTACTGACTAGTTTTATATCAACAAAACAAGTCAAAATCATCAGAGAGGAGGGCATCTAAATTAAGAAAAATACCCTATAAGATAAAGCTATAGTTAAGCCTTTAGGGCACTTTCTTAGTTAAGGATTGATGTGAGAGGTTTAAGTCCATTGTGGTTGGAGGCACCACGACTTGATTCCTAGGTGTTATAGCTGGATGGGCCTGCTTGTTGCCTCTCTTCTTTGGGAGCTTGCATGGCAACTTTTAGTCCTCAGGAAGAGTAAATTCAGGTCAGTTCTACCTAATGGGTCTCTGGAGCCAGTTTCTGAAGTGCATGTTGTCTTCAGCAATAGAGACTTACCTTATGCATGTGGTAAAGATAACAGCAATAGACTATATTTTGTTGAGTTTCTTAGGGAGCCCTGACCAAGAACTCAAAGAGGGCTTCCCATATCTGGTATGAGGTTTTTTTGTTAGGTGGTCTTCAACTCTTTGAAGCAGCACCATCAGCTCAGATAAGAACAGTTCATTAAAACTATGCATGTATACTTATATATACCTATGTTATAGGGATTTTTAGGTAAATAGTTAATAGTGTGATTTCTTCCTGCCTTTTTAGTCATCTATATTATTTTATCTCCTTTTCTCTTCCTGTATTTACCTCCCTTTCCTAACAAGCCTGCACTTTACCAGATCACTTGTCTCCTGCTATTTCCCTTTTTCCTCCTCCATTCTTCTGTATTTACCTCCATCACTCTCCATATGAAGACAACTCCCATTTCTTCTCTCATATCATTGTATCCTACCGTCCCCATTTCCTTCTTTCCACTTTCTTCTGTACTTGCCTCCCTCCCATTCCCTAAGGAATCCCCCTTTCCCATTTCTGTGATCAGATAATTTACACCTTGCTGTTTCCCTCTCTATTGCTCCCATACCCCTATCCTGGCTATGGTCCCATTTTACTTTCCTAGTTTCTATAGTTACTACAGGCTAAGTACTCACATTTGGAGCTAGGAGCTCTCCAATCAGAGAACATGGAACATCTACAGGACAATGTTTAAACTCACAATTTTTACAGAACCCAGTTACAATAGGATGAAACTACAACTTTTTTTGATACATTGTTTAAGAATTCTGCTTTTAGAACTAAATTACAGTTTGAAATGAGAAACCGTAAACTCCTCTTAAATAAAACAATGGTGGTTTATTGGAACTAGAATACCAGAAGTGAATATGGGGGACCCTCATGTCTTCCAACAAAATGTCCAGTCTCAAAACTACCAGTTTCATTCTTGTCAGGCTGTAGGATTACTTAATATTTTTTTTTACATTTTTACCCACATTGATATTAGAGTCCTATAGTTAGGTTGCTGTGGTCATAATTAGTTTGATGATGGACAGCTGTTCTCAAATTAGTCCTTAACCCACACAAAGATTTTGACTTTTGATTGCTTCATCTTTTGGTACTCAGAAAATCCATACATGTTGATATATATAAATATATAAAGTCCCTTTCCTCCTCTGAGTTCTTCAGTTATCTTTGGGGCTTGAGTGTGTTAACACTGGACTGGCTGGCTTCTGTGGTTTGTCTAACTCTTCGGTACCATATGAGCATGTAGATGGATGGTAGTTTAACTTTTAAATGTCCATTCCGTTTTCAGTTGTTCTTCCTTGCTCAGTCTCATTGGCCCTGCTTGTGAAGAGAAAAGGAGAGGAACTTCTAGGCTATTATAACTTGACAAAAGGGCAAAGTATCAAATATGAGGTTATAGTTTGACTTTCATGGACAGGTTTTTGTAAGCTCCAATACATACCATAGGGTATGGTGGGAAGTACTGGGGTTGGATGGGAACCCTTTACTGGGAGTGTTGCAAGGCAAACGTGCACTTTTTGTATATCGTATACAGCAGAAGAATCGAGCGTAGCATCTGTTTACACATGGCTACTGTCATCTCAATCTGTGGCTCCTTGAGTCCAGTGGGCCACCGTTGCTCTTTGCTGATAATTTTGCTGAAGGCTGATGACTCAGAAACTCTGAAGGTTCCAGTCCACTTGGGTGGTTGGACTGTAATAACCCTGCCAAAGACTGAATCCAATCCAATGAGACGGATGGGCTGGGGCTTCTTAATCATTTGTTTGTTCTTGGCTGCTGTTCCTTTCTGTGGCTGAGGTAGGTAGCCAGATAACTCTGAGCCCTTTAAAGCTTCCATCCTTGGGGTCTCCAAGATTACAGCAACTTCACGAAAGCACTGTTGTACTTCAAGATCAGAAGAGGACCGTGGGAAGCAAGGTAAGACCATAAAAGGGTGTTTTGGGGGAAAGATAGGTGTTGTGTGCCGCAGCCATTGCAAACTCTCATCCAGGGGGTTCCACGGTGACCAGAGCTGATATCCTGCCATTGGCAGTCTTACTGCTCTTCTCCACAAAACACAGACTCCAGAGTAGCAGCTGAGTCTTTCTCTGTCTGGTACTTAGCAACAGCCTTTGTGACCTAAGACCATCAGAACCTAACCCAGAGCAGGGCTGGAAACTAGAGGTACCCCTCTGTGAGATGTCAGGACTTGCCTACTGGCCAATCCTGAGAAGGCCAGAAGTGAAATCCTGGAGGCCAAGACAAATTGTTGTTCCATAATTATACTATGAGTGAAAGATGATAGTTTGGAATTATTTTCTGTTATACAATAAAAGTGAATAGAAAATAAGATGTTATACCAATAAACGTAAAAACATCACTAAGTCACCTTTAAAAGTATCTTAAAATAACAAAATAGAAGTAATGAGCAAATCTAAAAGGACATTGCTACCCTCTATTGTTCTTCATCTATCTTTGTTGTGGTTCTCTTCTTATTAGATGCTTCCATTCCGAAAAACTGCAGCCGGGATGTTGGGATATGCTTTATTTATCTTGTTCTATATTTGGGTTCATTTGGTAGGTTGGATTTTGTTTCTTCAAGATAGAGCCTGTGTTTGTAACTCACTGGTAGAGCGATGCCTAGTATGTGTGAGGCCCTGAGTTCATTCTTTAATGCTGAGAAAGAAAACCAAAGAATAACCCCTAGCTAAGTGTGGTAGTTTGAATAGGCATAGCCCACATAAACTCATGTGGTTGAATGCTTGGCCCATAGGGAGTGGCATTATTAGGAGGTATTGTGGGACGCCTGACTCGCCAGCAAGAAAGACACCACAATAGGATCCTTCTGCACACGTTTATTGGGAGAGCATTTACTGTGTAGGCGAAAGACTCTGAGCCCTGGGCCTCTCACTCTTATATACTCTCAGTTCCCATCCACTCACAGCAGGCCACATCACCTCACCAGGCATGCAGCTTCAGCTAATCAGGGCAGCAGGGGCATATCTCCACCAAAATGGCTTCGCCAGTAACCTGGTACACCTGCGCAGCTCTCACGATGTTTGTGGCTTATATGAGGAAGTCAGGTGCAAGTCATACGACTTAGCTGCAGTCCCTGGCGCCTTTGGGACTGCCGCCACACCTGCTCCCCACAAGGTATGGCCTTATTGGAGGAAGTGTGTCACTGTGGGGGTGGCCTTTGAGGTCTCCTATGCTCAAGATATACACAGTCTCCATCTGTTACTTTTGGATCAAGGATATAGAACTCTCAGCTCCTTCTCCAGTACCATGCCAGCCTGCACTTGGCCATGTTTCCTGCCATGACAATAATGGACTAAACCTCTGAAACTATAAGCCAATGCCATGGTTTTTGTAAGAGTTGTTGTCATGGTGTTTCTTCACAGCAATAAAACCCTAAGACACTAAATATCCCAGGCTAGTCTTAAACTTTCTATATATGCCAGACTGGTCTTGAACTTGCTTAGTATCCTTAGGTACCCTGGTATATACTATGTAAGTCTGGTTAGCCCCAAACATGTGGTCATCCTGCCTCAGCTTCCCCAAGTATGGGGACTATAGTTGCACACTGCCATGTTTGGGCTTGTTCTCTGCTTTGTTTTGCTTTGATCCATCTTTGAAGACTGGCATTCACTAGTGTGAAGCAATGTCATTGACATTGGGGAACACAGTTCCATGTCATTGGAAAAAATGGAAGAACTTTGTCTCAGAGCCACAGGGACCTTTATTCACATTTAGCAGTCAAAGTGAAACAAAATCAGTAAGCATTTTGATAAGGAGAAGAATCAAGTGTAGGCTTTGAGAGAGAAATGGATAACTAAGTTCTTGAGTATAAGCTATATAAGGAATCTTGGGGCTTTGGGGATACATTACTTGAATTAATTAATCTTTAACTAAAGTCAAGGGGGGAGAACAAAAATATCTTGGTGTATTCACTTCCTTATGAAACAAATTGTTATGAATTAAGTTATAAGATTATTTATGAAAGTACTTGGAAGCCCTAAGTATAAGGAAGAAACCCAATTAAGATAGAAATATATAAAAATAAAAATATCAATATAAGTTTGCTAAACAGAGGCCACACAATGCTATTAAAATAGATGTCTAGATAAGATAATAAGTATGGTTCACTGGCCATCTTGATATGGTATTTCAGGAAAAAGTGTGATTTCTGTGTTCAGTTTCTCTGTAGGCCAATCTCCTGTCAACTGTGCTAAAATACTTGACATAGTAAGAAAAATACTGGAGACATAAAAATTATGTTAGGTCTGAGAAGGATGATGACAAGAGAGGACTCTTTCTTTTTCTTATACCCCTTGAATCTTTTCCTATATTTACATGCTGCTTCAGCAACACACAAATCATTTCAAGTTAAAATTATCACAATAATTGATATTTTTGATCAATACATCTTGATTTTTAATTAGAATTTTAAGTGGTCACTTGCCAGGAAGATCACTAAGGTATTCAGAAAGTGTTTTGTGTCACTCGCTGTATACAGCTGTATTAGTTACGTTTTTATTGTTGTGATAAAATACCACGACCAAGGCAACTTATAAAATAAAGCATTTAACTGGACTTAACATTTCAGCACGTAAGAGTCTATGATGGCAGAGCAAAAGCACGGTAGCATGAACATCCAAAAGTTCACATCTCGAATTACAAGCAGGAGGTAAAGAGAAGTAGCTTGAAATAGTGAAATAGCACACATCTTTTCAAACCTCAAAACCGTCCCTGTGACATACCTCCTTCAACAAGGCACACCTCCTAATACTTCCTAAATATTTCCACCAACTAGAGTTCAAGTATTGAAACAATGAGCATGTGGGAGCCATTCTCATTCACATTACTACAACAGAATGCATTCAGGTCAGAATATATTGTCAATACCATTAGTAACTTATAATCCTTTGAGTCATTTTTTTTTATTCAGCACATTGGCTAAATATAAAAAAGTATAAGAGAAGAGTCAAGTTAATCAAAAAAACTGCCATAGCATTCAACCAAAGTTAATTTTAATGAATATTATAAAACTAAACACATTTGGATAGCATTGGAAATGTAAATGAAGAAAATACCTAATTAAAAAAAAACTAAACCCAGATATAATAACCAATCCAGACAATTCAAAACATTATAGTATATAATTTAAGGTATAGTTCTACCACCACAAATAATAATGAATTTGACACAATCACAACACTTTGACTATATTATCTCATATGTATATATGAATATTTTTATTCAACAACATGGAGTGGCTCCCAGTTAGTTTGTGGTATAGAAACTCCTCAGTTTATCCATTTCCCTCTGATTTTTTAGTCATTTTCATCTATAAATTAAATGTACAGTAGACAGAAAACAGTAAGAGTATACAAATTATATTACATCTCTAAGGTATGCAAGTACTAAATTTTCAGGTGACAAAATAATTGTTCTACCTTTTCCTGTGGTACTCAGAGCCACATCCAGGGTCTCAGTTTCCCAGGGAAGAGCTCTGTACTGAGCCATACACCCAGCTCAAGTTGACTAACATGTAGACCTTGGTCTTCTAGGATGATAGAAAGTAACACAGCCTATGGAAAGCTTGGAAAGAAGATACACACAGAGCAAGAGTTGACAGATAAAGATGAACAACCTTCTAGGTAGCATCTGCCAGTGGCCATCTTTATCTGAATAGATGTCAGACTCCCAATCTGTTCTTCCTGTGGGAAGTTTCTCTTAAGCAGGAAGTGAGGAAAGTAGAAAAGAAAAGCTCATATCTACACTCACTATTACTTTTACTAATGTAGAGATAGATGAACATTTCTTTTTACAAAAGCACAACTTTTAGAATCATCCCCAGTCTTCAGATGCTCATACCTCTTTTGAATCATCAACACATTTGTAGTAAAATAGTTTACCTTCTCATAGATGATACAGTCCAAATTCTTTTATATTTCAATTATCTGGCCCCCAGTGTCTTTTCCAGATGTCTCTTTTAGTTGTCTATGGAGACTCCTACTCACCTACTGGTAAACTGTCTAGCCATTTACACAAACACTGTGAACACTTAAATGTTATGACATGGTTAGAGTCTAGAGGGTCATATAAGCTGGCAAGAGAAGTAAGGAGTAAAGAAAGGGTACTAAAAGAGTCCTAGCATACATATTGATATTCTGAAAAGGCCTTTCTGACCATGGCTTTCACTAGACTAGAGATAAGACCCCTATTGCCAGATACTGCTCTCCATTGACTGGGTCTATCAGTGTCCTTTCCATACTTGGAAGACTTGATGGTATAATAATTAATAATCATCATCTACTTGACTGAATTTATAATAACTAAGGAAATATGATTCTGTGAACTTCTGTAAATGAGTGTCTAGAGAAGGTTAACTAACGTGCAAAGATCTGCCCTGAATTTGGGTGTAATCATCTCATGGGTTGGGGTTCAGACTTGAATAAAAAGGAGAAAGCAAGCTGAGCAACAGTGGTCACCACTCTGATCCCTAACTGAGGATGTAATTAATGCACCAAGCTGAATCATGCCCCTGCTGCTGGGCCTTCCCTGCCAGAAATGGCTGTAACTTCAAATAGTAAAACAAAATATTCCTTCTTATTTTGTCACAGCAGTGAGAGAAGTAACTAGTATAGTGGATTCATCTTGTTAAATACATGATGAAACAGAAGAGATTAAAAAAAAAGAAATGTATGTCCATTTATTTATTATGAAAAAATTACAACAAAATTCCCTCAAGACAGGTAAATACTTTGCTCATAGACTGGCAGGATTGATACAGTAAAAATGGCTATCTTGCCAAAAGCAATCTACAGATTCAATGCAATCCCCATCAAAATTTCAACTCAATTCTTCAACAAATTAGAAAGGGCAATTTGTGAATTCATCTGGAATAACAAAAACCCAAGGATAGCAAAAACTCTTCTTAATGATAAAAGAATCTCTGGTGGAATCACCATGCCTGACCTAAAGCTGTACTACAGACTAATTGTGAAAAAAATTGCAAGGTACTGGTATAGTGACAGGTAGGTAGACCAATGGAATAGAATTGAAGACCAAGAAATGAACCCACACACCTATGGTCACTTGATGTTTGACAAGGGAGCTAAAACCATCCAGTGGAAAAAAAGACAGCATTTTCTTTTTCTTTTTTTTTTGATTTTTAATATTTTTATTACATATTTTCCTCAATTACATTTCCAATGCTATCCCAAAAGTCCCCCATAGCGCCCCCCACTTCCCTACCCACCCATTCCCATTCTTTTGGCCCTGGCATTCCCCTATATTGGGGCATATAAAGTTTGCAAATCCAATGGGCCTCTCTTTCCAGTGATGGCCAACTAGGCCATCTTTCGATACATATGCAGCTAGAGACAAGAGCTCCAGGGTTCTGGTTAGTACATCATGTTGTTCCAACAATAGGGTTGCAGATCCCTTTAGCTCCTTGGGTACTTTCTCTAGCTTCTCCATTGGGAGCCCTGTGATACATCCAATAGCTGACTGTGAACATCCACTCCTGTGTTTGCTAGGCCCCGGCATCGTCTCACAAGAGACAGCTATATTTGGGTCCTTTCAGCAAAATCTTGCTAGTGTATGCAATGGTGTCAGCGTTTAGAAGCTGCTTATGGGATGGATCCCTGGATACGGCAGTCTCTAAATGGTCCATCCTTTCATCACAGCTACGAACTTTGTCTCTGTAACTCCTTCCCTGGGTGTTTTGTTCCCAATTCTAAGAAGGGGCACAGTGTCCACACTTTGGTCTTCATTCTTGGTGCTGGCACAACTGGCAGTTATCATGTAGAAGAATGCAAATTGATCCATTCTTATCTCCTTGCACTAAGGTCAAGTTTAAGTAGATCAAGGAACTCCACATAAAACCAGAGACACTGAAACTTATAGAGGAGAAAGTGGGGGAAAGCCTCAAAGATATGGGCACAGGGGAAAAATTCCTGAATAGAACAGCAATGGCTTGTGCTGTAAGATAGAGAATTGACAAATGGGACCTCATAAAATTGCAAAATTTCTGTAAGGCAAAAGACACTGTCAATAAGACAAAAAGGCAAACCAACAGATTGGGAAAAGATCTTTACCAATCTTAATTCAGATAGGGGACTAATATCCAATATATATAAAGAACTCAATGGACTCCAGAAAACCAAATAACCCCATTTAAAAATGGGGCTCAGAGCTAAACAAAGAATTCTCAACTGAGGAATACCAAATGGAACCTGAAAAAAATGTTCAACAACCTTAATCATCAGGGAAATGCAAATCAAAACAACCCTGAGATTCCACCTCATACCAGTCAGAATGACTAAGATCAAAAATTCAGGTGACAGCAAATGCTGGCAAGGATGTGGAGAAAGAGGAACACTCCTCCATTATTGGTGGGAATGCAAGCTTGTACAACCACTCTGGAAATCAGTCTGGCAGTTCCTCAGAAAATTGGACATAGTAATACCAGAGGATCCCGCAATACCTCTCCTGGGCATATATCCAGAAGATGTTCCAACCGGTAAGAAGGACACATGCTCCACTATGTTCATAGCAGCCTTATTTATAATAGCCAGAAGCTGGAAAGAACCCAGATGCCCCTCAACAGAGGAATGGATACAGAAAATGTGGTACATTTACACAATAGAGTACTACTCAGCTATTAAAAACAATGAATTTATGAAATTCCTAGGCAAATGGATGGACCTGGAGTGTATCATCCTGAGTGAGGTAACCCAATCACAAAAGAACTCACATGATATGTACTCACTGATAAGTGGATATTAGCCTAGAAACTTAGAACACTGAAGATACAATTTGCAAAACACATGAAACTCAAGAAGAATGAAGACCAAAGTGTGGACACTTTGCCCCTTCTTAGAATTGGGAACAAAACACCCATAGAAGGAGTTAAAGGGACAAAATTTGGAGCTGAGATGAAAGGATGGACCATCCAGAGACTGCCCCACCCGGGGGTCCATCCCAAATCAGCCACGAAAGCAGACACCATTGCATATGCCAGAAAGATTTTGCTGAAAGGACCCTGATATAGCTGTCTCTTGTGAGGCTATGCCAGTGCCTGGCAAACACAGAAGTGGATGCTCACAGTCAGCTATTCAATGGAACACAGGACCCCCAATGGAGGAGCTAGAGAAAGTACCCAAGGAGCTAAAGGAGTCTGCAACCCTATAGGTGGAACAACAATATGAACTAACCAATACCCTCAGAGCTCGTGTCTCTAGCTGCATATGAAGCAGAAGATGGCCTAGTCGGCCATCATTGGGTTGAGAGGCCCCTTGGTCTTGCAAACTTTATATGCCTCAGTACAGGGGAACGCCAGGGTCAAGAAGTGGGAGTGGGTGGGTAGGGGAGTGGGGGAGTGGGGAGGATAGCATTTGAAATGTAAATGAAGTAAATACCTAATAAAAATTGGGAAAAAATAAAAAATAAATAAAATGATAATTTCTAATCTGCTGCTGCAATGCCTCTGTTTTGGTCCACAGTCTTCTTGCTTTATACTCTTTAATTTTCTCTCCATAGCTTAATAATCATTCTTCTCATTTGTGCAACATTACCAGTAAGATCATAGAAAGTGTGAGAATTTTTTCAACTGGTGAAAACTTTTATCAAGTTTATTTCCTAAGTAAGCAATGACTCTTGAAGGCATTTGGAGTTTCTTGTGGGGTAGATCTCTCTCTCTCTCTCTCTCTCTCTCTCTCTCTCTCTCTCTCTCTCTCTCTCTCTCTGTGTGTGTGTGTGTGTGTGTGTGTGTGTGTGTGTGTGTTTGTGTGTGTGTGTGTGTGTGTGTGTGTGTGTGTGTTTTGACAACACTCAATGACAGGCTAGTTTGTGTCATTGTATACTATACATTTTATGACTTACTTGATAAAAGCTCATATCAAAACATGAAGATATAAATTCTTAAACAAGTTTACTTCTTACAGGAGAGAACTTATATTTTAAGTAGCTGAAAATAAGAATTGAACCTTCTGATTCTCATTTTATATATTTGGATAAATGGAAGTGTTTTTCCACAGACTAACTTCTCTGACTTCAGATATTTCTAGTTGAATTTCTGTCTGCTAGTTTAAATCCTAACTGCTGTGTGCATATCTGCACTAAGATAGAACCTTGGCCTTACTGCCAAGTGAGTCAAGTCAGCAGGAAAAAGAAATATTCTTAGATGTGCTTCCTACACCAATACAGTAAGCAGTAACTCAAGTGTACACAGAAGCAATCATGAATCCTGTAACTACAGCCTACATGCCCAGGCTAAATATACGTGTTTCACTTCTACTCATAACTGTCCTTCTGCTATAGAAAATGAAGGCAGGAGTAACAGAAGAGATGTCAGGATATACAGAGACTGCATTGCTAGTTGATGCATATGTTATTTGTAGCAATTTTTGAATAAACATCTATAGTCATTAAAATATATTACTAAGGCCTTTGCAATGGGCTTGGGAGAGACTCATAGAAGTCAGGGTATCTGAGACATGAACTTGCATACTTGAACAAGGGAAAAGTTAGCTTCATCTTTGGTCTACTGCTAGGATTCACATGTGTCTCCTGGAATTTATGCATTATAAACCTGAGGCATTCTTGAGGAAGGGCTTCACAGATGGGTTTGTGTCATAAAAGTAGTGCCCTCATGTGTAGATTGCTGTTAGCTCAAAGGTAAATGTGTTGCTTCAGTAGTAATATTTTTATAGATATTAGTCTGCCCATTTCTGCCTCCTTCTAGCCCTTTTGTCTCATTCCATATGATACTGTAGCAAGAAGACTCTTGCTAAATGATGGTGCCTCAACCTTAGACTTCTTGGCCTTCAGACCTTCAGAAGCAAGTTGATATTTACTTCTTAAAGTAATTATTCTTGTGTCTTTTGTCTGAGCAGCACAAAACACTCAGACATATCACATCTTGGAAGCCATATATTGCAACTTCAACAGTATTCTGTCAGTCACTTGCACAGACTGTGGTACAATGTTATACAAGTTATACAAAGCCATTATTTGTAGGAGGCAAGGATCATTGGAGGCCATGTTGGAAGCTGAGTACCATACTGGATAATCTAAACTTCATGACATTGTGAATGCTTTTCATTTTGCTACTATTACCTAAAATGTATCTTTTAAAATCAATTGTCTTCTAAACTTAGAGATAATTGATCTGAAATTCTCCTGAAGCAAATTCTCTGAAGGATATTCTATGTAACATTAAAGAATAAGCAAAATATCAAAGACTAACTTTAATAAACATTGCTAAGCAAGCAAAACTGAAGGAAAATGATGCACTTATCTGTAGTAAAGCTTTGAAGCAAGGCTGAGACATGATACTAAGAAAGCTAGGAGAGATGTGGTTGAAAAGTGATGGGAGACTCTCTATGCTATGAAACATGGCCTAGTTCATGTCCTGGTTGTTACGGCACAGGTATTTGGTCTATAAAAAGTCACTGTTTTAAACATAGCTAATTGAGTCACTTTTATGTATGCAAGTTACAGAAATCATAATTTAAAATTTAAAGTTAAATATGCTAGGAAAGGGCTTGTCGGCAGATGGCCTGGACAGTTCAGTTAAGTGTTCTGGCTTTCCAAGATTGTACCTTTTCCTCACAGCAGAATGCCTTCTGAAACATTTCGAAATTGCCACCAAGAACTCCTTAGGAGCAACTGAGCTTCCTGTTGTGAGGGAGGTAGTATGCAGAGGTCACTAGTTGACAGAGCCACATGAGAAAGGAGCTTTCCAAAATGGATCAATGGTGTGGTCATCAAAAGGGGAACTTCATTGTTTCACAATGTGATCGCCCTATTAATTTCCTCAACTTCTGCATGCACCCATCACATACACATGGAATTTCTCATAGACATCAGTACACATGAGCAGTCCTTAGCTGGAAGAAAAACATTCTATAGAGGCTAGAGAGACAGCTCAGTCCATTAATTGCTTGATATATAAGAATGAAGACCTGAAGTCTATTCCTAGAACTCTTATATAAAACTCAAGCATAATGGCATGTGTTTGTAATCCCAGTGATGGGGTGGGGTTGGGGGCAATAGATCCCTGAAGCTCCATGGCTGGCCATCTTAGCAGAATTAGCAATTGGTAGAGGAAGATATTCTGGCTTCAACATGTATATGCGTAGGCAAATGCAACACACACACATGCACAAATACACACAACTAAAATATCTTGTAATCCTTAAGATGCCTCTCACATACCAACAAAAAAATATCAGACCCAAAATATCAGAAGTTCTGAGGTTGAGAAGCCCATTACTCCAATTTCTCTATAAACCTGGAACACCTTTAGCACTAAGCTCAAAGTTTTGGCTTCCCTTTGTCATGTATACAACTAATAACAACGAACCAAGACTCTCTAATGAGCTCCAGACATGCCAAGATTTCCAAGAAAACCATTTATGCCAATTATACACGCTTTTTCAAAATTTACATAGATATACATATTCTGTAGGCATCAAATATTCTGTGAGAAAACCCCCTCTCAATACTGCACCTGCTCGCTGTTTTAATGATGCAATTAAAAAGCCCATGGAGAGTTGCCCACAATCTCGCTACAAATGAGATAACAGTTATGGCTGGCTAACCATTGCTGATCATTTTTGCCCTGGAGTATACTAAAACAAGTGACTTGTTTTACAAGGAGCATGTCTAAAGCTTTTTGGAGAGCCTTCCCAAACTTTCAGAAAAATGGGGATCACAGCATTCAGGAAGCAAAGATGAGCAAACCTCTGAGAGTTCAAGACCAGCCTAGTCTACAAATCTATTACCAGGCTACCCAAGAGATACACAGTAAGGCACTGTCTCAGAAAACAAACAAATAAAATATATTACAGAAAATAATTACATAGATTTCATTAATGGATATATGAATGTTCTCTTTAAGGTCTTTGAACATATTCATTGGAGCTATTTTGAAGTCCTTGTTTGTGCTTCAACTATATTACAACCTACTATAGTTAGGCTATTAGGTTCTAGTGGAAGACTTATTATCCTGGCTATTGATGATTTTATGCTGGTATCTAGGCATCTGTATTTGGAATGGTTGTAATTTTAGGTGTTGGTATCTGGTCTTCTCTGTTGAGTGGTTGTTCTGTTCCTTTGATTCTGTTGCCTTCTTTCGTTCTTAGGAGAATGTCATGGCTATGAATTGCCCAAGAGAGAGTACTTCTGAGTCTCCACCAGATGTGGCCACTGTGGGTCCTGGGTTGAATGTGTTTCTAGGTATTGAGAACTGACAATAAAGAAATGGAGCTCAGCTGGGGATGGGGGAAATTGAGAGGATCTATGGAAAGTAAGAAAGCTAAGCCTGCCCTGAGGAACTGTGGAGTGCCAAGCGAATGGAGGAAGAGGAAGAAGACACGCTCCTACAGGGGCCTGCTAAAGTGCTGAAGATGAAACAGGGGAATTGGAAATGGAAAACAGGAAGGATAGTGAAGATCGCCTACCTGATTCCCAGGCTGGCACAGCCTTCAGGAACCCAGGTAGAGAGTACCTCCAAGTGTTATCTGAAAACATAGCAAAGTTACCCATGATCTGAAGTTGTCTTAGTTAGGGTTTCCATTTCTGTGAAGAGACACCATGACAAAGGCAACAGTTACAAAGAAAACATTTAGTTGGGGGTGTCTTACAGTTTCAGAGGTTTAGTCCATTTTCTGTATGGTGGGATGTATGGTGGTATCCAGGGAGACATGGTGCTGGAGTAGGAGCTGAGAGTTCTACATCTTCATCCAAAGGTGGGAGAAGGGGACTAGACTCCATACTGGTTGAAGCTTGATCACAGGAGACCTCAAAGTCCAACCCCCACAGTGACACACTTTCTCCAACAAGGGCATACCTACTCCAACAAGGCCACACATCCTAATAGTGTCACTCCCCATGGACCAAGCATGAGCCTATGCAAGCCATACCTATTCAAACCACCACAGAGGGAAAACTGTTTTTACATGCATGCTCTGAGCCAGCATTAGTAGTCTTATACCCACTCCAACTTGACTGTGTGTATTAGAAAGGTAAATGTAAATACCTGGGCATATTAGGAAGTCCTACTCCTATGTGTTTGCTGGTCCTGGGACTACAAACATTAGAAACAAACTCGACCACTGTCTTCTCGGTGCTTTCATATGACCTCAAATATAGAGCCGATATCATGGTTATTCCTCAAATGATTAATCATAGGTACTATATGACTCAGCAATTCTACTTGTACGTAGACACAAGATAAACTAATACATATAATGATACAAATTTTAAACAGAAATGTTCATAGAAACATTAATTATAGTAATAAAAATTGTGGAACAAACTGATGAAGGGATTTTTAAATGTGGTTGTATTAGTGAAATTTCCACTATAATTTAACACACTAGATAATGAAGTTTAAAAGAAGAAAGGGTTGGCTCATAATGTTGATGGTTTCAATCTGTAGTTGGCTGGCCCTGTTGCTTTTCAGCTGCCTTGTATTTATTTAAAATATGTTTTACTTTGTAGAGTATCTGCCACTTATGCGCATGTATTACTGGCCTTGAGGACAATATGTAGCACATGACAAGCAACAAAACAATTGTCACTAAAAAAACAGACAACAAACAAAAAATAGAAGAACTGCTTGAAATTCTATGGCTGTCTTTATAAAATATGGATGAAACTGCAGTGGCATATGTGTGTGTGTGTGTGTGTGTGTGTGTGTGTGTGTAAGGTTCCCAAATGAGGTTGCTGCTGTTGAATGTTCTCTTGGACCCACTACTCTAGGAGTTGCTCCCAAGCCCCCATAATCCATAATCTATGGACACTCCACAAGTGTCACAGTCTAACCACTTGTATATGGGACACCATATGAACATGTTAGACTACCATAGAATCATGTCATGCAAGAGTGCCCCATTATACTAAAAGTCATTTCCCCACATTATAAGGAATCCTAAGTCACCTACATGAAGCCTTGGTTTCTAACCTTCAATCTGGAGACTGATACTTGTGAGGAAACTAAAACATATTTGTTCTCAATTATTCTATTTATAAAACATTTGCCCTTGTAAGCCTCTGCAGGCCTTGTTCTGTATCCCAAGTGTTTTCCCAGGCTGTTCTGAGAGCCAGCCTCACTGGAAATTAATTATTGAGTAACACATTCCATGGAGCCAGACATGTGCTTTAATTATGTACTTATTACATAATTATATATATAATATATAAACTCACATATATGCATACAACACATATATATATGTATGTATGTGTATATATGCATATATACATACACATGAACAACAAGAAATACCCTTAGTAAACAGCAAATAACACATACTCATTAAATGTTTACTGTTGAATGAATAAAGGTAATAAACCTTGAGCTCCAATAGCCCTTTAGGACATGATGTTATGTAAATTTGTTCATTTTAGCTGCTTTAAAGTATCATTAGGCTAGAATGGCCCCACCAAGTAGTGCCGGGAATGAAGGATTCATAATTCAGTGCTTAATATGACTCTCCAGAGAGGAATAGGTTTTTAGGTTGCTGAGCACTAGATGCTTTCTGTTTTAGTTTTGTTTTTGTTTTTAATTTCAGATTTAATAATACATAGAATTATTTTTGGAGGTAAGTATATTTACTGATGCTCTTTAGTGTGAGCTTTATTAAGAAGTGTTCCTAATGGGCCTTCCTTTTATGAAAAAAAAAAACCTGAACTTTTGTTGTTATAAGAATTTTTACTAATGAAAACCACATTCTGTAGTTAGGTGGTCAGTTTTTAGATTATACATCATGTTGTACTTAGACTTGCCTTGCTGTTGGTGAAATCATGAGTCCAAAGTTACAAAGTTGTCTCTTTGGGTTTTTGTTGTTGATGCTATTTTGGTGAGACATCCCATGTACATGTACAAGAAAACAATTCCTATTTTACAGTTTTTGTATAGTATACATTAATTAGATGTTGACATATACAAAGGCGGATGCTCACAGCCAACCATTGAACGGATCCCTGGGTCCCTAATGGAGGAGTTAGAGAAAGGACTGAAGGAGCCGAAGGGATTTGCAACCCCATAGGAAGAACAACAATATCAACCAATCAGATCCCTCAGAGCTCCCAGGGCCTAAACCACCAACCAGGGAGTACACATGGCTCCAGCCACATATGTAGCAGAGGATGGACTTGACGGTCATCAATAGAAGAGGCCCTTGGTCCCATTAAGGCTAGATGCCCCAGTGTAGGGGAATATTATGGAGAGGAAGCAGGAGTGGATGGGTTGGTGGGGGTACACCCTCATAGAAGCAGGAGGAGGGAAGTGGGATAGGGGGGTTCTAGGGGGGGGAATCAGGAAAGGGGATAACATTTGAAATGTAAATAAATAAAATATCCAATAAAAAATAAAAATAATTAAAAGATGTTTCCAAAACCTATTATATAATAAACTCTAGCAAATAAAAATGCTTTATGGTTGAGTAAAATGAACAATTTGCTAAAGATGTGATGCCTATTTACCACTGAAAGGAAAGTTTGCTCTTCAAGCCAGGCAGCAGTCTTGGTGAGAGATTTTGATGAGTTCATGTGTGGTGGTTTGAATAAGAATGGCCCCTTACTCTTGCTTTTCATGTTCAGGGGGCTGCCATATGGGTAACTGAAATAATAAAGGAAAAAAATCATTCTAATGGTGTAACAGTGCTGGAAGCCCAGGAAAGAACTGTAATTATTAGAGGAGGATGTCCTGTAGGTTCTGTGGTTAGGGTGAGCTGCATTTGATACTTTTTTTATAGCAAGGAAAGCTTCTAGAAACAGAATGAGATAGATTATCTACAAGACATAGCTACAGGAGAGCTCAAAGGCAACAAGAATAACCCAGGCAAATTCAACCTATATTGATGAGTGAGGTGAAGTATCTCCAGCTGTGGATGTTATATGAAGTTTTGTGTGTATGTTGGGGAGTGTTTGTTACATGGCAATAGATAACAGATACAGGAAACAATGATGGTGCTACATATGTAGACTCTATATTGTATGTTCTCAAGTCAGGATTACTTTTCTTAAGAGAAATAGTATTTTAGATATTATATAAAACTGTGTACTTCAGTGTTGCTCTCAGAAGACATGGATTATTAAAGGAAAATATCAGTCATAACACAAGATAATTTCCTACAAGTTATCAGTCATGGAGGGCTCAGAGGTACCCAATGCAAGAAAAGCTATTATTTGCCTTTGATAATGGTTGCCCATCATAACTCTGTTGGTGAAGATGTCACACAATTTGGTTACAGTACATAAATAAATCTCGAACTTACTGGGAAACTTATCCATGATGGTTAGCTTTCATAGTGCCAGAAGGCACTACACAGACTACTGGGGGAGAAAAGACATCAATTTCAGACCCAGAAATGAAGCCACACACCTATGGTCACTTGATCTTCGACAAGGGAGCTAAAACCATCCAGTGGAAGAAAGACAGCATTTTCAACAAATGGTGCTGGCACAACTGGTTGTTATCATGTAGAAGAATGCGAATTGATCCATTACTATCTCCTTGTACTAAGGCCAAATCTAAGTGGATCAAGGAACTTCACATAAAACCAGAGACACTGAAACTTATAGAGGAGAAAGTGGGGAAAAGCCTTGAAGATATGGGCACAGGGGAAAAATTCTTGAATAGAACAGCAATGGCTTGTGCTGTAAGATCGAGAATTGACAAATGGGACCTCATGAAACTGCAAAGCTTCTGCAAGGCAAAAGACACCATCAATAAGACAAAAAGACCACCAACAGATTGGGAAAAGATCTTTACCTATCCTAAATCAGATAAGGGACTAATATCCAATATATATAAAGAACTCAAGAAGGTGGACTCCAGAAAATCAAATAACCCCATTAAAAAATGGGGCTCAGAACTGCACAAAGAATTCTCACCTGAGGAATACCTAATGGCAGAGAAGCACCTGAAAAAATGTTCAACATCCTTAATCATCAGGGAAATGCAAATCAAAACAACCCTGAGATTCCACCTCACACCAGTCAGAATGGCTAAGATCAAAAATTCAGGTGACAGCAGATGCTGGCAAGGATGTGGAGAAAGAGGAACACTCCTCCATTGTTGGTGGGATTGCAAGCTTGTACAACCACTCTGGAAATCAGTCTGGCAGTTCCTCAGAAAATTGGACATAGTACTACCGGAGGATCCAGCAATACCTCTCCTGGGCATATATCCAGAAGATGTCCCAACCGGTAAGAAGGACACATGCTCCACTATGTTCATAGCAGCCTTATTTATAATAGCCAGAAGCTGGAAAGAACCCAGATGCCCCTCAACAGAGGAATGGATACAGAAAATGTGGTACATTTACACAATAGAGTACTACTCAGCTATTAAAAACAATGAATTTATGAAATTCCTAGCCAAATGGATGGACCTGGAGGGCATCATCTTGAGTGAGGTAACACAATCACAAAGGAACTCACACAATATGTATTCCCTGATAAGTGGATATTAGCCCAAAATTTAGGATACCCAAGATATAATATACAATTTGCTAAACGCATGAAACTCAAGAAGAATGAAGACCAAAGTGTGGACACTGTGCCCCTTCTTACAAGTGGGAACAAAACACCCATGGAAGGAGTTACAGAGACAAAGTTTGGAGCTGTGATGAAAGGATGGACCATCTAGAGACTGCCATATCCAGGGATCCATCCCATAATCAGCTTCCAAACGCTGACACCATTGCATACACTAGCAAGATTTTGCTGAAAGGACCCAGATATAGCTCTCTCTTGTGAAACTATGCCGGGGCCAAACAAACACAGAAGTGGATGCTCACTGTCAGCTATTGGATGGATCACAGGGCTCCCAATGGAGAAGCTAGAGAAAGTACCCAAGGAGCTAAAGGGATCTGCAACCCTATAGTTGGAACAACATGATGAACTAACCAGTACCCCGGAGCTCTTGTCTCTAGCTGCATATGTATCGAAAGATGGCCTAGTCGGCCATCACTGGAAAGAGAGGCCCATTGGACTTGCAAACTTTATATGCCCCAATACAGGGGAATGCCAGGGTCAAAAGAATGGGAATGGGTGGGTAGAGAAGTGGAGGCAGGTATGGGGGACTTTTGGGATAGCATTGGAAATGTAATTGAGGAAAATACGTAATAAAAAAAAAAAGACATCAATTTCCTTGCCTGACACTGAACCTTAAGTGTTACAATACTGGTCTGTCAACATACACTCACTGATACAATACAACTACAACATTTATTGGGGAGAGGTTTCTGAGACTCTGCACTTAGTAAAAGAGGTATTGGCATAACTACTGAGAAAGAAAATCTTTATTTTCTCAAAGTGTGGCCTTAGTTGAGTTGCTCATTCTCCAGTGGACAGTCTCATACCTGTGTGCATATAAACAGACCAAATGGACTCAGTGTGTTAATAAAAAGACAAAGGTACATGAAGTTGGGAAAGAGATTTGTTGGGGGCTAAGTAAAAGGAGTTGGGGGCAGAGACAGGGAGGTAGCTGTGATCAAAGTGCATTGTATCATTATGAAATTTTCAAAGAATAAATTAGAATATCATTTAATTTCATGCGTTTAACAAATTGTATCTTATATCTTGGGTATTCCCTTCCTAGATTTGGGAACAAAACACCCATGGAAGGAGTTACAGAGACAAAATTTGGAGCTGTGACGAAAGGATGGACCATCTAGTGATTGCCATATGCAGGGATCCATCCCATAATCAGCTTCCAAACGCTGACACTATTGCATACACTAGCAAGATTTTGCTGAAAGGACCCAGATATAGCTGTCTCTTGTGAGACAATGCCGGGGCCTAGCAAACACAGAAGTGGATGATCACAGTCAGCTATTGGACGGATCACATGACCCCCAATGGAGGAGCTAGAGAAATTACCCAAGGAGCTAAAGGGAACTGCAACCCTATAGGTGGAACAACAATATGAACTAACCAGTACCCCGGAGCTCTTGTCTCTAGCTGCATATGTATCAAAAGATGGCCTAGTCGGCCATCACTGCAAAGAGAGGCCCATTGTAGTTGCAAACTTTATATGCCCCAGTACAGGGGAACCCCAGGGCCAAAAAGGGGGAGTGGGTGGGTAGGGGATTGGGGGGGTGGGTATGGGGGACTTTTGGGATAGCACTGAAAATGTAAACGAGGAAAATACCTAATAAAAAAATAAATTAAAAAAAAGAATATTATTTAAATGCCCTTATCTTAGGAGATGAGTAATGTGTTATAATCTCTGCAACCTTAAAGTCTTGACAAAAAATATGCATAATGAGTAATGTGTTATAATCTCTGCAACCTTAAAGTCTTGACAAAAAATATGCATAAGTGCCTTAAAAGTAAAGCAAATTATGACAAAAGTTGCCAATTGTTCAATCTAGATGATGAGCGTATGTGGGGATCTTTTCATTTTCCTTCCAACATTTCTATGTAAAAAGTTGGAAAGCAAAATTTTAAAAGTCACTTCTTTCTCACACTAAGAAAGCATTTTCATTCTAAAGGAAATGTTTTTGTAATTTGCTTTAGGAACTATCATTGTGAGTAATCATCCAATTAACATTTGACCATAATTTCCTGGCTCTTCTCATCAACACTCAGCTACTCCATAAAGTGCAAAGTCCAATTTTTAAATCATGTTCAAAATACACAGAAATTTCCATCTAATTTATGAATTTCTGGTCACATTTACCCTTACCAAATCTGATAATGCCATTTTAATTGAATACATTCATTAAATTTGAGGTATAAGTTGTTTTTTTATTTTCTTTTGGGAACCAAAATTTCCCTGCCCCCAGCCCTGCACCTTCTCATAGGCTGTGTATAAACAATAGTTAATAAATAGTTCATTGGTAAAATACCAGGTTTATTTTAGAAGTGGCCAGGTCTGCTCCTTAATAAACTGTAAGAAACCTATCAGTTCAGTTGACAATAGCCAGAGCTCTCCCTGGAGCTAGGATGTTGGAAGCTATAGAGATCAGGAATCAAATCTGTAAGGCTACTTTATTCTTTGGCTTTTTAATATTTGTGTGTGAGAGTATTTTGCCTGCATATATGCATGCTTGGTAGCTGAACAGGTCATAACAGAAAGTCAAATCTTCTATTTTTAATATTTTATTGTGTATATGATTATTTTGCCACACATATGCATGCCTGGTAAATGAGCAGGCCAGAACTGCAGTTAAAGACAGTTGTGAGCCATCATGAGGGTGCTAAGATCAAACCTAGGTTCTCTGGAGAGTAGACAGTGTTTTTAAACAGTGAACAACTCTACATCTCCTATTTTATTCTTTTAGTTCATGATTTTAAAAAAATGTGTTTGTTCATGCTGGGGGATACATGTGTATTTTGTTCACCTGTTGATAATCTCAGGCTCAGTACCAACCACCCTATTTATTTATTTATTTATTTATTTATTTATTTATTTATGAAGCAAGAACTGTCACTGGAAAGTATTCACCAAGTAGCCTATGCTGACTAGTCAATTTGTCCCAGAGATCTACATGTCTCTGTCTCCAAAGTGCTGGAATTACAAGTGGACACCACCACACCTGGCATTTTGGTTTGTTCAATGTACATAGGTTCTGGGGATGGAACACTAGTCCTCACGATTGAATACAAGCAATTTCCCAACTGTGCTATCATCCCAGGCCCCCAGCTGTCATATTTTTCAAATCTACTTACCACTCTGATCCTCAGCTCCCTATGTTGTAAGGCAGAGAGCAAGATGATCATGTGATGACTACATTTCCATACTGATAAAATTACTGTGTGACTGGATAGACATAGTAATGAAAAAGTAGGAATTAAGTGACAAACATACCTTACACATAGTGTCTTATGGCTTTGATGTCTTTGAGGCTGAATCTCTCTGCAAAAGAGGAAGAGGAGGAAAAACATCAGCCAGCTGCAACTCAGCCCTGAGCAGGTCTCAGAAGGTTTGCAGTGGGCTACCACATAGGCTGCAAACAGAAATCCTGAGAGACAATTAATGGGAGTAAAAGAGGAAAAATCTAGTAGTTTTCTTTTCATCTTTGTAACACATATTTATTACATTAACAAAGGGGTCCATTTATTTAATTATAAGTAAATATATGCTAATTTATGAAGGATTGTTGTGGAGATACAATTTATAAGTAAATCCATACCTTCTTTCAACAGAAATGGATGTTTAACCCATAAAAATGAATTATTTTTAAAGCATTATTAATTATTATTTCATGTATATGAATGCTTGAAGCATACATGTATATGTACCATATGTGTACCTGGTGCCCTCAGAGACCAAAAGAGGGCAGCAAATCCCTTGGAAGTGTGGTTGTATATAACTGTGAGCTGTCATTGGGATTCTGGGCGATCTCTCCAATTTAGGCACAGGACTCTTCCCCCCCATCAGAGCCCCCATAATAAACAAAGAAACAGAAGATGGAGCTGCATATCTGAAAGTCAACTCTCTAGGTATCTGTAGAGATGGTATCCATTACACATACTTTCCTAGAGCAACAGAACCAATCATATGTATGAATAGCAATGCCAAAATATTGTTGTATGGAGTTGACTCATGAGATTATGAAGGCTAGCAAGGTGAGACTCTGCAGAGTTGACACACCAGTTTTAGACCAACAGTCACCATGATGCAATAGAATAAAGAACACCAGATATTCATATTTAAAGGCTGCCAGGCAGTATAATTCTCTATAGAGGGTCTATGTATTTGTTTGATCTAGTTCTTAGCCTGGCTAATTGGGTAAGGCCCATCAACATTATGAACAGAGTTAAAATGTTAACTTCATCAACAAAAGTCCTTGCCAACAGTCCCAAGACAGTGTCTGGAAATTATTTGGACACCTTATGGCCCAATCAAGTTGATAGATAAAATTAACCATCATCGGATGTTGCCACAGAACAAGGTAGCATCAAAATATCAATTATAATGTTATGTTGGCCTTCACATGGAGACACTATGGCTACACAGCTTCCATCATCAAGTAACAAATTAAAACTTCAGATCTGGTCACTTTCAATGACTCTTTTTTTTTTTTTCAAAAAAATTTCTTTCAACCTTTTTTACAGTACAGTCTTTATCCCCTCCTGGTCTGCCTCCCCCGCATGCCCGACTACTCCCCATCCTATACCTGCCCCCATCCCCGTCTCCAAATGGATGTCCCCACCTCCCCACTCCCTGGGGCCTCAAGTCTCTAAAGGGTTAGGTGCATCTTCTCTCACTCATGTCAGACCTGGCAGTCCTCTGCTGTATATGTATCTGGGGCCTCATATCAGCTGGTGTATGCTGCTTCATTGGTGGCTCTGTGTCTGAGAGAACTTGGGGGTCCAGATCAGTTGAAACTCCTGGTCTTCCCATGGAGCCACCCTCCTCAAATTCTTCCAGCTTTTCCCCAGTTCATCCACAGGAGTCTCCAGCTTCTGTCTGTGGTTGGATGCTAGTTTCTCCATCTGACTCTTTCAACTGTTTGTTGGGCCTCACAAAGGGCAGCCATGCTAGCCTCCTATCTGCAAGCACAGCACAACACCAGTAACAGTGTCAGGCCCCAGGGACTTCCCCTGAAAAGTGTGTTATCTGCCCAAAATATCTTTAACTTAGGAGAGCCCTCTGGCTCTTCATCTTCAAAGAGACCAATGAGTGATACTTGCTCTTGTGGGACAGGTTTTTTCTGTCTCTGAGATAAGAAAAACAAGGAAACAATAATCAAGTAAAAATCTTTAAAGCTACAACTAGGGATTCCTCGGCAGAGAAATGCAATCTCCCCACCAGCCTATATGAGGGCTAGCTCTACCACCTAAAAACGGAGAGTACATTTTGTCATACCTGTATCAACACCCCCAGTTTCCTTGCTTATAGAAGGCTAGCTCTCAGTGAATGGATCCCAACACTTGGGGAGAGAGAATTAAATCAGAAACTCTAAAATAGGGAGCAAGAATAGATATATGTGTTCATTATTTATTGTAATTTCACATCTCACCACTGACCAAAGAAGATACTTCAACAAATTCAATTTTAACACTAGGAGAAGAATCCATTGTAGATGGGTGTGTGCATGTGTTCACATATATGGGTGTGCATATACATGTATATGCAGATGTAGATGTGCACATGTGTATGTATGTGTAGAGATAAGAGGAACAACCACGAGTATCATTCCTCTAGTGCCATATGTTAGGTTTTCATTGACCTGAAACTTCACCACATAGGTTAGGCTAGATGATCCCATCTCCAAATCATCCCCTCTGCCCTATGGAAAGACTTTCTGGAACTAAAAACAAATTATTTCCAGGTTTTAAAAGAGGATTCATTGATTTTGTTCACTTCTTTTGGCCCTTGTTCACTACAGAGTAAGTACACAAATCCTCAAAGATTAAATCAATAAAATCCAGTGGGTAAGAACAAAATGACAATGAGACAATTAGTACTTCCCCTCAATGGCTAGAAATGTAGCTCAACTAATATAGTGGTTTACTAACATACACAAAGCCCTGAATTCAATCCCCAACATCACACAACCAGATGTGCCACACAGATCTGTAATCCCAGCGCTTAGGAAGTAGAGGAAGAAGGATCAAGTTTCAAGGCCAACCTTAGTTACACCCTTCAACCCACTGTGGGGTACATGAAACCTTGTCTCAGAAAAGTAAAACAGTATTTACCTCAGAGCAGCTGGACTGAAGATGCCCTACAATTAAGAAAATGCAATGTCATAAAGTGACCCCCTATCCGTTAATATGGCTATTATGAAAAACTACAAACCATACTAAAAAATAAAATCCCAGAAAACAATAAGTACCCTTAAGAATGTGTAGAAACTGAATTCTTAGCATTGCTGGTGAGAACCTGAAATTGCAGCCATTGTGTAAAATAGTATGGCAGTTCATAAAATAATAAATGTGGAATTATGTTGTTGTGCAAGCATCCTACCTTTGAAGTCTGGGGCATGAACAGATAAACAGACGTCAGTATATCAGCAGCACTGTTTATAACTAATTAAAGGTGAGTAAAACCCAAATGTCTGTGGACAGATCAAAGGCTAATACTGATATGACACACGCAGACAATGAGGTGTTATTTAGCCTTTAAGAAGAATAAAGTTGTGGACCATGCTACAGCATGAATGAACTTAGAAGACATTGTTCTATGGTACACAATAAAGGGACAGGTACTGTACAGTTCCACTTATACGTGGTGCTGATATTCACAGTGACAGAAAATAGGAAGGTAGTTTTCAGAATCTGAGGAAGGAGAGGGAATTACTTAAAAAGTACAGCAATTCAGGTTTGAAAGATGAAAAAGATCTAGAGAAGAAAACCCAAACAGAAAGTGAAGGAGCAAGATGAAACACTCAAATACTAACTGGAAAAATACAGCATGTAACTAACGAGGTTCCTAGAATGATAAAGGGACATGGAGGGACATGAAAAAGTAAAGAAATGATAGAAGGAAGATTTTTTTTCTGGGATAAAAAAATAGGTCTGCATACTGAGTGGGCTCAATGAAGTCCAGATAATCCGAGAGATTTGTGTATCAGCAATTGGATAATATTCTTGAGCTCTGAAAGCACAGAGGGAAGCTTATAGGCATTATTCAGACTGCAAGAAAACATAGTAGATGTCCAACAGCTGGAGGAACAGATGAGGATAATGTAACAAATAATATGTTTCTGCAATACTGAAGAATCAAGTTGTGACTTATACAGGGAAGTGGGTGCAACTGGAGATCAACCTATTTAGTAAATTAAAGCAATCTTAGAAAGGTACATGGCCTGAATTGTCTCTCATTTCTGTTTCCTAGGTTGTATATGGTTACATAAAGTCACATACATATATGTTATAGAAACATTTATCTGACTTGAAAGCAGAAGCAAACCTGCCTTCAAGACAAAGGGGACTAACAGGAGGGTAATAGGAAGCAAGAAGGGAGGGAAGGTGCCATGAGAGAGATGTGCTCAGCACACAATATATACAAGTAGAAAAGCCTAAAACATGACAAAAGGGTTACTTATAAAGACAGGATTTGCATCAGAATTTTTATAAACAGCTCTAAGTGTTACAATATGGAAAGAAGTGACCAATTTCCATAATGGCTATCATATTTGCCTCATGCAAATAAGAAAGTGAAATAACATCCATAACTTGTAAAGAGAAAAGAATTACAGATGAAAAATCTAGTATCTGGCCAAGATAGCACTGACAAATCAGGGCAAAATATAATGGCTCCAGGAATATATTAAGCATTTTCTGTTACAGGCTCGCTGTCATGGGCAGTATAAATTGTATTCCTGCCTCCCAACAACCACATTAGGTCACTACCTTATTATAATCCCAAGGTAACAGCTGCAGAGGATGTGACACAGAGAAATCCAATTGCTCAAGAACTGAACTAACTTCACCATTCAGATCTAAGCAAGCAAAAATTTTAATTCTAGCATTTACATTCTTATGGCATCTTCTTATTTCCTCAATCAGTGGTCCCTAGAGTGGAAGAGATGGGTGTGGAGAAGGATGGCTTTCAAAGTGTAGAGGATTGGGGATAGAAGACCATGGTTTGAAGCACACACCCCAGACCTCCCAGGGACTAAACCACCAACCAAAGAGTACACGTGGAATGACCCATGGCTCCAGCCCCATATGTAGCAGAGGATGGCCTGAAGAGGTCCTTAGTCCTGTGAAGGTTCCATGCCCCAATGTAGAGGAATGCCAGGATGGGGAAGACAGGAGTGGGTGGGTGAGTGAGGAAGCACCCTCAGAAGCAAGAGGGGGTAAGGGATAGGGGGTTTCTGGAAAGGGGGACTGGGACAGGGGATAACATTTGAAATGTAAATAAATAAAATATACAGTAAAAGAAAAAAAAAAGAAGACCATGGTTTGAAGAAAGTATGTTCTGTAACACACAGAGGAAATATAAAATGTCATATCGTAATATATTATAAATATATAAAAATTGAATGCACATAATGACAAGAGCTCAAAGATAATAGAGCATCCAAAACCTAAATATGATCTTGATAAATCTCCAAACAATTTTATAACAGTTACAATTCATTTATTTCCATACATAATGCATAATCAAGAGGGCAAAACCAGAGCATTTCCAACCTACAGACAGCCTACCTGGGTTCCATTCTCCTAGTGCTTTAGCACCTAAGGGCTTATGGTGGGCTCTGGTGTGTGTATTTCCTCTTCAGATAGGTTTTACTTTGCGAGAAAGGAGCCAGACCTTCTTCCTCCTGCCCCATCAGTCTGCTACCACAGCCTTTCATGAAGAATAAATGCTATCATGGATCATATGGTCTTGCTGCTGTGGTTCCAGAACCATATGGGACCAACCTTCAGTGAAGGTGATGGGTACTCAAAATCAGAAGCAAAGTGCACCAAAATGGGGAGGGAAGCTTTCAGAACCCATAAAATATAGCCCCCCAGTTTTGGGGAGAACATTATGGTATCTTTATGATTTTTTTCCCACTTAGTAGATACTTTTCCAAGTAACTAACAAAATACTTAAGGGAGAAAGGATTTAGTTTGGTACACATTGTAGCCACAGTGAGGAAGCAGGGAAAGGTGAGTGATGGTTCTCATTTCACTTCAATGTTGCTGCTGCTGGTGGTGGTGGTGGTGGTGGTAGTGGTGGTGTTACAACAGGACCCCAGACCATGGAATGCCCACATTAGGGTTACCTCATATTTATCTCCCTGTCTATAGATGTTTTAAAGTAGTCTTGTTAGAAATAATCTTTATTAAAATTTTGTCTGTCAAAATTAGCTGCAGTAGAAGCAAGAGTATAAGAAAAGACAATAGGACAGGTGAGATGGCTCAGCATGTAAAGGAGCTTGTTCCCAAGACTGACAATCTGAGTTCCATCTCCAGGACTATAGTGGATGGAGAGAACTTTCTCCCACACTTTGAACTTTGACCTTCATATGTGTTCCATGGCATGCACCCATGTTCTCTTGTCTTCTCATCCTCTCTCTCTCTCTCTCTCTCTCTCTCTCTCTCTCTCTCTCTCTCTCTCTCTCTCTCTCTCTCTGTGTGTGTGTGTGTATGTGTCTGGAATGTATGTAATGCCATTAATTAGCATTTTAAAAATAAAGGAAAACCAAGTCCCTCAAGGGGGATGGAAGCTGCTGTTACTGCCCCGGGGCCCTGTTCTTACTCTTATCTATCTTGGTTATCTTACACTCATTGAAAAGCCCTCTTACTCATGTTCCTCCTGCTCCTGCTGCTTCTACTATTGCTGCTTGTTGGTTGATAGTTGGAGAAATTCTAATGATAAAGATCAAACTTGCCCCAAGGAACTTGAGGCCCCTTATCAGCAGAAAGTAGTTTAATGGCATTGAAGTCTCTTTCCCCACTCCATCCTTTCTCTCCTACCTAGTGTTGGGGGTGTGGGGGTGGGGTAGAGAAGGGTGGTAGGTAAAAGAACCCAATAAAGTAGCAAAATGTCCACCAACAATAGGAAACCAAGCTATCTAATCCTAGGGGACTGGCAGGAGGAAGAAAGGAGCCACAGAACACAGACAAGAATGTGACATTATGAGACCCAAGGGCCACAAATGGTCAGCTCCCGTGGCATCTATTACCATAGCAAAACATGCTAATGTTGTGACTTAAAATGATGCTCTTTTATTGTGGTAGTTTGAATGAAAATGGCCCCTTAGTCCTATAGAAACTGGTACTATTAGGAGCTGTGGCCTTGTTGGAGTAGTACCTTGTGGGAGGAAGTGTGTCACTATAGGTGGGCTTTGAGGTCTCAGATGCTCAAGCATATTCCCAAGACAGTATGACATTCATTCTCTTCCTTCTTCCTATGGGTCCAGATGTAGAAGTCTCAGTTCCTTCTCCAACATTATGTCTGCCTCCATGCCACCATGCTTTCCAGCATGAAGATAATGGACCAGACCTTTGAAACTGTTAGCCAGCTCCTATTAAATATTTTCTTTTATAAGAGTTGCCATGGTTTTGGTGCGTCTTCACAGCAATAGAAACCTTAACTAAGACACCTAGCATGCACAAGGACCAGGGTTTAATCCTCAGCACTACATAAACTAGTTACAGTTGCACATGCCTGTGATTCCAGGATGTGGGAAGCTAAGCAAGAAGTCCACAAGTTCAAGACCCCAGATCAAGATAACAGGATCTTTTCAGAAGCGGTGGTTGCTATTTGTCCAGGTTTGTTGTTGGTTGCTTGGTTGGTTGGTTAGTTAGTTCTCTCTTCTGCATCATGTGCTCTCATCTCAGCAAGTGTTCTGAAACTCTGCCCAACAGACCTGCTCTTAAGTACAAGCCACTAATTGATCAGTGCAACCCCACATATTACATTTTCCTCAGTGTTCAATATAAAACTGTGTGATCAATGTCCATTTTTCCAGCCTTGGCTTCTTTTGCTTGTCTCTGCCTTCTTAACTGACTTTAACCCTTCATGTAACTTTTATTCGAAAATCTGTAATCCACTTATTTCCAATGCCTTTTGAGCCTAATCACACAGACAAGGGGGGAGTAAGGAAGTAGCTAGAGAATAAAAAGACCCATGTGAAGAAGACAAAGGAAGTAGAAAATTATTATGCAGCTCTGAATTTCCTGACAGTCTTGGGTTTTGAATTTTGTTTTTATTCCTCTTCACACACAAACTTTTTATTTAAAGTAAGCTCATTTATCACAACAGGGCACTAAAGAAGCAAAAAGTATACAAAATCTTTAAGTATACTTAAGCAATTGTCATTGACTGTCTGCATGAGGGAGTCTTCTATTGATCCTGCATAACGATTAAAGACAAGCTATGCCCAATAGTCTGTCTCTTCCAACAGCATGTGTCTCCAGTGACTGCTTCTTAGGGTTCCTTCTCTGAAGAATGTATTGAGTATCTTCAATATGTCAGCACTATGTCAGTTGTTGAGATAGCTTATTCCCGAGTCCTCTAAGAGTTGTCTTCCTGTGCAACACAACCCCTGGAGGGCTTGTTAGAACTCATAGCACAATTGGAGCCCAAGTTTCTATCTGTGTGGGACAAAAGTGAAAATTTTGCATTTCTAATAATTCTGGGTTAAATCTGAAGTTTCTGGTCCAAGGATGACACTTTGAGAACCATTGGTCCAGTAATAGTCTGAAAAAGTAAATCTTCCAGAGGTAGAGAGATGGCTAAGTGGGTAAAGCACTTTCTGTACAGGTTTAAGGACCACAGCTCAGGGTCCCAGTATGTAAGGAGCCGCCTTCACATTCGCCATTACAAGATGGCGCTGATGGCACTGACACCCGTGTTCTAAGTAGTAAACAAGCAAGCTGCGCATGTGACGGGGTAGCTTTCCACGCCATGTGCTCTGCCTTTCCCGTGACGACAACTCTGGCTGATGGGCTGCAGCCAATCAGGGAGTGACACGTCCGAGGCGGAGGACAGTCCTCCATAAAAGGGAGGGGGCTCCGCCATCTCTCTCTCTCTCTGGCTCCTTTCTCCACTGGCTCCTGATGGGGTAAGCAATAAAGTTTGTGCTGCAGAAGATTCCGGTTGCCCTGAGCGTGTTCTTACCAGGGGAACAAAAGCGCGGGCAATAAATGGTGCCGGAACCTGTGAGCTACTACATCACGGAGAAGGAGCGGTTAATGAAGTGTTCCCGGAAACAGACTGTTGAGAAGGATCCAGTGTGGATTCAGAACTCATCAGCTGGGGAACTGTGGTTAATGAAGTGTTCCCGGAAACAGACTGTTGAGAAGGATCCAGTGTGGATTCAGAACTCATCAGCTGGGGAACTGTGGTTAATGAAGTGTTCCCGGAAACAGACTGTTGAGAAGGATCCGGCGTAGGTTCAGAACTCTTCAGCTGGGGGACGGATGTGCGTTCGTTACAGCTTTACAAGGTATGTCTGGTCTTGAACTTTCTCTAGTGTTAAAAGCCCTTTTATTTCTTTTCATATGTCAACAAGCAGTTAAGACAGGGTGGAGAATTCTGAACGAAATTCAAGACAGTCTATCAGAAGTAAAGCGGGGAGAGAGAGCAGGAAAAAAGAGAAAGCATGGCACTCGAAATAAGTATACAGGCCTTTCCACGGGTCTTGAACCCGAGGAAAAGTTAATGTCAGGGAAGAATACCTGGGGAGAGATTAGAAGGAAAGAGGAGAAAAAACAAAGGAAAAAAGAAAAGTTAATGTCAGGGAAGAATACCTGGGGAGAGATTGGAAGGAAAGAGGAGAAAAGAGATGAGTTTAAAGAGCCAGTTCTTAGTAGCTGTGAATCAGATGAAAAAATTAGCCCTTCTGAGAAAACAGACTTGGAGGAGGGAGCAGCTCGTTATGAGAGAGAAATTCGAGCTTTTAAGTCAAGAAAAAAGCCAAAAGCGGCTGGCAAAGGCCAGCTTGCTGCTTGGCCTCAGGGCAGTCGGCTTCAAGGTCATAGTGCACCTCCGCCCTATGCGGAGCCCCCGCCCTGCGTAGTGCGTCAGCCCTGTGCAGAGAGGCAGTGCGTGGACTCGTTCATTTCAAGAGAGGCACAAAGGAAGATACAACAGGCATTTCCGGTCTTTGAAGGAGCTGAGGGTGGGTGTGTCCACGCTCCAGTAGAGTAAACACAGGTTAAAGAGCTTGCTGAATCGGTCCGTAAATATGGAGCCAATGCTAATTTTACTTTGGTGCAGTTAGACAGACTTGCCGGCATGGCACTAACTCCTGCCGACTGGCAAATGATTGCAAAAGCCGCTCTCCCCAATATGGGCAAATATATGGAATGGAGAGTTCTATGGCAAGAGGCTGCACAAACGCAGGCCCAAGCAAACGCTGCTGCTTTGACTCCAGAGCAGAGAGATTGGACTTTTGACAGGTTCAAACCTTGGCAGCCACATCCAATGATTGGGCAGTTTTAGTTACCTCCTTTTCAGGACAACTAGATAACCATTATCCAAAACATCCAATTTTACAGTTTGTCCAAAATCAATCTGTTGTGTTTCCACAAATAACAGTAAGAAACCCACTTAAAAATGGGGTTGTGGTATATACTGATGGATCAAAAACTGGCATAGGTGCCTATGTGGCTAATGGTAAAGTAGTATCCAAACAATATAATGAAAATTCACCTCAAGTGGTAGAATGTTTAGTGGTTTTAGAAGTTTTAAAAACCTTTTTAGAACCCCTCAATTTTTTAGAAGTGGCTGGAGTGATTAAGCCTTCCAGTAAAGTTGCCAATATTTTTCAGCAGATACAATTAGTTTTGTTATCTAGAAGATTACCTGTTTATATTACTCATGTTAGAGCCCATTCAGGCCTACCTGGCCCCATGGCTCTGGGGAATGATTTGGCAGATAAAGCCACTAAAGTGGTGGCTGCTGCCCTAACATCCCCGGTAGAGGCTGCAAGAAATTTTCATAACAATTTTCATGTGACGGCTGAAACATTACGCCGCCGTTTCTCCTTGACAAGAAAAGAAGCCCGTGACATTGTTACTCAATGTCAAAGCTGCTGTGAGTTCTTGCCAGTTCCTCAGGTGGGAATTAACCCACGCGGTATTCGACCTCTACAGGTCTGGCAAATGGATGTTACACATGTTTCTTCCTTTGGAAAATTTCAATATCTCCATGTGTCCATTGATTGACACATGCTCTGGCATCATGTTTGCCTCTCCTTTAACTGGAGAAAAGGCCTCACGTGTGATTCAACATTGCCTTAAGGCATGGAGTGCTTGGGGAAAACCCAAACTCCTTAAGACTGATAATGGACCAGCTTATACATCTCAAAAATTCCAACAGTTCTGCCGTCAGATGGACGTGACCCACCTGACTGGACTTCCATACAACCCCCAAGGACAGGGTATTATTGAGCGGGCGCACCGCACCCTCAAATCCTATCTAATAAAACAGAAAGGGGGAGTCGAGGAGGCTCTACCCCGAGTACCAAGAGTGTCTGTGTCTACAGCACTTTTTACACTCAATTTTTTAAATCTTGATTCTCATGGCCATACCGCGGCTGAACGACATTGTTCAGAGCCAGATAGGCCCAAAGAGATGGTTAAATGGAAAGATGTTTTAAATAACAAATGGAAAGGCCCGGATCCTATTTTGATAAGATCCAGGGGAGCTGTTTGTGTTTTTCCACAGAATGAAGACAACCCATTTTGGATACCAGAAAGACTCACCCGAAAAATCCAGACTGACCAAGGGAATACTGATGTCCCTCGTCTTGGTGATGTCCAGTGCGACAACAACAAAGGGAGAGCAGCGTTGGGAGATACAGAATTGGACGGCTAAATTTGAACAGACCCTTCAAAAATTGAGACTTGCCCCACGCACTTGGACCTGTCCCTGACCTAAGGACTATCTTTTCAACATTTTCCTTCTTTAAAGAATGGGTGGGGGTGGAATTATTTGGAGCTGTTCTTTGCTGTGGATTAGTGTTGCTTCTTTGATTGGTCTGTAAGCTTAAGGCCCAAATTAGGAGAGACATGGTGATTATTTCCCAGGCGCTTGCAGCACTAGAACATGGTGCTTCCCCTGATATATGGTTATCTATGCTTAAGCAATAGGTCGCTGGCCACTCAGCTCTTGCACCCCACGAGGCTAGTCTCATTGCACGGGATAGAGTGAGTGTGCTTCAGCAGCCCGAGAGAGTTGCATGGCTAAGCACTGCAGTAGAAGGGCTCTGTGGCATATATGAGCCTATTCTAGGGAGACATGTCATCTTTCAAGAAGGTTGAGTGTCCAAGTGTCCTTCCCCCAGGAAAAACGACACGGGAGCGGACCAAGACCCCTTTGGGTGATGAGCCTGGGAGGAGGTTTTGTGTAAAGCCCCTATTTTACACACTGGGGATTTGACCTCTATCTCCACTCTCATTAATATGGGTGGCCTATTGCTCTTATATAAAAGAAAAGGGGGATATGTAAGGAGCCGCCTTCACATTCGCCATTACAAGATGGCGCTGATGGCACTGACACCCGTGTTCTAAGTAGTAAACAAGCAAGCTGCGCATGTGACGGGGTAGCTTTCCACGCCATGTGCTCTGCCTTTCCCGTGACGACAACTCTGGCTGATGGGCTGCAGCCAATCAGGGAGTGACACGTCCGAGGCGGAGGACAGTCCTCCATAAAAGGGAGGGGGCTCCGCCATCTCTCTCTCTCTCTGGCTCCTTTCTCCACTGGCTCCTGATGGGGTAAGCAATAAAGTTTGTGCTGCAGAAGATTCCGGTTGCCCTGAGCGTGTTCTTACCAGGGGGACACAAAAGCGCGGGCAATACCAGTATCCATATAATAAAGGAATCAAAGCATGATGGTCACCTGTCATGTTAGGGAAGCAGAAACAGGAAATCACTTAAGCAAGCTTTTTAGCTAGATGTCCTAATTAGGGATTTACTGCCTTGAACAGACACCATGGCCAAAGCAACTCTTATAAGGACAGTATTTAATTGAGGCAGAATTACAAGTTCAGAGCTTCACTCCATTTTCATCAAGATGGGAGCATGTCAGCATCCAGGCAGGCATGGTACAGGCAAAGAGCTGAGAGTTCTACATCTTCATTTGAAGACTGCTAGCAGAATAGTTGCTTCCAGGCAGATAGGATGAGGGTCTTAAAACCCACAACCATAGTGGCACATCTTCTCCAACAGGGCCACACCTATTCTAACACATTCTAATAGTGCCACCCCTAAGACAAGCATATACAAACCATCACACTTGACTAAGAAGTTCCAGTAAATATAGTAGCCCAAGGCATGAGAGGGAACCCATACCACACAATGCCTGGATGGCCAGCTAGATGGCTCAAAGACTCAGGGAAAACTAGTCCCCCAAAAGAAGTTAATGAAATGATTCCTAGCAATATTCTGCTATACTCATAGATAGATCAGTGTCTAGCCCAATTGTTATCAGAGAGGCTTCACCCAGCAATAGAAACAGATACAGAGATCCACAGCCAAATGTTAGGTGGATCTTGGAGAACCCAGCAAAAGTGGAGGAGCCAGAGGGTTGCAGGACACCAGGAGAACACAGCCCTCAGAAACAGCTAAACATAGCTCATAGAGGCAATCATATAGCCTGCACAGGTATGTTCTAGGTCCTCTGAATACATGGCCTGACAAGATATGTTTACTTGTATAATAGTGGCATCCATGTTATATGAGTAAACAACCATTTAATGAGTGGATTTAAGGCATCCTCCAGAATTTAAAATTTATGCCTTATATCAGTATCTAAACCTAAGATCCATGGTTGGGTGGATCATAGGCCCTAGGGAAAAGCCTACTATTATTTGCTAAATAAACATAGTATTAAGCTGCTCCCTAAGTACTTATCTTTATAGCCATAGATTAGTGCTTCTCTCAACTCTCATCAGAGGAGCTTCTTTTTGTAGTAGATGACTATTAATATAGAGATTTACAACTGGCCATTGAGGAGAAAATAGGAAACCTGGAAAACTCAGGGTTAAATAAAACATTTTTATCATATCCCTTCCTCCCAAGGCTCAGATGAGTCATTGCAGCAGAAGGATGGAAACATTGTATCAGATGTATGGTAAATTCATAGTTTCTGGACATGAAAAGACTGTTGCACACATGAACTTATACCAGCTATGATTACATGCATAACACCTTCACAAGATCAAGACAAACATGCATGGACAGATGAGGGGTCACAAGTTACAACCCTAGCTGAGGAGCTGTTGGAAATTGATGGCTTCTGGGAGAGGGAAAATCAGTTGTCTTAAACTATATGTCCCCCTGATGACCTACCCCATGCCTCAGTACTGCTCCATACCCATAAGCATACAGGCAACACTAAGTAGACCCAGCACTCTTAAGTACACATGAAGATGGGAAGGAATTGTGGTGGAGGAGATAGGTGAGGAATTAGAGAGGAGAAGTGAGGATGTATTTGATGGTTTACTTATATAAGGTGCAAAAGATAAATTAAAATATAAACAACACCAATTTAAAAAGAACTACACTTCTCAGAGGTTAAGTGAAGTTGTTATTTAAAAATAAATTAAGATATGCCCAATAGTTTCTTGAAGCTTGTTCTCCAGGGAAGTGTCACAGATGCCTTTTGCCACTTGAAGATAACAAAGATTTAAGGCTGTTTCAAAACTCTTCTGGGATTTTTTTTTAATTGAACTTTCTGTTTAAAGAAAATGAAAAGCCGGGAGTAGTAACACACACTTATAATCCAAGCACTGGAAAAACTGAGATGGTACATTTACCTCTGAACAGGAAGGAATGAGTTGGATAAAGAAAGGAAGAAAGAAATAAAACACAGAGAGAAGATATTAACCTAGTTAATTTGGCTCATCTTCAAGAGATGCCACATGAGTTTTTAGAAATCAGATTTTCACTGGTCCTTGATGCTGAGACAGACCCCTAGTTGGTATGCTCCCATGAGGACTCCATATCCCAATCCATCCCAGAGGACCCACTGCACTCAGAGCAGTTGGTAAGAAACCCCCTTAACACCCCTCCCAGTCCCAGAGCTGCTGCTGGGAGCCTGGTGGACTCAGGACCCATCACCCCCCAAAAAAAACCCACCCTCCTGAGTACCACTCCCCTTCCTTATGTCCATTCCACCCCTTCTGCCTGGTATTTGCTGCTGGGGCAGGCTCCTAGTTGGTCTGCTCCCTTGAAGACTCCATATCCAGATACATCCTAGAGGACCCGCTGCACTCAGAGCAGTTGGACCCGCTGCTGCACAACTGAGGAATCTTGAATAGCTGAGAAGCACTTAAAGAAATGTTCAAAGTCCTTAGTGAACAGAGTCGTTAGTGAACAGAGATGCAAATCAAAATGACCCTGAGATTCCATCTTAAATCAATCAGAATGGCTAAGATCAAAACCTCAGGTGACATCACATGTTGGAGAAGATGTGGAGAAAGAGGAACACTCATTCATTGCTGGTGGGATTGCAAACTGGTACAACCACTCTGGAAATCAATCTGGAGGTTCCTCAGAAAATTGGAAATAGATCTACCTGAAGACTCAGCTATAACACTCTTAGGAATATAAACAAAAGATGACCCACCATGCCTCAGGGGCAAGTGTTCCTCTATGTTCATAACAGCCTTATTTGTGATAGCCAGAAGCTGGAAACAACCTAGATGTCCCATGACAGAAGAATCGATACAGAAAATGTGGTTCATTTACACAATGGAATACTACTCAGCTATTAAGAACGAGGACATCCTGAGTTCTGCAGGCAAATGGATGGAAGTAGAAAATATCATCCTGAATGAGGTAACTCAGACCCAAAAGGACATGCATGGTATGTACTCACTAATAAGTGGATATTAGAAAAAAAAAGTACAGAATACCCAAGATAAAGTCCACAAAACTCAAAAAGCTCAACTATCTGAATTGCCCAATTGAGGATGCCTCAGTCCCACTTGGGAGAGAGGAGAAAGCCATCACAAGTGGGGAGGGAGGGAGGGAGGGACCTGGGAGAGAAAGTAGACTGAGTGTGGGGAGGGAGTAGGGGGGAGAGGGAAACCTTATTTGGTATTGGGTGAGGGAAAAGGACTGAAGCCCTGAGGGACAACAGAAAGAATGGAAACAGGCAACCTCAGGAAATATGAGGTTTGGGGAATCCCCCAGAATGCACCAGAGAACTGGGAAGTAAGAGACTCCTAGGACTCAAAGGGAGGGACCTTAGATGAAACTCCTGACAGTAGGGAGAGGGAACTTACAGAGCCCACCTCCAGTAGTAAGACAGGGCATCAAGTGAGGGGTGGGGTTGCCATCCCACAGTCACATCTCTGACCCATAATTGTTCCTGTCTGAAAGAATTACAGGGATGGAAATGAAGAGGGGCCTGAGGAAAAGAAGGTCCAGTGACAGGCCCAAAGTGGGATCCAGCTCAAGGGGAGGTCCCAAGGCCTGACACTATTACTGAGGCTTGTAGCACTCACAAAAAGGGATTTATCATAACTGCCCTCCAAAAGACCCAACAAGCAGCTGAAAGAGTCAGATGCAGATATTTGAACCCAAGCAGTGGACAAAAACTGCTAACCCCTGTTGTTGAATTAAGGAAGGCTGAAAGAAGCTGAGTAGAAGGGTGATCCTGTAGGAGGACCAGCAGTCTCAATTAATCTGGACCCTGGAGATCCCTCAAACACTGGACCACCAAACAGACAGCATACCCCAGCTGATATAAGGCCCCCAACACACACACAGTACAGGACTTCCGGGTCTGTATTCATTCAAAGATGATGCACCTAACCCTTAAGAGACTGGGGAGGCCCCAGGGGATTTAGAGGTCAGGTGGGGTGGGGGTTGGGGACATCCACGTGGAGATGGGGTGGGGTGGGGGGAGGTGTGGGATGTGGAGCAGACAGAGGGTGGATAGGGGTAGGGATCAAATATAAAAAAAAATTAAAAATTAAATAAAATTAAAAAAAATAAATCAGATTTTCAATTTCTTTTGGCTTCTGTCTAGACACACAAATAGCAATGTAATAACCAGGACTTTCAGTGAAATGTGGGCCATTAAAATGAAGTGGTTATTTCTGTCCCATTCAAAAGTCTCCTTAAGCAAAGTATCAGGGTACATAGATAGGCACACACACACACAGGAAATGGGAAAAGAGAGTATAATAAAACCACTCTGGAGGCCAGAAAATGGAACGACAAATAGTAACTGATTTGCCAAACCCTAACCCCAGAGATGTCAAGAAGCAAGTCCCCCAGAAAGTTCGGTAACTGGTAATCCCATTTTCCTGTGGAAGGAGAGATCAAAAGGATAATAAATGATGCTTATGTTCCCTACTTCACCTTTTAAAGATTTGTCCCCTAGTCCCTGAGGTGATGACTCTAGTATTTGAGGTCATTAAAAAGATGATTAAGTTAAGACGACTGTATAACTGGTATGCTTATATGAAGAGATGAATTGAGCATAGGCACAGACAGAGTAGACAATAAAAAAAGACACAGAGAAGGCTTGTAATGGACCCACCCATTATGGAGCTCAGTTACATCTGGGTGAAGGTGCTAGCACCTTGACATCAGTGTTTGAGCCTCCAGAATTGTTACAAAATAAAAATTTGGTTGCATACGTCACCAGTTCTATGCTACTTTATTACAGCAACCCTAGGACCCTGATGCAAGATGGAAATTGAAAAAATAGGAAAATTCATGGAAGCAAGTGATTGCCCCTCCATCATGGAGCCAGGAAACATCTCCTCAGCTCCATGGTCTTGTCTAAGAAATTAAAAGGCCCCTGTCTTAGTCAGGGTTTCTATTCCTGGACAAAACATCATGACCAAGAAGCAAATTGGGGAGGAAAGGGTTTATTCAGCTTACACTTCCACATTGCTGTTCATCACTGAAGGAAGTCAGGACTGGAACTCAAGCAGGTCAAGAAGCAGGAGCTGATGCAGAGGCCATGGAGGGATGTTTCTTATCGGCTTGCTCAGCCTGTTCTCTTATAGAACCAAGACTACCAGCCCAGAGATGACACCACCCACAAGGGGACCTCCCCTCTTGATCACTAATTGAGAAAATGCCTTACAGCTGGATCTCATGGAGGCAATTTCCTCAAGGGAGGCTCCTTTCTCTGTGATAACTCCAGCTGTGTCAAGTTGACACAAAACTAGCTAGTACAGTCCCTTTCTCTTACAGAAACAAGTTATTGTTAAAGATAAGGGCAACAGAGTGACAATAGAATTAAGTTACATCATTACTTACATTTAGACAGAAAATTCAAAATTCATCCCTGGAAAATCCCTCTAACACAAATGAACTTGGAAAGCTGAAAGGAAGGGAAGGGAGGGGAGAGGAGGGGAGGGGGAGGAGAGGGGAAGGGAAGGGAAAGTAAAAAAGAGAAAAAGAAAAAGAAATGAACAGTATTAGGGATTTTGTCACAGAATTACCACGTATGAGTTTTCAGTTGCTAATGTAACTACATATTAAATGGTTCAAAGTGACACAAATCTATTGTCTTATAGGTTGGGAGGACAGAAGTGCAAAATGAGTAACCTTGAACTAAAATCAAGTTTTAAATGGAGCTGAGTGCCATGATTCGGATATGATTTGCAGCTCCTATGACGAAGTTTGGTCCCCAGTGAGACACAGCTGCAACTTGTAAGGGGAAGAGCCTACTAGAGAGGTAATCAGATCTCTATTTTGCATTGTCTGGCACCCAAGGCCTGGTGAATGCTAAGGCAAGGCTCTAACAGTGAGTCACACCCCCCAGTCCAGGACTATGATTGAGTCGATAAAAGAGATTGATGCTGTTCTTATGCGAGGGTATTCTTACTTTTAAATGAAGTTCCATGAGAGCAGATTACTGTGTGTGCTCTCTTTGGCACACACGCCTGCTTCTGTGAACAACGCTAACCCAAACCTGAATCAGAACCCTCGAAATTAACTTCTTTCTAAACCCTCTAAATAAACTAGCTTCAAATATTTTATTATTTTAATAAAAACCTAGCTTGGGAAGAATTTCTTTTCTCCCTTTCTTTTTTCAGTGTTTAGAGGCTTCCTGCATTTCTCACCTCAGCCTCTACTTCTATTTGCCATATTTTCTTTGACTTTTAGTTGCCTAACTTCCTCTTTGACTTCAAAGGGCTCTTTTGATTACACGGGACTCATCTGAGTAATACAGGAAATGCTCTCCATATCAGCCCTTTACTTAATTACCTGTGCAAATTTCCCTTTTGCCATGTGAGATAACATATTCATGGGTTCCAGATATGGAAGTGTAGAAATCCTCAGCCTCATTATTCGGCCTAGCATAGGGATCTTCCTGAGTCTAGGCAAGATGTCTGAGTTGACAGCTCCCATTCACTGGCATCCTTTCTTTGGTGTCACATTGTGACTATTGGTAAACAGCTTATACACAGGAGCCTTAGCTTCTACCATCATCTGTCAAAACCCCTACCACATAGAACTGTTGTTAAGATGAATTGAGTTAACAGACAGAACAGACTTAAGAGTGTCTGCTTTTATCAACATTTGAGGAAACTTTTTAATGTAAAAGAGAACAAGAAGATTAGCCAGGGAACATGTCACTGAAAGACAACACAAGAAGGTGAAATACACTAAAGTACCTGCCATTAATATCTTCTCAGAGAGATAACAGTGGAGAATTAGCCCTCAAATAAGAACTGGGATGCTGTCAAAGCAGAAGAACATTAGAAAGCAGGAACATGCTTTTGGAAATTAAAAATATCAGTCTTAAGTATATGAAATTGCCATTCTTAAGATCACAGTCTTCAAATACTTGCAATTTCATGCTTCAGCATTATGTGAACCTAGAAATGAACAACTCAATACAGGAAAACGTTAAGGAGGGTGTGGGGATGGCTCAGTGTGTAAAGTGCTTGATGTGGGTGCATGAAGACTGGAATGCAGAGCCATAGCACCCACCTTAAAGCTGAGCAAGGTTACTGGTTACTATAACAAATGCTTTGAACTGGAGCAGGGCAGAGACAGACAGATCTTCGGAGATCCTGGTTCTGTATCAAAACTGTGTCAAAAACTAAGTCGAAAGCCAGGTGACGCTGGCACACACCTTTAATCCCATCATTTAGGAGACAGAGGCAGGCAGATCTGTCAGTCTGAGGCCAGTGAGAACAGCCAGGGTACACAGAGAAACCCTGTCTCACAGAACAAAACAATGCCGTACAAAACAAGACACAACAAAACAAAACAAAAAGCCCTACAGTAGAAAACTATCTGATGTCAACTTCTGGCTTCCACACATGCACCTACTCACATACATGTATGCATCATATGTACACACATACACACACAAACACACACAATACACATGGAAGAATTTCTCAAAAAACACAGGGAAAAGAAGAATAGACAAAAAAAAAAAAAATAGAAACAGTGCCGGGTGTGGTCACGCCTTTAATCCCAGCACTTGGGAGGCAGAGGCAGGCAGATTTCTTAGTTCCAGGCCAGCCTGGTCTACAAAGTGAGTTCCAGGACAGCCAGGACTATACAGAGAAACCTGTTTTGAAAAAAAAAAAATGAAACAATGTAAGGACTGTCTCTCTAGGAGGTCTGACTACTAAATAAAAGAAACTCCAGGAGGAAAGGATGGGGCTGGGGAAACAGAAAGAAATGAGAGGGGAAGATCACTCAAGAAATTACTCCAGAAGTGAAAGATGTAGATGGAAAGATCCTCTGAGAATGGTCTGGAGGAGGAAACTTCTCACCACACTAAGACACATTCTAGTAAAAATGGGAAGCTCACAGATGGCTCTAGATGGGAGAAGAACCAACAACAGAAAGCTGATTTTGGACCTCTCAATAGACACAATGCAAGCTACCAGTATAAAATTTTAAAGAAATGTAGTTTTTAATCAAGAATTCTACAGTCAACCAAATATTAAGTGTGCTCAACTTATTTTCAGACTTTCAGAGCCTCAAAAAATGTATTTCTTGTACATCATTTGCCACTGGATGACAAGCTTTCCCCTAAAACTAGGGAATCCAAAAAGAAAACAAAATATAGTTCCAGAAAATGTTTAGAGCTGCTGTTGGTAAGAGAAACGAGACTTGTAACAAACCTGCTGGGCTCAAGAGCAAATGCAAGGGAAGAGATAAACAGGCATGGTGCCTCTGAGAAACCCTACCGGACCTGAGACTAGAAAATAATTTGTAAAAGAAGCATAAAAGCTACATCTGCCTGCAAGCACACACAGTAATGACTCAGACTATCTTTACCTTTCATCTCTGCAATGCCCCTGAGGGCAATTCCATTCTTCCTGTGGTCTGTGAGCCGGGACCAGTGCACTTGCTGGATTTCCATCCCACAAGCCATTGGCTTCCTCAACCAAGAAGCAGATACAACATGCATCCAGTACCAGTAAGCTCATGTCCCCTACCTGCTGCGACTGGTTGCATTGTTGCCTGGGAGAAACATGGTTTAAAAACAGATGGGGAAAAACAAAAACAAAAATGATCAAACATTTACCCCAAGCTGATCTAAAATGGCCTGGGGTTAGTTAACATCACTGTTTAGTGGGCCGTTTGATTTGCTTGCCTAGGTCTTCCCATTCCCAGGAGCACTGAGACGGCCAGAGGAAAACTTGGAAGAGGGAACGAAGGTGCACCTGCCATTCCTTTTTGTAAAAAGTGGATAAAGGGGAAAGAAAATTCTACAATTCCTTTAAAACACTACCTAAAGTCACCTTTTCCTCAGCCTGCAAACATGTATTTGCTTTTGTAGTACGAGTGCTACATTTATTATGAACTTTGAGCTCATTTTAATTTACAAAGTCCTGCCATCTACTGGCCAAGTTAGAAGTCTCTCCTTTGACTAGGCTAATCTCTGTGGAGAATTGAAATATTTTCCTTGAAACTTGAGCTTTAAAAAAAAAAAAAAATAGGTGGAACTCAGTGAATCCTGCAGAAGAGAGAGAGGAAGGATTGTAGGAGTCAGAGGGTTCATGGACACCACAAGAAAACCCACAGAATCAACTAACCTGGGATCATAGAGGCTCACTGACACTGAACCAGCATTCAGGGAGCCTAAGGGGTCTAACTTAGGCCCTCTGCATATGTTATAGCTGTGTAGCTTGGTGGGTTTTGTGGGACTCCTAATAGAGGGAGTGTGGGCTGTTTCTGAAACTTTTACCTGCTTCTAGGACCCTTGTTCTCCTACTGGGTCACCTCATCCAGCCTTAATATGAAGAGAGGTGCCTAGTCTTATTGCAGCTTGATACACCATGTTTAGTTGGTATTCCTTGAGGGCCTTCCCTTTTCTGAAAGGAAATGAAGGAGTAGATGGGGAGGAGAGAAGGGGAAAGCTGGGAGGAGAGGAGGGAGGGGAAACTGTGGTCCAAATGTAAATGTATAGGAGAGAATAAATTAATAATAAAATAAGTAAAAAGAAATGCTTAATGCAGAGCATTTGTTCAAAAATATTTGATGTATAAATGACATGACATTGGACCAAATGTTTTGAGATATTGCATAGGACACACACACAAGGAAATTTTAAGAGTAGACATCTGAAAACATTTATGTACAATTTGTTTTATCACAGTACAAGAATCCAGTATGGATCTACCTAAGAGAAATCCTCCCTTCCTCCTCCTCCTTCCCCTCCTTCTTCCCTCCCTCCCCTCCCCATCCTCCTTTCCCCTCCTCCATCCTCCTTCCACTCCTGCTTTCCCTCCTCCTTCCCCTCACATCCTCCTCCTCTTCTTTTTGAGATTATGTAGTTCTGGCTTGCCTGAATCTATACATACTAGGCTGGCCTCAAACTCTCAGAGATGCACCTGCCTTTGTCTTCTAAGTGCTGAGACTAAAGTTGTGAACCACCATCCCCTGATGCTAATTGAAGTCTTACAGGGACAAGTCTCAGGAATGTGGCTATGTATGTTAATACTCTTCATCATTATAGCAAACATTCAAAGAAAGGAGACTATAAGTATACTACAGACTCCTGGATGGGTTTTAAGTCTGTATAGGCAAGCCAAGTGAATGGCCCATTCTCTTTGCTATGTCATATGGCACTTTTAGATGGCTGGGATGGGAGACTGATGAAGAATGTCCAGGCCTAACCCCTCCTCCTATTAAATAAGTTTACTTTCTAAGGAGGTAGAGATTGGGATTCCCTAAAATGATCCATGGTAGCACTGAGAGGCCAGAGCTAGGGACTTGGCATGCTCTTTTTTTCTCTCAGATGTGAGAACCACACATTATAATAGGTACAGAAAATTCTGAATTATTCATGCGGGATGACTACTTTATGAAATTCTTTTTTTAGGACGAAATCACCACAGATTGTTTTGATGAGTGACTCCTTCTCTATATTTTTAATTATTCCATTTAAAAGCCCAATTTCAATTCTGGAACATCTGTTCCACCCACCCCCTTCCCTCAATGCTCAGGAATCCTTGAGAAAGAAGGGGCGGAAAGACTGAGAGAGCCAGACATGATGATTGACTCCAAGGAACTAGTGTTTTCTAGACACAGCAGGACTGATGTGCATATGAACTCACAGAAACTGTGACAGTTCAAACAATACCTGCTCCAGCCTTAGCTAGACAAAATCCAAGCATAGAGCTAGGAATGTGAGCACAAAGTAACACACCCCACTGAGGAGATACTGGCATCTGATTGTTAGGTTAAAGCGACTCAGAGTCTCTAAAATGTTTTGACCTCTGGTAGGTTAATCACAATTAAGGGTAGGGCCTAGATACAAGAGTATTTAGCTGGAGGTAAGGTAGAAACCTAGTGCAATGGAAACTCCTAAGAATATAAGAGGATGACCCTATCAAAGACTTCTAGTAATGGGGAATACAGAACCTGAACTGGACATCTTCTGTAACCAATCAACCCTTTTAGTAGAAGGACTGGGACATCAATCCAGCCCCAAAACTTTCAACAATTTTTCCTGCCTGCAAGATGTGTTAGGGTAAAAATAGTGTAGAGATTGTGAGATTAGTCAACCAATGCTGGTCCAACCTGAGGCCCATGCCACAAGAGAGAGCCCACACCAGACACTGCCTAGAACCAGAGACTGGATAGTTCAGAGACATGGGGTAGAACTAAACACAACAGGCTAAACAAAATAAAAAACAAGCAAACAAAAACAAAGTCAGTGAAATGATTCCTAATGATACACTGCTATGCTTGTAAACTGGAGTCTAGCATAATTGTCACCAGAGAGGCTTCATCCAACAACTGATGGAAGCAGATGCAGAGACCCATAGTCAAACATTAGGTATCCTTCAGAAGAAGGGAGTGAGGGAGAATTGTAGGAATGTGAAGGATCACGGACAACAAAAGAAAATGGCCCACTGAATCAACTAACCTGTGTTCATAGGTGCTTACAGATACAGAACTGGCAACTGGGGAGCCTATATGGGTCTAGGCTAGCTCATCTGCATATATATATATATATATATATATATATATATTACGGTTTTGTAGATAGGACCAGGGGCTATCTCTGACTCCTGTGCTTGCTTTTGGGGCCCTTCTCCTCCTACTGGCTTGCTTCATCTAGCCTAATAAAACTATGTGCCTAGTTTTATTGCAACTTGATATGCCATGTTTGCTGGATGTTGCTGAGAGGCCTGCTGCTTTCTGATGGGAAACTGAGGAGTGGATCTGAGGGAGAGGGGAGATGTGGGGCAGGAGGACTGAGAGGAGAAGATGGAAGGAAGGGAATCTGCAGTTGAGATATAATATATAAGAGAAGAATAAAAACTAAAGTTGCAACCTAGACATCAAAAAACTTGGAATGCACATATTGAAAAGAGAAAGAGATAATGGGAAGCTGGATGAGTTGAGAGGTGAGAGTGCATCTTGGAAGAGATGGGAATGTGTGGTCAAAATGTGTTATGTGAAATTCTCAAAAATTAATAAAAATATTACATTTTGAAAAGTCCAATTCTGGATTCATCTTCCTCTGCAAACATTTTTTTTTGCATTGAGGCTAAGCATGCCAAAGTACTAATATTTGTCCAGACTAAGTCATTGGTTCTATATTTTCATACTTCTCTACACAGCAGATAATGCAGAAAGGGAACCATCCCCAAAGCCAAAGAAATCTGCTTCTTTTAGGGTTTGTTGGGTCTGGGGACAGTTTGTGCGATCTATGGTGAATCACATCTACTTATGCAGACAGTAAGGTAGGGCTCCTGCTACACTGAGTCATGTGGAAGAAACAGAGTGAGTGCTTTGACTGGACAGTTATCACTTTGAAGCCTGTTTAGCTTAACGTGGCTTCAAGCTAGTAATTCATATAAAGAGTATATCTTTCTTTTGTTTTTGTACAACTTTTTAAAAGTTTAACTTGTTTATTATTTTGAGGATTTTATATATCGGTACTGTATTTATATCATTTTCACTTCTCTCTCCCACTCCAACTCTTCCCATGTCCCCCCACTTCCTCTCAAATTTATGACCTCTGCCTGATATGTGTGTGTGTGTTATATGTGTATTTAGTGTGTTTATTTAGTGTGTTCCCTCCTCCAAGCCCTCCCATGCCTTCCACTCACTCTCAAATTTATGACCTCCTCAATTATTGTTACATATCCATACATACATAAAAACATATGTATGTATGTATGTATGTATGCTTACACAACTACTGAACCATTCAATGCTGCTAATGTGTGTATGTATTTAGGGCTGGCCACTTGGGATTGGAAAGCCAATGAGGGACGTTATTCCTGGAGGAAAGTATACTCTCTCATCAGCCACCTGTAGCTCTTCGTTTTTGGGTTAAGCCTTGTGAAATTTTTCCTGTCCACACTGTATGTTTATAAGATGAGATTTCTTCCAGTTCATCCATATTAAAGAGAGATTCATGGTTTGCTTGAAGTGCCCCATTGACAGCACGGACTGTTTTACTTATCTGACAGTACACTGTGTACTTTAATGGATCTTCAGTGACATAACTCACTAGCATTCATTGCTCTTTGAAAAACTGGTTTTCGTTTGTATTCAGCTTGATCCTCTTTCCATATACTGAATCAGTATGTTTCCAAAGGTCTTCAGAGAATTGACTTGTAAGTGCAAACCTCTCCCTGGCTCCTATAAAGAGAGCTCATTTAAATGGACTCCATTAAATGGACTCAATCTTGCCTCCTGGGTTCAGGGTTTGTCTTCCAACAGAGTAGAGGACTCATAGAATGCTTATAATAAGAACATAGGTGCTAAAATCATCAAGACTTGTGATTCTTTCATTTCTTCCTGAAAGTAGACCTCACCTAAGCCATCTTTGGAAGGCCCATGGTGGACTCTTCTCTCCACTACCAGTCAGCATCTCCAGGCCATTGTTTTCTTCTGGGCCTCCCATGGTTGCCTGGAAGCTTGGAGCTGTTTGTCATTTCAAATGTTTTCTTGTAACTTGGCTTTCTAACATAATTCTTCCAAATCCATTTGGTCATTTTTAATCTGTGTTAGTAGGGTTTAGTCTAGTTTATTTTGTGCTTTCTGTCTTGAACTTGGTCCAAATCCCTTTAGGAATGGAAATAAAATTAAACACACACACACACACACACACACACTTACTTTCATAATTCCCTGCTTCAGGCCTTTGAGATCTGGGCAGGAAGCAGAAAGCAGGTACCAAGAAGACCAGACCAAGAGAACCCTGAGCAGAGTTCAGTGATTTACTTCAAGAAGAAAATTGGGATGTGACTCACTTTAAATAAGAATATATATATATATATATATATATATATATATATATATATATATACATATATGCCATCAAACTCTAATTTATTAGGGCAATTGAATGTTTAATTTATGTATATACTACATAATCCATGACAAGTCTTTTTGTTTGTTTTCTTCCAAAAATACAAGTTTTATAATACATGAATTCACATAACCAAAAGATAATATTTTCATAAACTTCCTTTACTTTTCAAGAAGCAAGTTCTCTGGAAGTTTCTTTTAGAAAGCTAGAATAGCAAGTTTTTATTCTTTCTATTTACCATGAGTAGCATTTACTTTCCATACATTAATTCTTCCAATTCACAGAGACAATATTCAAACCATGACAAATCAATAAATCCCTTTAGTGGAAGGCAATGAAGATAGATGTATGTTATAAAATAAGTACTGTCTGGGGCTCTGCTAAACCTGCAAATCTCCCATTTCCTATAGCTATGATTCATACAGATCAGAAAGTTACCACAAAGCAGCATCTGAAGGACAAGTCAAAGGCTCCACAGTCCTGCTGTTGCCTGTTTTACCATTTTCAGATGCGGATTTTATTTATCTAAGAATACGAATCAGGCAGCAGATCCTTTGCCATGAGGAGGAACGGTCCTGTGCCACTAAGAATCTAACGCGCCTAACTTTGGCCTTCACTTCGATGTTCTAACAAGGTTAGTTCAGAATCCAGAGCTTCAGTACTGCCACTGCCTAAGACAACAGCTCTGCAGGCCTGCTCACTGTGTTCCTTATATGATCCCCGCCCACCCCCGACCCCGGGATAGTGAAAGCACCCTCTCTTTCAGGGAGATAATTACATTTCTCAAGCCTCATGCACGTCCTGAGCTGCATTGCAGCCCAGCATAATTGGAGACAGGCAGCTATTTGCCCTCTAATTTAAGCAGGTCCTGAGGCTTGGAGACAAACAGGCAAAAGCAGATGCCTGCAAGAGCTAAAGAATCATGTAGGGGTAGTCCCTGGCTCAGTGGCAAGCTGAAGCACAGTCAAGGCAGGCAAGTACAACGGACATTTGACCCAGACGGAACTAATAGATTGCTGGTGCAATGTCTATGTTAAAAGGAAGGATGTTGCACTGGACAAAGGTGTCAGTCCTAGCTACAGGACTGGCAGACTACCATAGCTGCAGGAGACAGTAGCATCAGGAATCTCAGATGGTTCCACTTTTTAAGAGGTGTCACAGACCTGGTGTTTATACACATCTTCCACATTTTAAAAGTTGGCATCTAGCCAATTAGATTGAAGGCAACAGCAAAATTCATCCATGTAGACAAGGAAAACAGAATATAGGAAGTTGGTTTCTTAACTGTGACTTAGGGGGAAGATCTTTACAGCAGGGCATTGCTTCACAAAATATACATGGACACAAATGCTGTGGGGCTTTATTTTTTTTTTAATTGTCTCTAGAGTAAATACTAAAGGAAAAATCCTGGCCAGATGTGATATACACCCCTTTAATCCCAACATCCAGGAAATGGAATCAGGAGGATTAAGAGTTCAAAATTATCTTCATCACATAAGAGGATCAGGAATTTAAGGTTTTCTTAACTTATATATCCTGTTCCAGACCAGCCTAGAATATGTAAGATGCTGCCTCAAAAAAATAATTTTTTAAAAACAAATATCTGGCTATAGTAGTATAGACCTGTAATTCTAGCACATGAGGGATGGAGGTAGAAGGATAAAGAGTTTAAGATCATCCTCAGCTATATAGAAGTTTCTAGGCCAACCTGAGCTTCATGAGATCCTTGTCAAAGAAAGAAAGAGAAAGAAAGAAAGAAAGAAAGAAAGAAAGAAAGAAAGAAAGAAAGAAAGAAAGAAAGAAAATGAAGGAAAGAAAGAAAATAGGAAAGAAGTTAGGAAGGAAAGAAGGAAGGAAGGAAGGAAGGAAGGAGGGAGGGAGGGAGGGAGGGAGGGAGGGAAGGAAGGAAGGAGGGAGGGAGGGAGGGAGGGAGGGAGGGAAGGAAGGAAGGAAGGAAGGAAGGAAGGAGGGAAGGAAGGAAGAAAGGAAGGAAGGAAGGGAAAGGAAGAAAAAAAAACAAGTAAAATCTAAAAATCCTAATGCAGAGTATGCCAGGAAGGTGAGTTTAGGGCTAGCCTGGGATACCAAAACAGAGCAGAAATGGTGATGTGGCGTGGTGGGTAAGACACTTACCATAAAGCCTCATAACCTGATTTCCATCCCTGGGACCCACATGGTGGAAGGATAAAACTAACTCCTAAGAGTTTTCCTCTGTCCTTCACAGCCAACACATGCACACACATACACACATACATAAATAAATGTAAAATAAAATAAAAATTTTAAATACAAAATAAAAAAACGATTACTTATAATATGGTAACCTGGATTGGATCCTAGAACAGAAAAGAACTCACAGCTGGTAAGGTAGTGATATCCAAGTGATATCTGGAGATACCTAGAATTCCTCTGGCTCCTTAGGGTCAGCTTGCCCTCTCGAATACTGGACACTGTGTGATCATAAAACAAGAAACAGCTCCATTACTTGCCAGGTAACCTTGGATGTGTTGTACGTGAGCCTTGTTTTCTTCATTGAGCTGAGTAGAAGGTGATGCCCAGCAAGGCTGCTGACGACTCACATATGGCTATGAAAACGAGCTTAAGCATACCATGAGGACTCATGATCCCTTCCTGGGGTCCCATCCATAAATGGATGAATGATCAACCCTTTTCTGGATTTGATTGATACGATGTCTAGCTTTTGTACTTCACACAATCTACTTTAATGGGTTCTTCTGACGCACCTAATGTTGAGGGTCTATGCAGTAGCAGAGAGATGACTGCTGCATCGAAAATCTCTGGTAGTGGCTGGCCAATTTTTCTCTTACCCGTGACAGGGTGACCTTGAAGGCATGCCAGGGAAGTTAATCATTTACTGAGCAAAGCTTTTCCCCCAAAGACACTTGAGCTAAGGCTTTTCAAGCCTGAATAAGGTCACATTAATCCTTCTTCAAAAAGCTCTAAAACAAAACCACATCTTGCTCTTTAGCATCCGTTTGGAGATAGTTTTTATCATAAATTGGCATCATGGGAAAGAACATTGTTTTGTTATTCACAAACTGTGGGTGCAATCTAATTCTGGTTTTAATGATAAAGCTTCCAAGAGTGCATGCTTGTCTCCTTTGCCTCCTTCTGAGTTCTTTTTGGGGGAAAAATGTTTAAAAAATATTAACCTTTTATAAAACAATATAATTTTTACACAGTTAAAAATGTTAAGAAAGCCTTGATTTTAGTGTTTCTCCACTGGCTTGAAGAGACAATTTGTATACATACCGCTATCTTTTATTTTCTTGAAGCAGGGTCTCAGTGTATGTATAATTCAGGCATGGACTCATGAACTTCCTGTCATAGCCTCCATTAAGGTTGCAAGCATGTGTTGCCATTTCTGGCTATAGTTGATGTCTGTTTTTTAAAGCTGGCATCTCTGCTCTTTACGTTGCAACCTATGCTGTACACGGGCCAAAGAGGAGAAACAACATCATAACGTCAGTCCTAAACACCTGAGGATGGTAGAAAGAAACGTGAGTGAGCTAAACGTTTGAGGTCAGGATTAAAGCCTCAACCATGCAGAACTCAAACACAGCTAGATGGGGTGCTGTTCAATGGCTCTCCACCATTTTTGTGGGATGAGAAGACAAAGAAGAGACAATTCAGAATGTGGAGGGACAAAACCCCCTGTAGTAGAACTAGCCAGGTTGCTGCTGTTTCAGTTGTGTGCCTTGGGACACAATGATCAGAAAGGTATGCTTTGCTTCTGCTGGCACCTACTGCTCTAAGAAGTCTCTTTTCTAGAGATAACTAAGTCCCAGCTGATGTTTTAGAGCTAAAATATTTTTGAGAGTGGCTGTGCCTGTGTAGGATAAGAAAAAGTGTGTCCCAAAGATTCCAAACACGTAACAAACTCCTAGGTGCTGCCAACACCACATCAATTGCAGAAGAGTCATGTTTTCACTGGAACATGTACTATGTTTTCTCCAAGAAGCAAGCTTAAGGAGTATCTGATGAAGACCGCTTCTGATCCTTAAGCTCTTGACTACACACATTCTTTATCTCACATGATTATTTATTTACTCATTTAGAGAAAGGATTTTGCTGTGTAGCTGAGGCTTCCCTAAAATTCACAATCCTCCTGCTTCAGCCTCCTGAGAGCTGAGATTACAGGCATGTATCAGCCTGCCCAGCTTTGTCCACTTTCTTTATTTAAAACAGAATCTGTCCATCACTGTGTTAGGTGAGGGAAAATTAAGCTACTTATGAATCACTGGCCAAATCCTGCATGTTCCATTTCAATACAGTCTTTCAGCCAAGAATGTTTAATCTAGATTTCTAAATGATTGGAGGAAATCCCACAAAGAAATAAACAATACATTCTTTAAAGATTTTATAGCACATTAAAAATGAAATAAAATTTAAATGTAGATATCCATAAATAGTGTTTTGTAGGAATACAACCACACCCATTGCTTTATCTGTCCTGACTTGGATAGAGACCTATAACTTACAAAGCTAAGCATATTTACTGTCTCACCTAGCACTGTGCATGTAACTCTGAAGATCAAACTAGTGTCCCCACACTTCAGTCACAGTGATGAAGACAATCAATACACGCCTAAAGACAAGAGAATCATAAATTAAGATTAATGTTATAAAGGTATCCATATAGAACAATGGGATAAAGACAAATGGTGTCAAAAATGGAAGGGGGAACAGTTGTGTGCAGGGAGGGTAAGGATGTGACATTTCTAAGGCAAGCTGACAAAATCAAAATGATTAAGGAACCAGTGAGAGGAAGCCCAGACTTGACCGTTTTAGGCCAGAAAAGAGTTATTTATACAATCTATCCACCAGTATCTTGGTAGCATAAGAGCCCTCACAGAAACTATATGGATGAGCAGGTATGTAAATTTGAAGAATTTAGTTTACCAAAGTAAGGTAGAGACAGGATCTCACTCTTGGGCCACAGCTTGCTAACCTTTGAGGGTATAGTTGTATGTTCAACTGTAACCTTCACAGCAAAGCTGTAAGCTAGAAACATAAACACTTAAGTCATCAGGTCTAAGTAATGGGCTTTGATGGCATCAAAGAGACTGTAATGGAGGAAGATTTAAAAAGCAAGGCTCACAGGCAGTGTGGATAGTTGGTAGTGGAACACTTGCATAAAGCAATGTATTTCATCATCAGAACTCAGGGGGCATTGAAAGGGGGGACATAGTAGCATGTTTGCAAGCATTCTAGCATTTCTTGGCTTGTGGACAATCTTCATCAAAACTGCATCTCTGAAGGGTGAGGAGATATCTCAATAGGTAAGGTACATGGTATGCAAGCATACGGACCTCAGTTCTATCCTCAGAACTTATATACAGAAGCCACGCAGGTCCCTATTCCTATCTAGTAGGCTAGTAAGAGACTATCTCAAATAAGAAAACAAAAAATAAATTAAAAAGACCAGGAGCCTGGGGAAGAACAATCATTTGACCTCTGACCTCTACACACATGTGCACATGCATCTACATGAGCATCCAAACACCACACACACACACACACACACACACACACACACACACACTAAATCACTAGGATTATTTAGAATCTGAGTCCACTGTCAAAGAAAAAGGGAAGTCTTCTCTTTTTTAAATCACAGTGAAGTCAAATTGCTTCTGTTTCTAGTACTTATATGAATTAAAGAAGGAGACAGGGGAGGGGAGTGGAGGGAACCATAACAAAGAGCTCTCTCACATCAATGGCAGTTTGAAAGTCAGCCCTTCTAATAAGAGCACCACACATGCACAACATCAATTGTTCCTTCTCTTAAAAATCTACTTTATTCTAAAAAAGACTCAAGGCACCTTGTTTTTCCTGGTCCTCACTTAGACCTTCCGCTTCTCTATTCATTCGTTTCACACCAAAGTTAGATCTGCCCCTGTTGTCTGCACTAAACTCATGCAGATGACATCATGATGAAGGGAGCCCATGTGGCAGGAAAGCAAAGGGCCTTTTGTTTCATTTGATTTGATTTGTTTTATAACAACTTTCTCCTTGGAGCCATCTGAGAGTCTCCCAAGAACTACCTTTCTCTTCCTGGAGGGTTGCTGCAAAGACAAATCACAAGGTTCTGGCTCTTCATGTTTCTACACAGTCTCCCAAAACTCTCTTGCTGGGGGCCAAACTTCCGAAACACAAACTGTTGACAGACCCTCTTGCAAGAACCTTTTACCTCAGTTGCTATCCATGTTGCTTACAATCCCATCTGTACACAGGTTGTGAATTTCTATATTACTTGGCTTGTCTAAAGTCCTCCTCCTCATGAATTATGCATACTGCCAGCCTGTATCCAGCTATCTACAGTCAAAGGAGGCCACTACTCTCCTCATATTTGACCTTATTTCCAGAAGTGGCTGGTGCAGGCCACATGAAAATGACTCTCATTAACAGCATCAGATTCCATGAACCAACTGGAGATATTGGTGTCATTCCAACTTCACCTCAACTCTCAAGAAAACATACTTTAATGATCAATCTTCATGAAAATGAATTAGTTTGAAAGTAAAATAGTAAAATATCACTCGAATCTAATTTAGTTTGTTAGGGTTTTTCTTTGAGTGATTGTGTTTTGTCTTTCTTGGTTTTTTTTTTAATATATATATATTTGTTGTGTTGTAAGAAATGGCAACTTAGTACTACTCAGCTATTAAAAACAATGGATTATGAAATTCTGGACAAATCGATGTATCTGGAGGGTATCATCCTTAGTGGGATAACCCAATCACAAAAGAAGTCATTAGATATGCACTCACTGATAAGTGGATATTAGACCAGAAACACAGAACACCCAAGATACAATTTGCAAAACACAAGAAAATCGGGAAGAGGGAAGACCAATGGGTGGATACTTCATTCCTCCTTAGAATAGGGAACAAAATACCCATGAAAGGAGTTACAGAGACAAAGTTTGGAGCTAAGACAAAATGATGGACTATCCAGAGACTACCCCACCAAGGGATCCATCCCATAATCAGCCACCAAACCCAGACACTATTGCATATGCCAGCAAGCTTTTGCTGAAGGAACCCTGTTATAGATGTCTTATATGAGGTTATGCCAGTGTCTGGCAAATACAGAAGTGGATGCTCACAGTCATCTATAGGATGGAACACAGGGCCCCCAAGGAGAAGCTAGAGAAAGCACCCAAGGAGCTGAAGGGGTCCGCAACCCTATAAGTGAAACAACAATATGAATTAACCAGTACCTCTCAGAGCTCATATCTCTAGCTGCATATGTATCAGAAGATAGCCTAATCGGCCATCACTGGGGAGAGAGCCCCCTTGGTATTGCAAACGTTATATGCCCCAGTACAGGGGAACGCCAGGGCCAAGAAGTGGGAGTGGCTGGGTAGGAGAGCAGGGTGGAGAGAGGGTATAGGGAACTTTCAGGATAGCATTTGAAATGTATATTACGAAAATATCTAATAACAAAGAAAGAAATGGCAACTTAGTTGCTTTTTTTTTCTTTCTTTCCTTGTTTTATTTTTATTTTTTTTGATTTTTAATATTTTTATTACATATTTTCCTCAATTACATTTCCAATGCTATCCCAAAAGTCCCCCATAGCGCCCCCCACTTCCCTACCCACCCATTCCCATTCTTTTGGCCCTGGAATTCCCCTATATTGGGGCATATAAAGTTTGCAAGTCCAATGGGCCTCTCTTTCCAGTGATGGCCGACTAGGCCATCTTTCGATACATATGCAGCTAGAGACAAGAGCTCCAGGGTTCTGGTTAGTACATCATGTTGTTCCAACAATAGGGTTGCAGATCCCTTTAGCTCCTTGGGTACTTTCTCTAGCTTCTCCATTGGGAGCCCTGTGATACATCCAATATCTGACTGTGAACATCCACTCCTGTGTTTGCTAGGCCCCGGCATCATCTCACAAGAGACAGCTATATTTGGGTCCTTTCAGCAAAATCTTGCTAGTGTATGCAATGGTGTCAGCGTTTAGAAGCTGCTTATGGGATGGATCCCTGGATACGGCAGTCTCTAAATGGTCCATCCTTTCATCACAGCTACGAACTTTGTCTCTGTAACTCCTTCCCTGGGTGTTTTGTTCCCAATTCTAAGAAGGTGCACAGTGTCCACACTTTGGTCTTCATTCTTCTTGAGTTTCATGCGTTTAGCAAATTGTATCTTATATCTTGGGTATCCTAAGTTTTGGGCTAATATCCACTTATCAGTGAATACATATTGTGTGAGTTCTTTTGTGATTGTGTTACTTCACTCAGGATGATGCCCTCCAGGTCCATCCATTTGGCTAGGAATTTCATAAATTCATTCTTTTTAATAGCTGAGTAGTACTCCATTGTGTAAATGTACCATAATTTCTGTATCCATTCCTCTGTTGAGGGACATCTGGGTTCTTTCCAGCTTCTGGCTATTATAAATAGGGCTGCTATGAACATAGTGGAGCATGTGTCCTTCTTACCGGTTGGGACATGTTCTGGATATATGCCCAGGAGAGGTATTGCTGGATCCTCCTGTAGTACTATGTCCAATTTTCTGAGGAACCGCCAGACTGATTTCCAGAGTGGTTGTACAAGCTTGCAATCCCACCAACAATGGAGGAGTGTTCCTCATTCTCCACATCCTCGCCAGCATCTGCTGTCACCTGAATTTTTGATCTTAGCCATTCTGACTGGTGTGAGATGGAATCTCAGGGTTGTTTTGATTTGCATTTCCCTGATGATTAAGGATGTTGAACATTTTTTCAGGTGCTTCTCTGCCATTCGGTATTCCTCAGGTGAGAATTCTTTGTTCAGTTCTGAGCCCCATTTTTTAATGGGGTTATTTGACTTTCTGGAGTCCACCTTCTTGAGTTCTTTATATATATTGGATATTAGTCCCTTATCTGATTTAGGATAGGTGAAGATCCTTTCCCAATCTGTTGGTCGTTTTTTTGTCTTATTGATGGTGTCTTTAGCCTTGCAGAAGCTTTGCAGTTTCATGAGGTCCCACTTGTCAATTCTCAATCTTACAGCACAAGCCATTACTGTTCTATTCAGGAATTTTTCCCCTGTGCCCATATCTTCAAGGCTTTTCCCCACTTTCTCCTCTATAAGTTACAGTGTCTCTGGTTTTATGTGAAGTTCCTTGATCCACTTAGACTTGACCTTAGTACAAGGAGATAGGAATGGATCAATTCGCATTCTTCTACATGTTAACAACCAGTTGTGCCAGCACCATTTGTTGAAAATGCTGTCTTTCTTCCACTGGATGTTTTTAGCTCCCTTGTCGAAGATCAAGTGACCGTAGGTGTGTGAGTTCATTTCTGGGTCTTCAATTCTATTCCATTGGTCTATTTGTGTGTCACTATACCAGTACCATGCAGTTTTTATCACAATTGCTCTGTAGTAGAGCTTTAGGTCCGGCATGGTGATTCCACCAGAGGTTCTTTTATCCTTGAGAAGAGTTTTTGCTATCCTAGGTTTTTTGTTATTCCATATGAATTTGCAGATTGCACTTTCTAATTCGTTGAAGAATTGATTTGGAATTTTGATGGGGATTGCATTGAATCTGTAGATTGCTTTTGGCAAGATAGCCATTTTTACAATGTTTATCCTGCCAATCCATGAGCATGGGAGATCTTTCCATCTTCTGAGATCTTCTATGATTTCTTTCTTCAGAGACTTGAAGTTTTTATTATACAGATCTTTCACTTCCTTAGTTAGAGTCACGCCAAGATATTTAATATTATTTGTGACTATTGAGAAGGGTGTTGTTTCCCTAATTTCTTTCTCAGCCTGTTTATTCTTTGTGTAGAGAAAGGCCATTGATTTGTTTGAGTTAATTTTATATCCAGCTACTTCACCGAAGCTGTTTATCAGGCTTAGGAGTTCTCTGGTGGAATTTTTAGGGTCACTTATATATACTATCATATCATCTGCAAAGAGTGATATTTTGACTTCATCTTTTCCAATTTATATCCCTTTGATCTCCTTTTGTTGTCGAATTGCTCTGGCTAGGACTTCAAGTACAATGTTGAATAGGTATGGAGAAAGTGGACAGCCTTGTCTAGTCCCTGATTTTAGAGGGATTGCTCCAAGCTTCTCACCATTTACTTTGATGTTGGCTACTGGTTTGCTGTAGATTGCTTTTATCATGTTTAGGTATGGGCCTTGAATTCCTGATCTTTCCAAGACTTTTATCATGAATGGGTGTTGGATCTTGTCAAATGCTTTTTCCGAATCTAAGGAGATGACCATGTGGTTTTTGTCTTTGAGTTTGTTTATATACTGGATTACGTTGATGGATTTCCGTATATTGAACCATCCCTGCATCCCTGGGATGAAACCTACTTGGTCAGGATGGATGATTGTTTTGATGTGTTCTTGGATTCGGTTAGCAAGAACTTTATTGAGGATTTTTGCATCAATATTCATAAGGGATATTGGTCTGAAGTTTTCTATCTTTGTTGGGTCTTTTTGTGGTTTAGGTATCAGAGTAATTGTGGCTTCATAGAATGAGTTGGGTAGAGTACCTTCTGTTTCTATTTTGTGGAATAGTTTGTGAAGAACTGGGATTAGATCTTCTTTGAAGGTCTGATAGAACTCTGCACTAAACCCATCTGGTCTTGGGCTTTTTTTAGTTGGGAGACTATTAATGACTGCTTCTATTTCTTTGGGGGATATAGGGCTGTTTAGATCATTAACCTGATCTTGATTCAACTTTGGTACCTGGTATCTGTCTAGGAACTTCTCCATTTCATCCAGGTTCTCCAGTTTTGTTGAGTATAGCCTTTGGTAGAAGGATCTGATGGTGTTTTGGATGTCTTCAGGATCTGTTGTTATGTCTCCTTTTTCATTTCTGATTTTGTTAATTAGGATGCTTTCCCTGTGCCCTCTAGTGAGTCTGGCTAAGGGTTTATCTATCTTGTTGATTTTCTCAAAGAACCAGCTCTTTGATTGGTTGATTCTTTGAATAGTTTTTCTTGTTTCCACTTGGTTGATTTCACCCCTGAGTTTGATTATTTCCTGCAGTCTACTCCTCTTGGGTGAATTTGCTTCCTTTTGTTCTAGTGTTTTTAGGTATGTTGTCAAGCTGCTAATGTGTGCTCTCTCTAGTTTCATTTTGGAGGCACTCAGAGCTATGAGTTTTCCTCTTAGAAATGCTTTCATTGTGTCCCATAAGTTTGGGTATGTTGTGGCTTCATTTTCATTGAACTCTAAAAAGTCCTTAATTTCTTTCTTTATCCCTTCCTTGACCAAGGTATCATTGAGAAGAGTGTTGTTCAGTTTCCACGTGAAGGTTGGCTTTCTATTATTTATTTTGTTATTGAAGATCAGCTTTAGTCCATGGTGATCTGATAGGATGCATGGGACAATTTCAATCTTTTTGTATCTGTTGAGGCCTGTTTTGTGACCAATTATGTGGTCAATTTTGGAGAAGGTACCATGAGGTGCTGAGAAGAAAGTATATCCTTTTGTTTTAGGATAGAATGTTCTGTAGATATCTGCCAGATCCATTTGATTCATAATTTCTCTTAGTTTCTCTGTGTCCCTGTTTAGTTTCTGTTTCCATGATCTGTCCATTGGTGAAAGTGGTGTGTTGAAGTCTCCCACTATTATTGTATGAGGTGCAATGTGTGCTTTGAGATTTACTAAAGTTTCTTTAATGAATGTGGCTGCCTTTGTATTTGGAGCATAGATATTCAGGATTGATAGTTCCTCTTGGAGGATTTTACCTTTGATGAGTATGAAGTGTCCCTCCCTGTCTTTTTTAATGACTTTGGGTTGGAAGTCAATCTTATCCGATATTAGAATGGCTACTCCAGCTTGTTTCTTCATACCATTTGCTTGGAAAATTGTTTTCCAGCCTTTCATTCTGAGGTAGTGTCTATCTTTTTCTCTGAGATGAGTTTCCTGTAAGCAGCAAAATGTTGGGTCTTGTTTGTGTAGCCAGTTTGTTAGTCTATGTCTTTTTATCGGGGAGTTGAGTCCATTGATATTAAGAGATATTAAGGAAAAGTAATTGTTGTTTCCTGTTATTTTTGTTGTTAAAGTTGGCATTCTGTTCTTGTGGCTGTCTTCTTTTAGGTTTGTTGAGGGATTACCTTCTTGTTGTTTCTAGGGCGTGGTTCCTGTCCTTGTATTGGTTTTTTTCTGTTATTATCCTTTGAAGGGCTGGATTCGTGGAGAGATAATGTGTGAATTTGGTTTTGTCGTGGAATACTTTGGTTTCTCCATCTATGTTAATTGAGAGTTTGGCTGGGTATAGTAGCCTGGGCTGGACTTTGTGTTCTTTTAGTGTCTGTATAACATCCGTCCAGGATCTTCTGGCTTTCATAGTCTCTGGTGAAAAATCTGGTGTAATTCTGATAGGCTTGCCTTTATATGTTACTTGGCCTTTTTCTCTTACTGCTTTTAGTATTCTATCTTTATTTAGAGCATTTGTTGTTCTGATTATTATGTGTCGGGAGGTATTTCTTTTCTGGTCCAGTCTATTTGGAGTTCTGTAGGCTTCTTGTATGTTCATGGGCATCTCTTTCTTTAGATTTGGGAAGTTTTCTTCTATAATTTTGTTGAAGATGTTTGCTGGTCCTTTGAGTTGAAAATCTTCATTCTCATCCACTCCTATTATCCGTAGGTTTGGTCTTCTCATTGTGTCCTGTATTTCTTGGATGTTTTGAGTTAGGATCTTTTTGCATTTTACATTTTCCTTGATTGTTGTGCCGATGTTCTCTATGGAATCTTCTGCACCTGAGATTCTCTCTTCCATCTCTTGTATTCTGTTGCTGATGCTGGTATCTATGGTTCCAGATTTCTTTCCTAGGGTTTCTATCTCCAGTGTTGCCTCATTTTGGGTTTTCTTTATTGTGTCTACTTCCCTTTTTAGGTCTAGTATGGTTTTGTTCATTTCCCTCATCTGTTTGGATGTGTTTTCCTGTTTTTCATTAAGGACTTCTACCTGTTTGATTATGTTATCCTGTTTTTCTTTAAAGATTTGTAACTCTTTAGCAGTGATCTCCTGCATTTCTTTAAGGGATTTTTGTGCTTCCTCTTTAATGTCTTCTACCTGTTTAGCAGTGTTCTCCTGTATTTCTTTAAGTGTGTTATTAAAGTCCTTCTTGAAGTCCTCTACCATCATCATGAGATATGCTTTTAGATCCGTGTCTAGCTTTTCCGGTGTGTTGGGGTGCCCTGGACTGGGCGAAGTGGGAGTGCTGGGTTCTGATGATGGTGAGTGGTCTTGGTTTCTGTTAGTAAGATTTTTACATTTACCTTTCACCATCTGGTAATCTCTGGGGTTAGTTGTTGTCGTCGTCACTGTTTAAAGATTGGAGCAGAAGCTGTGTTCCACTCACCAGCAGTCTCAAAATCCTGTGGCGGGGGTCGTGGGTAGCTGGCGGTACCCCGGTGCTGGTCCAGCCGGAAGAGGCCTGTGGTCCTACTCAGGCCGGTTTTCTGCTTCCCTAACTAATGCAGTCTCTGGTCCCACGCGCAATTGGATTGGAGCAGAAGCTGTGTTCCACTCTCCAGAAGTCTTAAGATCCTGTGGCGGGTGTTGTGGGTAGCTGGCGAGTGTCAGCCGACCCTGCGCCCTAGCTACCCCGGTGCTTTTCTGACCGGAAGAGGCTTGTGGCCCTATGTAGGCCGGATTTCTGCCTCCCCAACCAAAGCAGTCTCAGGTCCCGCGTGATTGGACTGGAGCAGAAGCTGTGTTCCACTCACCAGCAGTCTCAAAATCCTGTGGCGGGGGTCGTGGGTAGCTGGCGGGTGTCAGGGGACCCTGCGCTCTAGCTACCCTGGTGCTGATCCGGCCGGATGAGGCCTGTGGCCCTACTCAGGCCGGTTTCTGCTTCCCTAACTAATGCAGTCTCAGGTCCCGCGGGCAATTGGATTCTTAGTTGCTTTTTTATTCTTTACAAATTTCATACATGTATACAATTGAATTAGGTTTTGCTCAGCTTGTCTTACCTTGGAATCATATTAACCCATCTAAACAGGTACTTTCTTCCTTGTGATCTCCTTTTCTTTGAGATAACCTAAAGAAAAATGTCCTGGCTCACATCCCATCCATTTCTGCCCCAGGTCTTGAATTAACCAGACTTCCAAAGACAGCAGATTCCTTTGCTTAGAGATAGAGATAGTACATCAACCTTTCAGGGTTAAAAAGTAAACCTTTATTGTGTCTTTCTAATCTAAACCAAATATTAGGATAATCATCTGTCACCAGAAGTGAAAGGGAAGCACCTTACTGAGCAATTCCTGCAAATACTTGTAGATAGGAAGAAGTGACAGGATTAGAAAGTTTGCATTTGGGGGAAGGTATTCAAAGTAGCTTCACAGTGGAGAGAGACTGGCTGTCACTGCCTGGAAACCAGCCATGGATTTCGCTCGCTGTAACTGCAGGAGAATTTGCTATGTTAGTACCTTATGTGGGATCTTGGTGTTGGAAACATAAAAATAATGTCTATTCTGTCTTATTTTTCAATTGCTGTGATGAGATACCATGACCAAAGCAACTTATAAGAGAGTTTAATTTGGGATGCATAGTTCCAGAGGATAAGCATCCATGACAAGCATGGCTGGGAATATGAGAGCAGGCAGGCATGGCACAGGGGTACTAGCTGAGAGCTTATATCTGGATCCACATGCATAGCAAGAGGCAAACAGAGCTATCAGGAATGGCATAGGTTTATCTGACCTCTAGTGACACTTTTCCTCAAAGGCCATACCTCTTAAGCTCTCCCAAACCCTTCCACCAACTGGAGACTACATATTCTAACATAAATATCTTTGCTTTGAACAGACTTACTGAACTACAATTCATGTATTTCCCAATGACCCAACTAAAGTGTAAAATCTGATGGCTGTTAGTGTATTCCCACAGTTGGCACCATGATTGATGACAAAACACTTTCTTTACAGCTTCACCAAATCCTCCACATCCCTTAGCCATAGTTTCACCTCCCTCCATCTTGCCAGGCTCCCAACCCTAGGCAACCTCTTATTTACTTTCTCTCCATGGATTGGTAAATTCTAAACATTTTCATAAATGAGATTATGCAGTACATAGTCTGTATCTTTATCACTCTCACGTTTTCAGGATTCACACATACTGTACAACACATTAGAACTTCATTTCTTTCCAGCTTCTGGCTATTATAAATAAGGCTGCTATGAACATAGTGGAGCATGTGTCCTTCTTACCAGTTGGAACATCTTCTGGGTATATGCCCAGGAGAGCTATTGCTGGATATTCCGGTAGTACTATGTCCAATTTTCTGAGGAACCGCCAGACTGATTTCCATAGTGGCTGTACAAGCTTGCAATCCCACCAGCAATGGAGGAGTGTTCCTCTTTCTCCACATCCTCACCAGCATCTGCTGTCACCTGAATTTTTGATCTTAGCCATTCTGACTGGAGTGAGGTGGAATCTCAAGATGTCCCTCAACAGAGGGATGGATACAGAAAATGTGGTACATTTACACAATGGAGTACTACTCAGCTATTAAAAATAATGAATTTATTAAATGCTTGGGCAAATGGATGTATCGGGAGGATATCATCCTTAGTGAAATAACGTAATCACAAAAGAAGTCACTTTATATACACTCACTGATAAGTGAATATTAGCCCAGAAACTTAGAATACCCAAGATACAATTTGCAAAACAGAAGAAAATCAAGAAGAAGGAAGACCAAAGTGTGTATACTTCATTCCTCCTTAGAATAGGGAACAAAATACCCATGGAAGGAGTTACAGAGACAAAGTTTGGAGCTAAGTCGAAAGGATGGACCATCAAGAGACTACCCCACCTGGGGATCCATCACCACCAAACCCAGACACTATTGCATACATCAGCAAGATTTTGCTGAAAGGACCCTGATATAGCTGTGTCTTGTGAGGCTATACCAGTGCCTGGCAAATACAAAAGTGGATGCTCACAGTCATCTATAGGATAGAACACAGGGCCCCCAATGGAAGAGCTAAAGAAAGCACCCAAGGAGCTGAAAAAGAAAATCCTCTGTTCATTCATCTTTCCTCTCCCTCAACCCCTAGGTCTGTACTGATCTTTTCTAACTATATATAGTTTTGCCTTTCCAAGATTGTCATGCAGTTGGGGTAGTGCAGATTAATGATATTCACTTGGTAATATGCATATGAGTGTCCTCCATGACTTTAGTTTCCAAGACAGTGTCTCATATAGTCCACACTAATCTCATACTCCCTTTGTAGCCAAACCCGGCATGAATGTCCGATCCTCTTGTTTCCATCTCCTGAGAGGTTGGGTTATAGGCATGCTTCACCATGCCCTATGTAAGGCATGGGGTGGAGCTCAGTGCTTCAGGCTTGTCAAACACGCATTTCACCAACTGAGGGGCATCCTCAGCCCTGTCCTCAGTGTCTTTTCATGGTTTGATGATTTATTTTCTTTTTTTATCCGCCATATCACCCTGAATGAACCCCATCTCATTGGATTCATTTTCTTTTGTCCATGAGCAGTATACCATCACCTGGGCATATCATAATTTACTTAGCTTTTCACCTACTGAAGGATAGCTTAGATGTTTCTGAGTTTTAAAATATAGACACAAAAGAACAAAACCTTTGTAAAAAAAATCCATGTGCACACTCTTTTGCCCACTTTCATACTGAGTTCTCTTTTGTTTATTGAATTGTGGTCATTTTTCCACACCACATTCTAGACACAAATTCCTCATGAGATATAGTATTTATAAACATTTTCTACCACTCCTTGAGTTCTCTTTTACCTCCTTGAAACTTTTCTGAAGTACAAGCCCTTCTTTATTTTAGTTTTGATGTCCAGTTTGTACAGTTTTGTAGTGGCTGCTGCTTATGATTTTAATATCATATCAATGAAATCATTGCTCGAGCCAAAGTCATGAAGACTTGTACAGGTTTTCTTCCATGAATTTTATAATTTTACCATTCTCATTGAATTATCTTCCCTATTTTGAATGAACGAGTATGGTTTGATGTTCTTACCCTTTTACAGATAACAAAAGAGCAGATGAATGAAGTGGGCATCTGAAGCAGCTGGAAGGAAATACAGAAACAACTTCAACTGTTGCAAAACCTATGTGATGGATACATTTTTTTAAGTCGATTTAAACAATTTTCAAAAGAAGTAAATAGGGAGAAATTAAAATCAGCAAAGCACTTGGTGACAAATGAGAATGTCACACTATTCTGGGACAAGTGGGAACAAGGTTGAACCCACTTTAGGAAATGTGGGGGTGCCCTGTGGTATGTGCAAGTGCTCATACATGTTGTGCTTGTATGTGTACAGAGGTGGACAAAGTATCCTGCTCTGTCATTCTCCTTCCCTCCTTTCTCCCCTTGAGTCAAAGTCGATAACTGAACATGAAGCTTGGCTGGCAGCCAACAAGCCCCAGAAATCCTTTTGTCTCTGCTCACCTAACCCTCAGAACAGGGTTTTACCTAGCCTTTACTTAGGGTGCTGGGGATCTGAATTCATGTCTTCAAGGATGCTCAGCAAGCTCTTTTACCCACTGGGCCACCCTTGAGGCCCCACCTGAGGTTCTTTTGAATCTAGTTGTGGATAAGCTTAAGTGTTTTATAGTTAGCTCTGAGTTATTTGCTAAGAAAATGGACTTGTCAGGGGACCTTGGCTTTGAGTGCTCTTGAAACACTTTGCTGAAAGGCAGCAGCTACTAACCAAACCTGGCTGTCCCACATTTCCAGTGTGGCAAAGTCACATTCCAGATTGCAATGTGTACTTTGTAGGTATAAAATGTACATCATAGTTGGAGGGAATACTACCAAAACAAGACAATGAACATCTCATTAATCTTCTCATGTTGATTACATGTTGGAATAATACTAGTTTGGATATTTTGTATTAAATAATGTGTATTATTAAAATGAGGACACTGGATACTTCATGGTTTTTCAAAATGTAGTTATGCCCCAGTACAGGGGTGGGTAGGGGAGCAGGGTGGAGGGAGGGTATAGGGGACTTTCAGGATAGCATTTGAAATGGAAATGAAGAAAATATCTAATACAAAATTGAAAAACAGTTTGTAGTATATGCACTTGGGCCAGCACTGTTCTAAAGTGAAAAAGATTGCGCTGGAACCCTCACGGTCTGATGCCTTTGCTACCTTTAAATAGCTATGCAGTTTTGAGTTATTTCTTCCATACACGAACCCTAGGTGACAAATTCAGTCAGCAAACATACAAGAAACCTCAATGTATGAAAAGAAGAAAAAAATGAAACAGAAAATACAAGATATAAATCTGTCCCTAAGTTCATTCCTTTCCAATCATAAAGGAAGTCACATATTAACAATGGAAATTCTCATCACTTTAGTTTTGCTACAAATATTTCAATCTTAAAATAACGAACATTGTACAATATGGGCAAGGAATGACAACCTCTGTGTACAGATTATGTGGCCTTTTAGTCTTCTGAATGTATACTGTGAGTAGAGGCTGTGTGGTCCAGGAGCCCCTCACTCTACTCAGAAAGAGATTTTCCTGTGGCAGAACTTTGGTGGACTTAATATGCAATTCCTTGGTTTATTCACACCATGCTGATTCTGACCATGTGACTTTAGGCAGCAGGATATTAGCAAGCAAGGTGCAGCAGAGCACAGTGCTAGTAAGTGTTTGCTCACAAAGCTTATCTTATTTTTATTTATTGGTATTTTTTTTTTTGGGTAGAAGGAGCGTAATATCTCTCTCTCTCTCTCTCTCTCTCTCTCTCTCTCTCTCTCTCTCTCTCTCTCTCTCTCTCTCTCTCTCTTCATTTATCATTGAGGTTTGACCTTTTGGAAGACTCCTGCTGGCAACTCTTAGTTACCTTGTCAGGAAGCCTGAAAGGCCACCAGGGAAAGTGCATACTGAGGAAGCAAGGCCAGAAGGTCACTGACAACTGATTCTTTCCCTGGGGTCATTGTGCCTAGAGGCACTTTCACTTGTTGAAAACGGTAAAGAATGACTACTGGTTTCTTGTGGGTTGAGCCTAGGAATGCTTTTAAGTATCCTACATACACAGGAGAGCCCCACAACAAAGAATTACCCAGTCTGTCAGTTGAGTGACAGTTGGAGGTCAAGGTTTTTCCACAACTTGCCCCCTGTGGATCAAGGACAAAGGTGCTTAGGAGAGAAACTGTTCACCCAAAATCTATAGCTGCTCTCTTAAGCCTGTCCATTGCTCAGTGTCGGCTTCGTGCTCAGTTTGTTACTTAGGATGATTTTTGTTGACTCCCATTAGTATCCCCATCAACTGTAAGCACAATTTGCCCCTTGAACACTCAGCATTCAAGGACAGTTCCTCAATAACCACACTCCTTGTCAGGACAACAGGGACATTTCATCTCGTGCTATATCAAGGTCACAATTTAATCTTAGCTTCTAGAATCTCATCTATGAATTAACCTCCAGATTGGGTGCTTTAACATAGTATTTTATGTTTCATCAGTTTTGTTATCAAAGAATCCTAGGCTCCCACACTGATCAGCAACTACTTGCCTCCTGATAAAAGTATGTATATATTTAGAGAAATGCCACAGTTGACAAATTTTGCCTGAGACAAATATTTAAAGACAGAAAAAATTACAGTAAAATTGCTGATGATAAATTTTATTAAGGTGAGTTTAAGTATAATTAATATAATTCAGTCAATAAAACTTTTAGACATGTGTTTGGATATGAGTGTAAATCTCATCTCTATGATAATTTATTACAAAAATTTTATTATTAAATACAGTTATTTGCCACTGAACATGTGGGATGTTTTGAGAAAAACGTAATAAGGTTAATTCATGATCATGTAAGCAATGTAGAGTGCACATAAATGAACCAAGACAGCTGGAACATCATTAAGCATTATAATATTAATGGTGTGGTCTGTCATCTGAATCTTTATGCAGCATATACTGGGTGTAGCTTAAAACCCACTGTAGGTAGATTGTTGCTGCTGCAGTTGTTTTTGAGACAAAGTCTCACTATATAGTATAGGCTGGCCTGGGATTCTTAGTCCCCAAGCCTTAATCTCCCAAGTGATAAGATTACTTATATCATCACCTTGGCTCTTTTAAGAAATACAATAGGATATGTACATCTCTGTCAGCAGAATGAAAAGGAACAGAAATGCAATGGGAGTGTTGCTTTGGAGAACCACTAGAGCAGTCACTGGAGTTTCAAAGGAAACCTTTTCATAAATTCAATTTGCTTGGGTTTGAGGAACCTTAGGGGATTTGAGAGACACAGTTTCAACAGGCCAGCTAGCCTTCAACGGAAAGATCCACCTGCCTCTGCCTCCAGAGTGCAGAGATTAAAGGCTGACACCTTTGCAAAGTTCAAGAAAGGGCCCAGAAGCAAAATCCCCAAAGATATGGTCAATCTAAATACTCTCCCAAACTCCAATCACACAAGAAGTGCCTTTAGAGTGGGCCACAATTCAAGGGCAAGTAGTCTTTGTTGTATATGGCAAGCCAATTTTCAGTAGACAGTGGTAGAGCCCAAGCAATTATCTGGCAAGGTTAATCTGTCTCTGAAAGCTTTTAAGAACTGTAAGTCAGGATCACTAGTGCACTCCTTCAGGAGCTCAGGATGAATCTCCTTTCCTTAAGTGTGCTTTTGTGCCCAGTGATTGGCTCTGATACTGCATTAGCTACTTTAGAAATGCTGAGGTGGGGGTTGAGGACAGGGAAAGCAAAGGACTCTGGGGGAGGGGGGTTGCGGGAGCTGGGGTGGGGGTGGGGGTAGTCTGGCTCTAGAGAATCCAAGGGACAGGAAGTTGTGAAGAGAGCCTGAGAGCCAGCCTATCTACATAAAAACAAGGACTCAGAAGGAATTGGTGAGAGGCAACTGACCACTTGAAAACAGGCTTTCCTCTTGTGGCCAAGCTTAGGGTTCAAATGGTGGCTGTCATCAATGACTCCTTTACAGAGCAGCACACATTTAGGAGCTAGACGGTAACATTTTCAGGTTTTGTGGACCTAGAAGCAAAAGACAAGAAATAATGTGGGCACTTATATAATAAGAAAAAAAAAACCCAAAAATTTCAGCTTTTGTTGAAAAAATTGGAAGACAAAATATTTGAGCTCATTTTTTAAAATATACATCTAAATTAAATGAGAAAGAGAATTCTTGTTGGTGAGAAACCCTTTTCTTAGTCCATCTTCAAACGTAGTATATATCACCACTTCAAGTGCAAACATGCTTCATTCCCGTGTGCAAATACAAACCGATGTGTGGCTCTGGCCTATGTAGACACGGTGTGCACTTGAAGCCCGGGTATCACCTCTGGGTTCTGAGCTTCCGGGTTGAAAGGCTGCTCCTGGCTGTGAGGCACCACATGGCCCCTTCCTGCAATAGCTCACTGTGCCCACTTTATCTGGTTGGTTGACCTCCCCATTTAAAGGCAAGTCAGGAAGTCCTATGTGGAGCATGGAGCTCCCCTACGGAGCAACTGTACTTGGGTGCTTCGGGACCACCCAGAGCTTCAAACCCAGATGCCCAGCCTGCGTGGGCAGAAGCAGCCTCCCAGCACCCTCCAGCGACTCTTCAGCTGCTCCTCCTCCCTCTGGCTCCTCCCCCGGCCCTCCCCTCCCCTAGATCCTGCTGCTGCGTTTTCCCGCTTCACCAGCAGCCTCGGCCACCGCAGCAGCAGCAGCAGCAACAGCAGCAGCAACGGTAGCAGTAGTCTGCATCACAGTCGCTTTCTCCTTCTCCAGCGCGCTCCTCAGTCCCTGGTCACCATGCCTAACATCGTGCTCTTCAGCGGCAGTTCTCACCAGGACCTGTCGCAGCGTGTGGCCGATCGCCTGGGCCTGGAGCTGGGCAAGGTGGTCACCAAGAAGTTTAGCAACCAGGAGACCAGGTGGGAGCCTCGCTCGGGCTGAGGCAGGGGCCAAAGCATGCCCAGGCCAGCTCCGCGGGCGGGCGTCATGCTCTCCCTTCCGGGGCGGGACGGCAACAACGCGGCTGCAGAGCCAGGGCGGCTGCGCCGGGGGAGAAAGAAGTTCAGCAAGGGACCCCCACCCCCAACCCCCAACCCGGGTCACCCTGGAGTCTCTGCGCGTGTCCTCTGGCTGTTGCCCTTCTGGTGGCTGGGCCTCCAACACCCGGACTTCGGCGACCTGTCGACCCTTGGGCACCCCAGGCCCCTCTTTTGCACCGGCTCCCCTGGTGTCTTCAGTCCGGAAGGACAAAATCGGGGCAGTTACAGAGCATCTGAGAGAGTGGGCGCAGTCTGTGGGCATCACTTCGGTGCCGGGAATGGTGGGGGCGGGGAGACATCGGTGGATCCGCCCGCCCCAGTTTCCAAGTCTCTGCCAGGCAGAAACCCAGAATTCTGCATGGTTGAAAAGGCTCTGCACGGGTCCTGAGCACTGGGTTTATCCCAGGGAAACTTTCGAATGCCACTTCCAGCCGCTGGCGATCAGAGTACTGCCAGCTGCTCAGGTGACTCTCCAGAGCAGCAGGCTGGCCAAGCGCTGCCTTATCCAGAAAGGTGGGTTTGTGCGGGAGTTAGACAGAGCGTGGGAAAGCGAGACGCACGTGTTGAGCGCTCCCACCCTTCCTTTAAACTTTGTTGCATCTATTATTGCGAATCGCTTCTTTGTGTTTGTGGAGCTTAGCTGCGCACAGCAACAAGACCCCAGTTTGTTCAAAATTCCACCGGTTTCTCACATTAGCAAAAGGTGCCACCAGGCAGGCGGAAGCCCTCCTTAGCTTAGACTAGGGATTCCTTGTCCTACTTGCCCAAAGCCAATTTCTTTTCCCGAATTCTATTTAGCACAGTTAACCAACTATACAGTGCACAGCGACAGATAACCGTTCTATATTTAGCAGCGTACAAATTCATTCCGCAAGTTTTACAGACAAAAAAAAAAAAAAAAAAAAGGGACCATTCTCCGTATTTACAAAAGTTAACTTAGAAACGGATTGTAGACACAAATGTCAAAACTAAAACTGAAATTTCCAGAAGGAAGCAAAAAATCTTGATGATGGAATCAATCGAGAATTTGGTTGTGAGATTAAGGGCGTTTGTTTGTTTGTTTCCTTTTTGTTGTTTTATTTTGGTTTGGTTTTCGTTTTCTGGGACAGACTTTTGCTATGTGTTTAGGCTGGTATTGAACTCACCCAGGTAGTAGTCCAGGTAGGCTTCAAACTCACAGGAGTACCCTTGTTTCTACCTCCCAAGTATTAGAATTACAGGTGTGTGTGTGTGTGTCATCAGACCCAGTTAGGTTAATATTGATGACAAAGATGATTTTTTCTAGAGGTTATATGAATCCCGTGTGACCTTTTCTAGGTGGTAAACTCCATTTACACAGCTTGGGTGATAATAGAAGAAACCTGTGGACAATTCAGGCGAAAGAACTGCCACTTTGTTTACTTATTGATATTACATCCTGATTGCAGTCCTTCCTCCTCCAAGCCACCCCCCTAAAATAAATTAATTAATGGGGAAACAAAAGGAAATAATCCAAACCTTCCAGGAGTCGGCAACAAGAAAACAGCAATGAAATGAACTGTGACATTGAATTAAGAACAGTGAAAATTTTATTTTCGTAAGTTAAAAACAACAACATCAACAAAAGAATGCCACTCTGGGGTTGGGGAATGTAGGTCAGTTGATAGAGTTGCTTGCAGGAGTTTGCATGAAGCCCTGGATATGGTCCACTGTGCAGCATCAGATCAGGATGTGCTGGCACACACTACATGCTCAGCCCTTGGGTAGAAGAAGCCAGAGAAGTGGGAATTCAAGAGCATTTTTGGCTACATTTTCTAGTACAGAGGATATATTCCAGGTCCTTGTGTATGCTAGGCAAGAAGATTCAACCACTGAGCTCCATCCCCAGCGCCCTTTGTAGACTTCAATAAATGGAGGGTGCTCTAGGACTTTGGAGAAGGATGGAGCTAGGTTTGGACATAGCAAGATTTTGTTAGTCCTTGTCCAAGTTTCAGCGGCTGTGGAGGAACAACTAGAATAAGCCTCTTTGTTTAGAAGGTGTTATCATGTAAATAAAGGAGCGGTTCTGGAGGGAGTGGGTTTTGAAAGGGTAACTGAAGCAACCCTTCTTTGTAATCTCAGTGCAGCACAATGCTGCAAGGCCTGGCTAATCTCCATCATCTGGGTGAGTAAGGGTTTACTACTCCAAGTCCTATATCAGCTGATAGGGGAAACTTACTCAGATGTTCAGGCGGGATTGTTCGTACATTTATTTAAATAGAAAGAAGCCTTGTCTCTAGTTTGGGTTATCTTTTCACCACTTTTGATCCTGAGAACGCCTAAGCTTGAGAAGACCCCTCAGCTCTACTTTCTGTCGAATGGGTTGAGGTTTTGTTCTGTTCTGTCTGGTGTAGTGGATTTGCTTTCCCTTTCTTTGAGCCAAGTTCTCATGAGGTCTAGGCTGGTCTGGAGTTCACTGTGTCGCTAAGTCTGCCCTTGATTTCATGCTCCTGCCCTCACCTCCCATGCGCGGATCATAGAGTACATGTCCCAGGACACCTTGCTACATTTTATGTTCTATCCCATAGAACATTTTAAAAGGTTAATGTGTCAACTTTTCTCACAAACTACACAGAGGTGGTGGTTGATTCCCCCCACACACACACACACACTCGATTCTCAAATTAGGTGTTCCTGTTTGACTGTGGAGATGAGAAAACAAAGGGCAAAAGAAAAAGGAAATGGATTCAATGTATGTAAGGTACTTTTTCTTCAGTGCCTCTTGCTGAGTGAGGAGCAGAAGTCTGAATGTTGTGCCCTGGCCCTTAGCACCTCAGATCCTAGTTTTCTTAAATGCTACTTAATCAGACAGGCACTCTTCGTCTTATATCTTCGTCTCTTACCTTTTCATCTGTGAATTATTTCCATTGTGCAGGGAGAAGTGCATTCCAGCTTCTCTCCCAACCCCAGCAAATGCTCCATGATTTAGAGGACAGTGTTCGTGGTGGGAATCCCTGGTCTCTTGTATTTTTTACCCTGAGTTCTTGGTGATTTGTTAAGAACTCAGGGGCTTAAAGCAATCAGTGTTCATTTGGTTCCCAGACCTGAAGTTTGTGCAGATCAGAGCAAGAAAGGCTTGTTTCTATCTCCATCGAGGGCTGCTAGGGTGGATACTGAGGCCACAGGACCAATTTTTGAAGATAGCTTTCCCACATGGCTGATAAGTTTGGCTAGCTTTTGTCAGGATGTTTTGACTAAGAATCACTCCACAGGGCTGCTTGGGTTCCCTTCTAGCATTGGAGCTTTGTTCCAAGAAGGAGAGTTTCAATACACAGGAAGTAGTTAAGTACCAGTTTGTTATGGCCTGGGCTTAGAGGTTGGCATATCATCACTTCGATAACATTGTTTTGGCTAAACACAGTGCCCTCTTAGGTCTAGGGAAGGCACTTAGATTCTAAGGACAGGACCTAGATCCTGTTCCACAGTAGAAAGAAGTGTTATAATTGTCGTAGTCATTAGGTATTGAGTCAGTCATATACTTCAGCCTTGCTGTTTGAGGGTCTTCTGTCTTTGGGCTGATGCACACAACCCATTAGAGACCTCCACTACAGATTGTAAATAGAAGCAGAACTGGCTTTGGAAGAAATGTTACCATGGTGTTTCCTGTGCTCCCCTGGACTGCTAGTCCTAGGAGGATTGCAGTTCCTTAGTGAGGAAAGGCAGGCCAAAGAATGTGATCTTGTGGGGATAAACAGTCATAAGACCAAAACTTGGGAAACTTTCTGTAAAGAGCCAGATCGTAAATATTTTAGGCATTGTGTACCACATGTCTCTGTTACTGCTTTGTTTTACAGATCTGTAAGCTACAAGTGCTGCATAGGTCAGCAGGGCTGCCTTTCTTCCTGAAGCTTCAAGGGTAACTCTATTCTCATGCCTTTTTTAGTTTTCTTTTCTTTTCTCTTACAGGCTCATGCAGCCCCAGGCTAGCCTTGAACTTCAGATTCTCCTGCCTCCACATTCCAAGTACTAAAATCACAGATGTGTGTCACCATACCTGATTTTACCTACTGATGGGGATCAAACTTCATGTATATTGGGCAAGCATTCTACCAAATAAGCTATAGTCCCAGTCCCCCTTTTCAGCTTGTGGACACCCTGCAGCCCTGGGACCTTGGGACCTTCATAAATAGAGTATCTTTCTGGTTGGATTTAGTCATCACATCTGTTTCTACTCTTCTAGTCTTCCTCTTCCATCTTGAAGGCTAGCCATTATCACATGCAGTTAAATGTAAATAGTTACATATGACCTTTCTGTTTTAAGATCACCTGATTAGCATGACTAATTCCACCTGGACATACACATCCCTTTTGCCATATAATCTAACATATTCGAAGGAATGCGATATAAATGTCTTTGGAGGGTATTCATTACTGGGACTACCAACCATTAGTGTGTGTGTGTGGGAGGGTGTATGTGTACAAAAACAGGGTGAGCACTGTATTTTGTCAGCCCCTGAGCTATGTAATACTTGCTTTCCAAATTAAGTCAGCGCTATGCATGATGGAATCTTGTTAAATTTCAAATTATTTGTGTGCAGGTATATGCACATGAATGTGTACACATACGTGGACGCCAAAGAAGAACTCTGAGGAGTCAGTTCTCTTTTGCACTTGAAGAAGGATTGTTCTTGCTACTGCCATGCTGTATACTCCATGCTGTCTGCCTCCCAAGCTTCTAGATCTTTCTCCTATCCAAGCCTCCCACCTCTCCATCAGCGTTCTAGAGTTACAGATTCATGGCACCACATCCAACTTTCTCTGTAGGTTCCAGGGACTGAATATAGATTGTTAGGCTTGTGGAGCATCCATCTGCTTTTATCTACTAAGCCACCTCATTAGCCCAAGAATTGTGTTCACTCTTTAGCACTCACAATCAGGAGATGTGTTTCCGTTTCTTTTTGTGTACTGTAGCATCCATAGCAGAGAACCTTAAGCAGCAGTGTGAGCAAATAGCAAAACTAGTTTTTCGGAGCCCCGCATGGTGGCTCATGCCTGTTATCCTAGCACTTAGATGGAGGCAGGAGGAAGAGGAGTTCAAAGTTATCTTGGCTTTGACTATAAGAGTGTGCCACCAAACCAGATTCTGATGGTGTATTTTTAAGTGGCTATATTCAGGTGGGCACAGTGAAGTTCTCTGTATTAAAGTTTTTTTTCAGTACAGGGGATGGAATTCCAAGGGTTTCATATGTGTTGATGCAAATAATCTACCATTGAGCTACTTGGACAACCCCAGTTTTCCAAATTGTATTTCAATATAAGAAATTACACAGGCCCGAAGAGATGATTCAGATGGTTCAGACTGCTCTTCCTCATTTCAATTCTCAGCAACTGAGGTGGTGGGTCACAACCATCTGTAATAGGATCTGATGCCCTCTTCTGGTGTGTCTGAAGACAGCCACAGTGTACTCACATAGATAAAATAAATAAGTAAATCATTTTTAAAAAGACAATGAACAGGTTCAACTTTTCAAAAAAAGAAGTTACACAGAGGCAAAATTCAGTTCAAGTTTTTTTTTTTTTAAAAAAGTTACACAGAAGCAAAATTCACAGAATGTTCATAGTGTCGCATTTTGATTTGATTGTGTGTGTGTGTGTGTGTGTGATATGTACATGTCTGTGTGGTCATGTGTTCATAGTGTCTCAGATAAATCAAATTGTTCCAAATCTTGGATCAGGATTGCCATTTTAAAAGCAGAGTTCTGCCAGAGCTGATCTGACTCTTTGTGCTGTGATACTCTGTTGTGGATATACCAGGATGCATGACGCTTTCCTTCTCTCTGGCAGCCAGAGAACATGGATGTGCTGATTCAGCTCATTCTGAATACCCCAGAAACCTTTAGACATGTGCTTTTCAAAGCCTTGGCTACTATACGACTTAACTCTTTTCTCCAGGTGCTACAGGATGACAACCAGCAAAGCAAGGAAGTATACCACAAAACAAAACAAAACAAAACAAAACAAAACAAATTACAGAAAGTCAAAACTGGTGTGCAGCCAAGAGGTAGAGAGAGTGTCTATGGCAGCTGGGCCATTCCTGTCATTGAGCTGTGGGTAGTAGGATGTGGAGATGGACTTGAAGACTGACACTAAGAGTTTGAAATTCTGAATGGGCTGTGGGGTGGCATCTGTAGCAAATAAAGTTTGGCAGAGAAAAGGCTAAAGTAAAAGGTGCGTGCATGCGCACACAAACACACACACACATCGAAACTCAGGCTTGAGAGAAAAATACGAATGTTGATTTAGTTCACCTCATGGCTCAGCTCTGATCTTCATTTCCAGAATTCAAATGGAGCTGTCCGTTTTTAGCTTTAGTACTGATGCGTATTGACATGATGGCGAGGTGGGAAGTGTTCGTCTGCATGATGGGGAAGAGAGGAAGAGGTGTTAAATCCTCATCTTCCATAGTGAGAAGTCAATATCTGATGCTTCATGAAAAATTAGGATTTGGGCCTTGGATGTTAGCTGGAGACTTGAAAATAAATCTCTATTGAAAAAGCCATCAAAGATTGAAATTGCTTATCTCTGGGCTCTTTAACTGTTATAAGCCTTACAGAATAAATGTGCATCTCTCTCTCTCTCTCTCTCTCTCTCTCTCTCTCTCTCTCTCTCTCTCTCTCTCTCTCTTTCTCTCTCTCTCTCTCTTTCTCTCTCTCAGAGAGAGGCTAGTTCTTGTTGCTTTGTAGTCTATGCTTGCCTGGAACGCGCAGGAATGCTCTTTTCTCAGCCTCCTGCATGCTGGGATTATAGGCTAAACTAATAGTTTTTCATGGTTTGATTGTGTGTGTGATATGTACATGTCTCTGTGGTCATGTACATGTAGAGGCCGTCTTCCTCTATCCTCCTCTGCTTTACTTTTTGAGGCAGGGACTCTCACTGAACCTGGAGCTCATTCATTCAGCTGGCTGGCTGGCTGGTCGGCCTACACGTGAGCTCTAAGGATCTGCTGTCTCCATTCCCCCAGTGCTCGGCTTATGGATATGTTTGCCATTGCTCCTGGCACTTTTTAAATGTTGATTTTGGGGGAGCCAAACTGAGCTCCTCTACAGTTTTGCTGGTAGTCACATTGCCGACTGAGCCATCTCTCCAGCTCCTGTGATTTGAATTTTTAAGACACTATCCAGTCTTAACTTTAATAGTAGAAAACATTGCCATAAGGAATTATCAGAGAAGCCTGGAACTTAGAATGGCTCCTTGAAAGGTCAGCTCTTGGCCGGCCTAGGGGAACTTAGCTCTTGCAAGGGTTCCCACACCATTCTTTGGTAAGAATGGCTCCTTGTGTGTGAACTATTTAACAGCTAGGAAACAATGTGACTTACCCTGAGCTCCCGCCTGCCTGGTGCGAAGCTAGCATTATAGAATGCACTAGCTAGTGGGTGACTCCATGACCAGCTTCCAGTCTGTGAGTCTTCCCTAGTAGACAACACTTGCCAGTTGTCACAGCTCACAGCTGGACACTTTGGGCTGGACTTCTGTGACACCTGTGGGAAAGAACACTTGGAAGGTCACACCTGGACGCCCCCATATACTTTACCCTTTGCTGATTTTGTTTGGTGTCCATAGCATCTCATAAGTCACAATCAGGATTATGACTGCAGAGTCCCATGACTAGACCTGCTGGATTGCTGAAGTTGGAGGTGGTCTCAGGAAGTCTCAGAGACTATGATATTAACCAATGTTGTGATGTCTAATTGCTAATTGTCAACATGATAGAATCTGGGATCACCTGAGAGATGAGCCTCTGGCTCAGCTTATTGGGGGGTGGGGTGGGGTGTATCTTAATTGTGTTAACTGAGGTGGAAAGGCCAAGTGTTTTAGCACTGTTTTCTGACTGGGCCCTGACCTCTGTCAGTGGGAAAGAGAGCTGGGAAGTAGCATGCATCCATCACTCTGCTTTCCGATTAAGAGTGAAGTGTGGGCAGCTGCTTCAAGGCCCCTTCATCTTAAGTTCCTAGCCAGGATGGACTTCACCATGAACTGTGAGCCAAAATAAAGTCACTTTTCTTAGAGTACTTTAAATAGCAACAGACAAAGAATCCTAAGACAGTTGGCGTTGTTCTTTTGTAGTGTCGAGATCGGTGAAAGTGTGAGAGGGGAAGACGTCTACATCATCCAGAGTGGCTGCGGGGAGATTAATGACAACCTGATGGAGCTACTTATCATGATCAATGCGTGCAAGATTGCATCCTCATCCAGGGTAACAGCTGTGATACCCTGCTTCCCCTACGCCCGGCAAGATAAAAAGGACAAGGTAGGCGAGGTGTGTCCTGCCCTAGAAACCCACTGCTCACCACAGTTTCCTCACCTATTGCCTTCATTAGACTATCCAGAAGCCTCAGCTTTCATCTTCAATGTAAATATGTGCCCTCACCTTGTCAATTCCAGATTTGTCACTGAACCCATCACATGTATCAACACAGGCAATGTATGTTTTCGAAGGCAGTCAAATACCATTATCCTTGTCATCATGATAGAGTGTTGTAAGGTGGTGCATAGAGTTAAACACACACACACACACACCACTGAATGAGTACAAGTGAAGAGGAGACCATCCAAATTACTGCACTGCCTTGGATCAAGGTGAGGTCTCCAGTTGAAACATTGTGTTCTTTGTTTGTTTGTTTGGTTGGTTGGTTGGTTTTTCGAGACAGGGTTTCTCTGTATAGCCCTGGCTGTCCTGGAACTCACTCTGTAGACCAGGCTGGCCTCTGCCTCCTAAGTGCTGGGATTAAAGGCATGTGCCACCACCACCCTGTGCAACATTGTGCTCTTATAAGTGGTTTCCATTGTAAGACTGGGTAAAGGAGCCATAGGGTATCTGCATTGCTGCTTCTAACTGCATGTAAATTCACAGTGCTCCCCCCAAAGTTGAATTAAAATCAATACTCTGTTTTTATAAGGAGAACAGCATTAATATTGCTTATTATTTTAGCAAAATTCCCACTAGTGTATGTAAGTTTCCAAGAGAAGCTGAAGAACATACAGTTGTTCTTAGCCTCGTTGACACATTAGAGAAGATTGGTTAAGGGCACCATCACAAATTACCATGAGCTGGGCAGATTTACAGAGCAGGAAATTATTCTTTAGTTTGCAGACCAGATGTCTGAGGTCAGGATGTGTCAGAGCCGTGCTAGCTATAGGGAGAATCTTTCCTGCTTCTTTCAATTCCCCAGGAATTCAGGCTTCTCTTGGTCAGTGGCCTCAGTGCTTCAGTCTTTGTCTTCAAGACACTCCTCTCTACGTGTGACACTGTCACAGAATTGAAGGCTATCTTCATTCTGGATGATCTCATCTCATGATCCTTCACTAATTACATCTGTAATGATGCTATTTCCAAGTGGCATTAATAGGTTCTGAGGGTCAGGACATGGACATAGATTCTTGTATGTCTCCATTCAAATCACCATAGTTTGATACAGCTTCCTCTAAGACCCCCAACCGCCAGCAACTGGGGCCTTTAGGCAATCTGTTAATTCTGACTACATTCTTTTAGGCTCTGCCTATGTCCTTTATGCCATGGTTTCTCCTCTAGTTCTGTGTCTGCACTTCCATCCCTTATAAGGATGCATCATTGCATTTAGGGCCAAGCTTAATCAAAATGACCTCAGCTCATATCTTTAACAGTGTCTGCAAAAAAATCTTCTACAGTGAGGTTTCATTCCAGACTCATGGGCAGATAGGAATTTGGGGAGACAATAACATTTGCCTCATGGCAGTGAAAATGAAGCTATTGTTTGAAAACAGCACTCAGGGTTTCCCATGGATTTGAAAAATAAAGCTAATAAAATTATCTGCACAAACATAAATTTATGTCCTAAGATCTCCTTGAATATTAATCCATTATCTTAAGGAATGGATTCCAGAGTCTGTAAGGAACACAGTTCCTTTTTCAGTGTTTCATTAAAATGTGATATGAAGAACTTTATTCTGTACTCGAGACATGATTTACTTTATATGATCAATTTTTATTGCAGTTATCCAACTGTGTGCCTCAAAACCAGAGATAGAGAGCAATATATAAATGACAGATGTGGAGAGGGGTAGTAGGGTAGGTTGGAGGTGAGACTGCTCACTATGTAAAGCATGTATGTGCAAAACCATCAAACATATCCAAGTTAAAATGTATTTGTAGACATTTGTGAATTTTTATTTCTATATACCATGAAATATTATTTGCATTTCCCCCGAACAATTTAAATATGCAAAAGAAACTTTGTAGCTCATTAACAGTACCCACATATATACTAGGCTAGGTTGGGTCCACAGTTCTCACTTTGCATTAGTTTTATAGTTAGTTTTGTGTTAATGTAACTAAAGGATCTGTGCTGAGTGACTTATAAAATGAAGGGGTTTCTTTAGTGAGGCTGGGAGATCCAAACAACTGGACTCTGGCATCCTGGCTGCTGTTCACAATATAGAAGAATAATGAACTAGCCAGATGTAAAAGGGGTATGTGTGAGCAAAGGACAACCGAGTGGAGATAGACAGCTTCATTTTGTTTATTATAGCCCACTCTTGTGGGAAGTTGCTCACTGAGATGGTAAATTTTAATTATATTTGTCAACTTGACACAACCTAGAATCACCTATGAGGGATTATCTAGGTGAGGTTTCTCTGTGGTCATGTTTTGGGGAATTGTCTTGGTTATATTAATTCATTCTGGAAGATGCAGTGTGAAAGTAGGTGACACCATTCCTTAGGCTTGGGTCCTGGGTTGAATGAAAGGAAAGTGAACAGCGTATCAGTACACATGTATTCATTGGCTCTGTTCTTGATTATGGATATGACTAGCTGCTTGAAGTGCCTGGCCCCTCCACTTTCCCAGGATGATGGACTGTATCATAGAATTGTGAGTCAATTAAATCCCTTATACTGTCTTTGTCAGGGTGTTTTATCACAGCAACAGACATTGAACTGACTGGCAAGTGGTTTGATATATTGCCAGCATGATTAATTTGAATCAAGTTCATGTCCTTTGTATTTTGTGTTTGCCTGGAGGATAATGGTACATTACGGCGTCTTCAGTAAATTTTGTTCTTAGAAGGGTCCTGTCCAATTGTGGGGCATATGTTCGAACTCCAGGTTCTTCTTTAAGGAATACAAATATTGAGACACATTTGGTGGTGATTGTTGACATACTGATACATGGTAACCTTTTCTAAAGTCATATTTGCTAACTTCTTTTTTATTCCAAATTTATGACAGAGAAACTAGCTCTGCCTGCCACCTGTCATTTGCATTGCAGGAAATGTTTTGGTCTTTTGCTCTGTTCCCTGATTGCAAGCATTGCCCCAACTACTATGCCATCAAAAAGAGTTCTATGGGCTTCTCAAACACCAGTAAATTTGTTATATAATTTTTTATTATATCTAGTGGTGTGTGTGTGTGTCTGTAGTGTGCACGTGTGCATGCGTGGTGTGGTGTGTCTGTGTGTATGCATTTGAAGGTCAGGACAACTTGTGGCCATTGCTTCTCGCCTCCACCATGTGAGTCCCAGGGATTAAACACATGTCAACAGGTTTCATTGCAAGTGCCTTCACCAACTAAATCATCTTAACCTCACCCTCTCCCACCCCTAGTGGCTTTAATTGTTTTCAGAACTGCACTGTGTGGCCAGCCATCTACCAGTTTCCCCATTGTCAAACATTTAGATATGTTTTCCATTTGGGGCCATTTTGAACCTGGGTCCCATGCCTTTCCAAACTTAGCTGCTAATGCACAAGATAAGACTATCATCAAGCAGCATTTGATTGAATGGCATTTGAGAGACAGTAAGTGCAGCTCAGAAAACTGTCACTTACTGGTGGAGAGAAGAAGCAGGCCTGCAACAAATGGCTGTAAACAGAATGGCTTAAAACAGCAGCCGTGTGCTCTTGCACAACTCTGGAGTCCAACATTGCCAAATCAGGGACCAACATTTGACCGATACCAATGGATAGTAAGTGAAATTGATGATGGATAAGGTGAACATGTTCAGGCTTGGTTAAGCTTTGATGTAGTGCTGGTTTCCAATCATTGATCACCTCCAACAAGATGCTCTAGATATGAAAAGGAAGTCAAAGGCTCACTGTGCCAGGAAACAAGTGTCCACTGCTCACACTGTCCTCAGCAAGTCTTGTACAGGTCTGTAGCCTAAAGTGGCCTTAGAGGGAGTCAAGATCCATGGATTTTTCTGGAGTCATGGCTTCCTTTATTTTTAATCTCTGTATGTGTGTATGTGTGTATCTGTACATATGCTATAGCACACTTGTCGTCAGAGGGCAACGTTTTGGAATCAGTTTTCTCCTTCTACTTTTATGTAGGTCTAGGTCAAGCTTGTCTTAGGTGAGGCTTGTATCACAAGCACTCTCACCTGCTGAGCTCCCTGGCTGGCCTTCTCAGCCTTGACTTCTAATGGATCCGGGTAGTCAGCATGATTCAAACTATAGTAAGGAAACAATTTACAATTTCATTCTTGCATCCAATTGAATCTGTCAATCTGCCATTCAATGTGTAACATTTGCATTCTGTGAAGTTTTAAAAACTGACGTCTTCCCTTCAACCATGTAGCTTAGCCTGATGCTGGGTGGGCACTGAGAATTTAGTAGGAGAAAGAAGAAATGACCTGAACCTGGTAAGGTACTTCATTTCTTAGTTCACTGTTCCCATATCCCAGTGTCTGGGGACTGAGGCCACCAACCATGATTTGAGATGAAGGAAGTTACTTCCTACTTCCTTTTTGATTTTTTTTTCAACTTTTTTTTTTTTCTGCTTCACTTAGGGAGGCAGAAAGCCAGGTGGTATTTGGATGTCATAGAAAGCCATGTGCTACATTTAACCTAGACAGAATATTCTTGTTGGCTACAAGAGGAGCTCTGGGCAGCCCTCCCAGGCTGTCTATTGTTCTTTTCTCTTCCTTTGGGACCGTATTGCCCACAGCCACTAATAGCACAGTGAAGTTCTGTGTAATTGCCTCTACCAAGAAGTACCAGCAGAAAGAGCCCAGAAAAAAATCTCAGGGCTTTAAAACATTTTCCAAACTTGTTTCATGTGTTTTTACCCTTTGCACTATGAATACAGAAAGGTTTAGTTAGCTTTGATTTGTAAGTACCAGAACCCAAGCGCAGCTTCTCACAGGAAAGAAATGGTTTCATAAATGACCACTTAACACAATGGAATATTCACACAGGAAACTGGCAGTGATGTCATAGTAATTGTCAAAGGCATGATGTAAGCCCTGGATTGCAGCTTTGCAATGAAGTAGGCTCAGTTTTGAATTCAAATACCATAATTTACCTGGTTTGCCCTTTTTAAAACTTACTTAACCTCTGCACCTTTGGTTTCCTTATTTGTAGACTAAGGACCATCTTAGCTAGTACAGTTGAAGCTCCTAGCCTATCATACACAAGTGAACCAGCTTTCTGAGAAGCACCAAATATTGGTGTTGTAGCCCATTGGATGGTTATGACAATTCAACTTCATTTTAGTGTGGAGACTGCCATAGCCAATACGCAAAGAAATGGGTGTAACTGTCCCAATGATGCTTCATTTATGCACACTGAAATATGGGTTTTATGTCACCTTCACATGCTACAAAAATCTTATTTTTGTCTGTTTTCCAATGCTTTTATATAAGAGACCATTCCTAGCTGTAAACCAGGCCTCAGACAATTCTAGCCCACCAGCTGACATTTGCTGGGTCCTGTAGTAGACATTCAGTAATTGCTAGTTCTCTTCCCTGAAGAGAACAGTGGATTTTGAACCAGGCAGGGAATAATTACTTCTGAGAGAGTGAAGAAGGGCTGTCACCTTGAATTTTTTTTCAGAATCATGTATAACATTATGTTGATATTTTAATGATAAAGTGGTTGACACAAGTCTCTTTAGTCTTGTAATCTCTGTATGTGTTTGTATGTTTAGGGGAACGTGTGTCTGTGTGTAAGTCCTGCACACTTCCATGCGCCTGTGAAAGTGCACGAACTCAGACACCATTTTTCTGGTGTCTGGTGCTGCCTACCTTTTGTGGGTTTGTTTTCATTTTGGTTTGATGAGATTTCTCACTGGCCTGAAACATGCCAGGTAGACAGCCTGAGAGCATCAAGCCTGTCCCCACCTTCCCAGCACAGGGTCGATAAACATTTGTCTCCATGCCACAGCATTTTGATGTGGACTCTGAGCTTGCACTCAGCTGTTCATGCTCACAAGGCAGGTGCTTTGCCTACTTTAAATGCCACACTGATTGTTCTCTCTACAGGCTTATGGTTTGAATGAGAGTGGCCCTCTGGGCGTATATGTTTGAATGCTTGTTCTGAAGTTGGTGGGATTGTTAAGGAAAGATTGGGAAATGTGGCCTTGTTGGAAGAAGTGTAAAGGTTTATCAGTGGGGCATCTTTGAGGTTTGAGAAGCCCATGTCAGGACAGACCTCTCCCCGCTCTCTTTCTCTCTCTTTGTATCTATCTCTTAGTTATGGATGAGCTATAAGCTCTCAGTACTACTCTAGCACCACACCTGCCTGCCTGCTGCCATGCTCCTTGCCAAGACAATCATGGACTTACCCTCTGAAAGTGTTAGCAATCCCCCAAATTAAATGTTTTCTTTCCTAAGTTCTATTGGAAGCCATATCTGAGGACCTGAGGCAGACCCATATTGGCCCCATGCTTGCTGCTTCCTTCTCTGAGTTCATAAGATCTTTGCTTAGTTGATTTAGAGGGCCTTGTTCTCTTTGTGTTCTCCAGCCCCTCAGGCCCTTCCACACAGTTCCCTGAGCCCTGAGGGAAGGGATTTGATGGAGACATCCCATTGAGAGCTGAATGTTCCAAGGTCTTTCACTCTCTGCACACTGTCTAGCAGTAGGTCTCTGCATTTGTTCCCATCTGCTGCAGGAGGAAGCTTCTCTGATGATGGCTGAGCAAGGCACTGATTGATCTATGAGTACAGCAGAATGTCATTAGGCGTCATTTTATTACTAAGGTTTCTCTTTTTGACCAGTATTTGGTTTTACCCAAGGTCCTTGGGCTATCTAATCACACATTCTTGGTCACCTAAACTGTGTCACTGTAGAAGAAAGGGGTTATTTCTGGTATTCTTAGAGGTACTTATTATTGTGATATTTGAACCAGACTTTAAAGGATCAAACACATGGGTGTAGCAAAGAATGTGTGAGATTGGGGCAGCTGAGTATGTGAGACAAGGTCTTGGTGTTCTCTAGAGAAAGTGAATAGTCTACTATACAGGAAAGGGTGCTGCATCGGAGTAAAGGGAGAGCAATTTGCAGTTAGCTACAACCAGATTGACCAGAGAGTACTTGGATATTATAGCTGAAAAAAAAATTCGATTCTTTCCCAAAGGCAACATGAAATACCATACAGGGGAGTTAAATAAAGATGGGAATATAGAGAAGATCAAAACAACCCCCTCCCTTTTAAAAATAAGATGAAGAGAGGCTAGAAAAATGGCTCAATGATTGGGAACACAGGCTGTTGTTACAGAGGACCTGAGTTCAGTTCCTAATCCACACGTGGTAGGTCACAAGCATCCATAACTGTACTTCCAAGGGATACAATGCTCTCTTCTGGCCTCTGAGGGTACTGCATGTACAGCATATGCAGCTGTATATACATTCAGGCAAAAAACTCACACATCTATGTGTGTGTGTATGTATGTGTATGTAAAGGAAAAACACTTCCCACTAGGCATGATTTTTCACGTCTTTAACCTCAGCTCTTTGGAAGTAGTACCAGGTATCAAGGCTAGCCTTGTCTACATAATGAGTTCCAGTACAGCTAGGACTACATAGAGAGACCCTGTCTCAAAACAACAATAACAACAACAACAACAACAACAAAGCAAATAGAGAATACTTCCATACAGTTTTACTTTTTAGAAAATCTGCTGGTGATGTTAGGAATGTTTCCGCTGATTCTTTGTGTGTGTGTGTGTGTGTAATTGTAAAATTAATATATAAATGAATGTTATTTTATAATATTAACTACACTATTGATATTTATTGGTTATATTTATAAACAATATAAGATGTATATATGCAATATAAGGTGATATGTATTTATCTTTTAAACAATAGTGTTTGAAGGGAAATAAAGACAATATTCAATATTAACATTTTTATACAATATTAAGATTGTATTTTCTTTTGTGGCTTGCATATAAGAATGTAATGGTGTTAATGACTAATCTCCTATACATGTCTGGACTATGTCTAATGATATCTGTGCAATCTCTTTGGTTGCTTTGATGTGGACTTTTCATTGTCTGTGATTTATGATGTGGAAACTAAATCTATAAAGAAGTTACGTAACTTTAGAAAAGGCATATGACAGAAGGGACAATGACCTAGTTTCTCTGAATGTTCATTTCTCAATTACCTATAACTGTTAATTCTTTCATTTGGATTGTGTGTCACTGTTCCCTTCTAGAGCACTCTTCTGTCAGCTTTGGCTGGCCTTGCCTTAAAAGTGATTTCTTAAATCATCTTGTTGAACCTCTTCGTGTTTTCTTGTTATTTGAAATATAGGACATTGCATTTCCACAGTTTGACTTTATCCCTTTAATATTTGTATTCTGTATGTAGTGTCAGGTGCATGGCTCCACAGTAGTGTAAGGCTGGAGATGTAGTTTAGTCAGTAGAATGCTTATCTGGGATACAGGAATTCCTGGATTTCAGCCTTAGTACCACAGAAATTGAGCATGGTGGCACATGCCTATAATCTTAACATTCAAGAGGTGAAGGCAGGAGGATGAGGAGTTCAAGGTCAGCTTGAAGACCCAGGTTCAGAAACAAGCAAACAAGCCATGCCAAGTAGTAGTATATATTTAGTAACCAAATCCAATGTATCAAATATATCTTTTGTTGTTATAACTTATAATTTTCCTTATTGGTTCCATCTCATTCAGTTTCCTCATGACTATCATTGTGAGAGGAATCTAACAGGTTCCATCTTTTTCTGATATTAAATCCTTGTTTCTATTTTTTAGAGTCGTGCTCCAATTTCTGCTAAACTTGTGGCCAATATGCTGTCAGTTGCTGGGGCTGATCACATCATTACCATGGACCTGCATGCCTCTCAGATCCAGGTACGAACATTGTGTTTCTTTCCACGGTTAGGTCCTAACTCCCTTAACTAATTTTGAAAGATTTTGAGTCTGCACAGCGACTCTCCTGGCTGGCTGTCTTTCCTGTGGATGCCACCATTCCTAACACACCTTGCCTCCAATTCATTTTTGGAGGAACAGAAATGCTTTCTTATATGTTTTGTGGTTCCATCTAAGCTTCTGTAAATTAGTTAGTGTAGTAGTGTGTATTGTGTGAGTTTGTGTACATTGCATGTCTTCCTCAATCACTCCTCAGCTTAAGTTTTGATGACTTGGTCTCTCACTGAACCCAGATCTCATCAATTCAGGTAAGTTGGCTGACCGTGAGCTCCAAGGATCTGCGTACCTCTCCTTTCCCAACACTGGGGTCACAGAATATGCAGCATATGCTTGTACAGCAAGTTTTCTATACATTCACACACCAAGTCATCTCCTTAGTCCTGCAATATACATTTTTAATTTCTTCATAACTTTCTCTTTTGTCACAAAGACGGACCACATTTCTCAGTACCTACTTATGATATATAATGAATGTGAAGTATTTGATTTGTGCTTAAGTGCTAAAACAACAACAAAAATCCACCTGTCTTCCAGTTTGTCCTGCAATGCTGTTCTTTCTCTCGGTGCACATAAATATCAGAGCATGCCTAGGAAGTGGACTGGACTGAAAGATGTCTTGTGGCATCATTACTATTAGATTTATTTCTGTAACAGTTACCCACAGGGATACTGTTGTATAAAGGTATTTTTGGATCAATATTCAATCAAATATCAATATTTCAGATATTATTGAAAGATAGCAATTACCTTGTTTAAAAATCTGTATCCAATTAAACTAAGTCCCTTTCCCCTTGGAGCGTGCTGTGCAGTGACTGCAAACAGTATGCTTCTTGGGAGGTTGTATATAGGGGTTTCTCTAAGAGACCTTGGGGACTGAACTTTCTGGTGAATAGTCATGTCGCTTATCTCATCTTGTCACCAGTCTAGGCTTCAGAGAGGTATATGGATCACCATTGGGAAGCCCCAGGGCCCAGTGGGCAAGGTTCACATTGGCCAGGCCATCATGTGTATAATACCAACCTGTAAAACAAGGAATATGTGATTGAGGTCCTACACAGGGTTAAGTTCAAGTTCCCTAGCTGACAGAAGAGCCACATCTTAAAAGAGAGAGAGAGAGAGAGAGAGAGAGCGCCAAGTTTAATGCAGATGAATCTGAAGAGATGTTATCTGAAGAAGCGGCATTTTCTCAACAAGCGTGGGACAAATACGCCCCTAATCATGGTCCCTCAGGCATGTGGTAGGACTCTGTGTTCCTGAGGCTTTCCACTGTGCTGAACCCTTGACCCTGCCAATCATGTACTCTAATAAATCTCACATTCAACCAGAAAACCAAGTGACATTGATTTTCCTCCTTAGGGATTCTTTGATATTCCTGTGGATAATTTATATGCAGAACCTGCAGTTCTTCAGTGGATTCGGGAGAACATCACTGAATGGAGAAACTGTATTATTGTTTCTCCAGATGCTGGAGGAGCCAAAAGGTACCATACAAGTGACACCATACACATCTTTCTCTTTACCTACTACTTTCCTGACTTCTGTATTTCTCTATGTCTTAAAGGAGAAAGCATGCCTTGTTTGCTGGGGGAAATAGTTGAGTAGTTAAAGCTAATGCCCCACAAGCTTGAGGACTGAAGTTGGGTCTGAAGAGCTTATATAGATGCTGAGTACGCTTAAGGGTCTGTCTGTGATTTTAGCCTTGGAAGACAGGGATGGGGGAATTCCCCGAGCTATGTAACTAGCTCAGCATTTAATTGAGAAACACTGCATCAAAAAATAAGCAATCAAAGCACATTCCTGACATTAACTTGGAGCCTCCACATGTGTGTGCATACATGCATACCACACAAAAACACACTGACAACCTTTATAGATAGCATGCTTTGTGTGTGTGTGCGCACGTGTGTGTGTGTTTGCTGGGGATAGTATGATAATGTTGCTGCCCTGCCCCCCCCCCAGGAAGTTTGCTTTTAATTATGTAACATTTTATTTTGTAAATGAGCAACTGAATAGGTCTCAGGCTTTGCCTCCAGGACAGAAACCCATCACTGTCCCAGCATTTCACATCATTCATGAAAATAAAACAAACACACACATATATTCTATATAATAAGAATTTTAATTAACACAATTGACTGAATTAGTCCTTCTAACCACAAACACTTGACTGGAACAGGCACAATAGAACCCAGTTTTTCAAAATGTATATGGAACAACAAGAAAGGGGGGCTAAAGTCTGCCTGCATTACAGATGGGGCTGGAATGTACTCTGGTGGTCTGGGGGATGTGGGTGAGATGAGAAGGGGAAGGCAGCTTGGCCTGCCCCACCTATTCAAGGGCCTCCCTAAAGCAGGATGCTAAAAGCTAAGTCCCTAGCCAATAAGCAGAGCCTTTGGCTGAAGGAGAAAGTAGTCACCCATGAGAAATCCAGCCACAAGTTTGTGCCACAGGCAGGTGAATATGAGGTCTCCCTAGGGTGTTGGACTCCCTGGACTAAGAAAATTAATACAAAATTAGTCTGAGGATGCAGTACCTCTATGGAGAAAGGCTTCTACAGTTTGAGTTGGTAGGGGATCAGTCACTGTACCATATGACCTGTCAATCTGATCATCCAAAATCAGCCAGCCCCGAGGGACTAATATGCCCGGATTCATTGTGTATAGATAGCCACCAGGGCACAGGCAGCCAGTACTAAGGAGAGGTAGAATGACTGGCAAATGAACACGTTTAATAAAAACTGAGCATCCTGCCACAGTGGCAGCCTAAGAAAGTAGCCCTGAGTGGCAGTGTCAACCAGCTCTATGGAGAGCTTCAAGGGGCGCATGAACCACTAGGGGACTTGGTGTTGTGGAGGCAACAAGAATAAGATTATGCTGGTCCTACACACTGCCCACTGCAAACTGAGCCTTAGGACCCTGAGCCTTGGAGAACTTGCCAGCTGCTATCTGGGAAGACAAAACCTGGTGGAGTGGAGTTGCATTGCCAAGGTAGGGGTGGCCATAAGAAAGGGAAAGGTAAGAGAGAACTCTCCGCACCAACTAAAGTAAAGAGGTTTATAAATGGGAGTCAATCATTTGAGTCCAGGGTCAAGAGTGACAATCAAGCTTCAGAACAACCCAAAAGGGCAGTGATCTTGGGTGTGGCTCAGTGGTGGAACATTGGCAGTCATGCCCACAACCCTGGATTTCTTCTCTAGCACTGCATAGACACATTTGAGTACATACACACACACACACACACACACACTCATTCTCATGTACCTTCTCCTCACTTGTTGATATCTTCATCTCCTTGCAGCCCTAGAATCACACTTAAAAAGACTTAAGAGTGGCCAATAAAGTAATCTCAATGCATTGCGTTCCCTGGTTCTCAGAAGAGCACATGTGTTGGGCTCTTAGCTGCTGTCCAACAGCCACTGGTTCCCACCCAGCACAGAAGAGAAGAAAAAAGGGCAGGTTACTGGAGAGGGACTCTCTGACAGCTGCTGGAAGTACCTCTGCACAGGAAGGAGACTCACATGAACGACAGTGGCAGTTAGGTTCCCAAGCCCCCAGCTATGCAGGTGTCTTAGTCAGGGTTTCTATTTCTGCACAGACATCATGACCAAGAAGTAAGTTGGGGAGGAAAGGGTTTATTCGGCTTATACTTCCACATTGCTGTTAGTCACTGAAAGAAGTCAGGACTGGAACTCAAGCAGGTCAGGAAGCAGGAGCTGATGCAGAGGCCATGGAGAAATGTCTTTACTGGCTTGCTTCCCCTGGCTTGCTCAGCCTGCTCTCTTATAGAACCAAGACTACCAGTCCAGAGATGTTCCCACCCACAAGGGGCCTTTCCCCCTTCATCACTAATTGAGAAAATGCCTTACAGTGGGATCTCATGTAGGCATTTCCTCAACTGAAGCTCCTTTCTCTGTGATAACTCCAGCTGTGTCAAGTTGACACAAAAATAGCCAGTCCAGCAGGGTTGGGCTTGGGAGCTAGCAGTAGTCCATTCTTTAGCCCAGAGCATGATGAGCACATGTGACCTTGGGCAAGCCATTGAGGGTTTCCCAGGTCATGTCTTTTTAACCCTGGGAGTGACTTTGCAGAGTCATTTCTCCTGGATTTCTTCCATATCAACTTTGCAGTTGATTTGGAAGCTTCCCAAAGTCATGAGGTCGAACATGCATTCACATCATTCAAATCTATTCTAGGCTAAGGGGTCTGGAGTGTTAGATAACTTGGGTTATAACAGCAGTAGGGGTTTCAGTATGTTTTCAGATTTTTGCAACGGTTACTGTTAACCACCTCCACACATTTTCATCACATCAAGAGGAAAAATCCCATGCCCCTTAGCAGTTGCCACCCATGTCCCCTGATCCCATTGGTTACTCCAGTGTCCCTATATGGGAAGACACATAAAAATGTGTTCATATCAATTGATCATACAGCAAATGACCATTTTCTCTGGCATAAAAGAAAAAAGAAAATAGAACTTTGGCCCAAGCAAGTCTAAAGAATAATAGATTCCATAGAGTTATTTTGGCCCTTTCCCTTTTCCTATCCCCAACTGTCTCAATCTACAGCCAAGAATATCATTCATGCTTTCAGCAAAAATATTGAAACAGAGGCTAGTAAGATGACCCAGGAGTTAAAGGTGCCTGCATCCAAGCCTGCTAACCTAAGTTTAATACCTGGGAGCCTCATAAGAGAAGACCTATTTCTTCAATATATTCTGACTGCCACACTTGTGCTTTGGCATACGTGCATGTATACACACACATACACACACACACACACACACACACACAGTAATAAAAAATTAACGCAAATTGAAAGATAATAGAAAAGGTAACTCAGCTTCATCAAGTACTGTCGTTCTTTCCCGTGTTAGGGTAGTGTTCAAACATACATCCCCTGGTTTCATAGATGCAGACTACCAGTAATGTGTTATCATGATTTGAATGTGGAACCTTTCCCCCAGCCTCCTTTGCCTGCATACTTGGGCCACAGCTGCGTTGGGGGTTGTAGAACCTGGGAGGCAGAGTGTTACTAGAAGAAGAAGGTCATTGTGGGGTTGTAGTTTATAACCCAGATCAGCTTCTGCTTGGGTCTCTGCTTCCTGTTCCTCTAAGATGTGGCAAATAGAAGCCACCTGCTCCTGCCACAAAGAAGTTGCCTACTACCAGCCATTTCCTATCCTGGTGGGCTTTGTTTCCTCAAATCATGAGCCAAACAAAGTTAAACCTCTCCTCTTTGAGTTGTTCTTTGTCAGGGGTTTGGTCACAGCAGTAAAAATAACACAGATGCTACACACACTTCTCCACGGAGGTCTTTAAAATGCGAACTTGCTATAATTTACCAGTAATCCTATAGTTATCTAACATATATTCTTGATCATTTTTCAAGGGAGGGGGGATTTATTTTGCTTTGTGATTTGAAGGTACAGCCTATTATGGCCAGGAAGGCATGGCATCAGGAGCATATAGCAGCTAGTTGCTTTGCATTCTTAGTTGGGGGAAAAAAACAAACAAACAAAAAAAAACAATTGCTGGGTCTTAGTGCCCCTCTCTTCTATTTAGTGGAAGAAACCATTTCATGGGACAGTGCCATGTATTTTCAGGGTTACCTGGTTGTTTTCATAGCTGTGTAATAGTCGTGTGTGTGTGTGTGTGTGTGTGTGTGTGTGTGTGTGTGTGTGTGGTCATTCCCATGCTACTCATTCATAAACACTGTTGTTTGTGTAATACAGATTTAGCAGACCTGTCTGACCTTTTGCATAGTTGTCTAAATAAGATACATTCCTAAAATTAAAACTGCCAGCCCAAAGGCACAGGACATTTAAGTTTTGGTGGACAGAGCTCAAAGTGGGTCTTTAAGAAAAGATATTCCAGATAGTGTTGTCCAGTATGGCTGCCAGAGTCTTGATACCGCCCCCCCCCCCCTTGCTCACATAGTGTATAATCAGTTTCAGTTGGCCTATGAGGCAAGTAGCCTGAGATATATCTTCTTGTGAACTCTGGTTGTTAGGAGTGAGGTCAGGCATCCTTTCTGGCGTGATGTTTTTTGTTTGTTTGTTTTTTGTTTTCCTATGAGTACAAACTTCCATATCTTAGCTGGAGACATTTACCTGTGGATTGGCAAAGGCAGGATATTACCTTTTAATGAGTGTCTCAGGTATTTCCCCAGTGTTTTAACTGCCTCCCACTTTTATATTCTTACTCCCTAAAGAACTTTGAAAACCATCTTATAGTTACATTTTGGCTTCTGGGCCTATGAAGCACTTGCCTTTCCCTTAAATTCTTTTCTTTGCTTATGATTTTGCATATTTTCAAAGGTCTCTTTTTCTCTTTTAATGTTCTGATTTTTCTTGCATTTGACACTTATTGAGAAATAAAAAGTAAAATAAAAATCCAATTCCCACCTATCCTCCACCAGCTATCTAGTCATTCAAGAACTATTGAATTATCCATCCTTTCTGTATTGGTTTAAAACAACATCTTTTATTATATACTAAGTTCTTCTATCCCTTGCAAACTCCCTCTTTTAAAAATCACAGAAGAGGGCTTACTCAGTAGATAAGTGTTCTTTCTGCTCAAGTGTAAGGACCTGAATTTAAATTCCTAGCACCTGTTTAAAAAGCTAGGCATGGCCACATACCCTGTAACTTTAGCACTGTAACGCATATGGACAGAATGATCGGTGGGACTTGCTGGCCCAGCTTAGGCCCAGGTTCAGTGAGAGACCCTGCTTCAAAGTATAAGGTAGAAACTGATAGAACAAGCAATTTGATGGATACCTCTAGCCTCTGGGCATTTGTACCTGCACATACATATCTCTCTATGTCATAGTGTGACTGTGTGTGTGTGTGTGTGTGTGTGTGTGTGTGTGTGTGTGTGTGTGTAGGGAGGGAGGGAGGGAGAGAGAGAGAGAGAGAGAGAGAGAGAGAGAGAGAGAGAGAGAGAGAGAGAGAGATTAAGACTAGAACAGAGTAGGTGACCAAATTTAAAATGTTTTTCTGTTTAAAACTCTTCAGAATGCTCTCATGTAGCCACTCCTGCTCCTGTGCTGGGAAAAACAGGCTCTTTAGGGATCCACAGCACACGTAGGAATTTTTGTCACGTCTTTTCTCTTTACCTGGTCTGCTATACTTCCTTGTCACCATCATATATTGCAATGGGCTACTCTCCCACTGACAGTCCCACTGAAGCAGCCTGGCAAGTCATGCATGTCACATAGAGTTTATGATAGGATATTGTTGGCTTTTTTGCTTAATGCAAAGTCATATTCCACTAGAGAAAATATCTGTTTATCGGGACTATCAAGACTGTTTTAGAGAAAGCTTTGAGGTCAAATCTCTCCAAGTAAGGCTTGCTCTTGCCACAGGAGGTCACTCTTGGGTAATCTTTGAGGTTTAATTGAGTTAATGAGGAACATTGACTAACAAGAAAGAAGCCTCCCTATAGTAAAGCTGTGTGTGCAGTTACTCTCTCTCTCTCTCTCTCTCTCTCTCTCTCTCTCTCTGTGTGTGTGTGTGTGTGTGTGTGTGTGTGTGTGTGTGCACATATATAGTAAATACAAATGTAAAGGGTTGTGGAAAGTAGGTCGAACTGGGTGCTTAATATAACCTTTTATTTTCTTGATTATATACTCTTTGAACATGTGGTATCAAAACTTTGAAACTTGGAAAGAAGAATTTAATAATTTATAGCATTAGAGACATCAGTAGGAGTGATTTAGTGTACTTGATGTCCTGAAAATTCACATACAGATGGCGGCTTCCAAGGCTTGTCCTCTGATCTTCACAGGCATAGGGTAGCCTGTACATGCCTGCACTCACACCCATACTACTAACAAGTAACATTTGAACAGTGTATATATGGAGAGATTGCTCAGAGAGTAAACTGCTTGCTGTATAAGTGTGTTGCCCTGAGTTTTACATTGGTGCCCAGCACCAATAGAAAAGCTCGGTGTCTCTTAACACTAGTGAGGCAGAGACAGACAGATTCCAAGGGCTTGCTGGCCAGCCAGCCAGTCTAGCCACAACAGTGAACATGGGGTTCTGTGAGAGGCCTGGCTCCAAGGATAAGGTGGAAAGTGATGGAAGAAGACACCCAACACCACACTCTGGCTTCCACACATACAGGCACCAATCAAACATAGTTTTTATTCTAGCTCTTTCCACCTCCGATTTCAATGGGATTTGTTGTATTAACCTCTCTTACGAGGGACACATGGAGTCTCCATTGTGTATGTGGAATTAATTACATGCAGCTTTCTCAGGAAATGATAATAGTATAGCGACCTAGGAGGTTTGGGGAAGGAATCTTTTCCTTTCGCTAATGCTGCATGAACTAGCAAGTCATTGACATGCCTGGAACTCCACCCAGATCAGGTGTCTATGGGCCTCAGTGCCAAGAGCCACAGAGCTCACTTTCTTTCCCTGGCCTCTCTGCCTTTCTGCCTGCCTACTTGCAGTGGGATTATAAGGTTACACCTGGACTTAGAGCTTCAACCACAAACTGTAGTGGCTTCCACTGCTGCGCTGTGGACACGGGGCCCTTCCTGTTTCATACCATACAAACAAATACAAGTTATTCCGTATCTACATTTTACATAATCTGCCCAAGCATCTTTTCTTTAAAAAAAAAAAAAAAGCTGTCTCATGTTCTGAGAGCCCACCTTTCCTTAATTGGAGTTTAAAAGGCTGATCATGAAATTGGTATGTGCATAGTATATACTTGAAAATGATTATGGGGCAAAAATATTTACCTGCCTTCAAATTATAGACTTCTTCTTTCAATTAACTGTTTAAGTAAGGGAACTTGGAAGATGGACAGTGTTAGAAAGGAAAGTTGTCTGCTGCTATGACTACGGTTTGGGTTCCTGCTGTGGTTTTCTTGAAATGAATTTTCAGGTTGTATAGTTTGCCTAGTCATATCTTCATGCTGCCTTTACTGTGGAAGTGCAATTTTAGTAGCGATAAATTCATAGCCTGACTCCAGGGTGGATGCTGAGAATTTCTGACATTCCTTTCTAGGTAACTTGTCTTTACCCTTTACCTCTGTTAAGACATCATATTTTCCGTAGTTTTATTGTACTTGCTTAGGGGATTCATTTATTCGGTTTATTGCTTAGAGGATTAGAGTCTTCCAGTAGTTCTAGAAAATTCTCAGGCATTATTTCCTTAAAGTACGTGTGTGTGTGTGTGTGTCTGTGTGTGTGTGTGTCTGTATCTGTGTGTGTGGGTGCTCCAGAGGTCAGCCTTCGGTGTCATTCTTCAGCAGCTGTCTGCCTGTGTTTTCTGAGACAGACTTTGTAACTGTGACCTAGAGTTCCCAGTTAGTCAGCCTGCCTAACCCACTACCACAGGAATCCTACCTCTCCCAAAACTGGGATAACAGACACATACCGCTTCACCAAGCTTTCAGGTAGGTGGTAGGGCTCAAACTCTGAACTTTGTGTGTTTGTGTGGCAAGCACTTTACCCGCTAAACCACCTCCCATCCTCTTTTTCTCTTGACAGAGGAGAGCTAGCTACTTCTGCCTCTTTGCACTCTACTCTTAATGACTTTGAGCTCATTTTACATGTTTCTGGTCTCTCCCTTTTTGGGTTACATTCTAGACTCTAACTTCATCTTACCTTTAATCCACTCTATCTAGGTATTTGCATTTTGTTAGCTGCTATGTTTATAAATTCAATAAAATTTAAATATACTATTTTCTATTTCACAAAAAAAAACATTTCTTTTCTCCCAACTCTTTTTTTAAATTATTATTATTTGTAAGTACACTGTAGCTGTCTTCAGACACTACAGAAGAGGGCCCCAAATCTTGTTACGGATGGTTGTGAGCCACCATGTGGTTGCTGGGATTTGAACTTAGGACCTTCAGAAGAGCAGTCAGTGCTCTTAACCATTGAGCCATCTCTCCAGCCCTTCTCCCAACTTTTGGATTGGGCATTCCTTATTACCCTTTTATTCTTATCCACACATCCATTTTATTGTTTTAACATGAAAAATTCCTTCATCTTCATTTTCAACTAATTCCAGTGGCTCATTCTTTGGTCTTATGATTTTGTTACAGCTGTTTCTGGATTCCAGTTTGAGTGTCTTGATATCCTTAGATGTCTTATACCCGCCCCCGCTCCCCCCCCCGCCCCGGCCTTTTGTAGAATCCTGAGATTTTGTATAATCCTGAGAGGATTTGCACATATTTCTTTTGGGTTCCTTGAAGAACTACCCCAAATTATCACTTTTAGATTCAACTCTCTGCTTGTGGGTTTTCATCCCATACATAATGGGAACTGAAATAAGCAGCCATCAGGTGAGCTGAGATGTGGTTTAGAATATTCTAAAAACATCTGACCTTCACCCAGAATCAGAAATGAGACAAGGTAAATGCCCTTCCTATTCCCACAGGGGCAACAGGGTGGAGTTGCATTGCTTGTTACTCTGGAGGGAAAAATGTGCGAATCTCTCTGTTACACAGGGGTTTCCTGTTGGAGTCTTGTTTTCGACTTGGTCCCAGGTTTTACTCCCTCATCACCACTGCCCTCCGGCAGTCATAGCAGCAAAGCACAAGATCAAGATTATTAAAGGGCTAGAGAGACAGCTCTTGCTATTCTTTTTTTTTTTTAATTTATTTTTCTTTAATTAGGTATTTTCTTCATTTACATCTCAAATGCTATCCCAAAAGTCCCCCAGACCCTCCTCGCTCTACTCCCCTACCCACCCACTCCCACTTCTTGGCCCTGGCGTTCCCCCGTACTGAGGCATATAAAGTTTGCAAGACCAAGGGGCCTCTCTTCCCAATGATGGCCAACTGGGCCATCTTCTGCAACATATGCAGCTAGAGACACGAGCTCCGGGTATACTGGTTAGTTCATATTGTTGTTCCACCTATAGCGTTGCAGACCCCTTTAGCTCCTTGGGTACTTTCTCTAGCTCCTCCATTGGGGGCCCTGTGTTCCATCCAAATAGCTGACTGTGAGCATCCACTTGTGTTTGCCAGGCCCCAGCATAGCCTCACAAGACACAGCTATATCAGGGTCCTTTCAGCAAAATCTTGCTGGTGTATGCAATGGTGTCACTGGTAAGAAGGACACATACTCCACTATGTTCATAGCAGCCTTATTTATAATAGCCAGAAGCTAGAAAGAACCCAGATGTCCCTCAACAGAGGAATGGATACAGAAAATGTGGTACCTTTACACAATGGAGTACTACTCAGCCATTATAAAACAATGACTTCATGAAATTCACAGGCAAATGGATGGACCTGGAGGGCACCATCCTGAGTGAGGTAACCCAATCACAAAAGAACTCACATGATATATACTCACTGATAAGTGGATATTAACCCAGAAACTTAGAATGTCCAAGATACAAGATACAATTTCCAAAACACATGAAACTCAAGAAGAACGAAGACCAAACTTTGCCCCTTCTTAGAATTGGGAACAAAACACCCACGGAAGGAGTTACAGAGACAAAGTTAGGAGCTGAGACGAAAGGATGGACCATCTAGAGACTGCTGCACCCGGGGGGATCCATCCCATAATCAGGCTCTTGCTATTCTTACCTAGTAGAAGACTAGAGCTGGATTCCTGGTACCCGTGTCAGGCAGCTCAAAACCACCTATAACTTCCAGTTCCATGGGATCAGATGTCCAATTCTGGCATTGGTGGGCACCTGTGTGCACATGTGTGTGTGCCCATTCCAACTTCTGGGTATATTTGTGATGATAGTTTTCTCAAAGTCGTGCATTATCTACCTCCGTGTTTCTTTCTATTGAGAAGGATAGTCAAGCTGCCTAATCTCCCAGAAGGCCTCAGATGTCATGAAGACTTGAATTTAGATCCCTAGCACTTATGTAAAAATTGGACATGGCTGCATTTATCTAATCCCAGGACTAGAAAGCAAAAACAGGCAGATCTTTGGAAACCGTGAGCCAGCCAACCTAACCAAAATGGCGAACTCTATGCTCTATCTCAAAGTGATACAGGGGAGCATGGTCGAACAGGACACTATACATGCTTATCTGACAGCTGCACATTTGGTCATATTGGGTAAAAGGTATTGAAGCTGTGAGAATTATGACTGAATAAGTTGTATGAAGCTCCACATATTCTAGCAATATATCTCCTAGATTAATGCTCAGAAGATTTAAAGAAAGAGGTTCATCTATGCATATGCCAAAATGCATAGCCACACAATTAATAAATATGGGGTTTCCTTTTGCTTTTGTGATATGTTTTGGAACTAGACAGAGGTTAGTAGCTGTATATCATTGTGAATACACTTAATGCTGCAAAAATACAGATGCTATATATATTTTACTATAATTTTCAAAACGACTAGTCATGTTGAAAGTGCTCAGACTTTGGACATGGTACCCTGAGTGAAGTACTAACATTATATGTGTCATGTTGCTCCCTCAGTCACAAAAAGTGAGTTTTCTCAGACAGTTGTCTACTTCCTTTGTCCTGATGGAATCACATACTCCTTTTGTGGTTGTCATCTGTAGACAACATGATGAATAGGCCTCTATGCAAAGAATATCCTCCATGCACTGCTTCTAAATTTCGATGTATTTGTGTTAGTCCCTCCATTTTTTTAACCTGAATTATACTGTGATTGATATTTGTTTTAAAAATTAAAACAGGGAAACCCTTAATGCCACATTGTACTGGTGCACTATTTTGAAAGAGGTTTCATAATCAGAGTGTATTTTTCTCAGACAAACCCAAAATGTCATGGGCTCACTCCCTACCCTGACTTCCCGTTCTCTCACATGCATACTCTGGTTCTCCTGGGTCTGAAACGATGAACAGTCACACTGGATGGCAGAGGAACTAGATTCAGGCAGGCAACTTCTGACAATGTAACACTCTGTTGTCATGTGGAAAGTTTTCCGGCGAGAACCGTGCAATTGAGGTTTATTTTTAAATCTCACTTTTTATATTGTTTGATAATGTCATACATGTGTATACTATGTCTTCCTCAAATCCTCACTCCCCTCTCTCACCTCCAGTTTTGCTCCTACCCCCCTCCACACATACTTTTCCTTCCTAACTTTATTTGTTATTTTAAAACTTGACTTGAGCTGGGCAGTGGTGGGGCATGCCTTTAATCCCAGCACTTGGGAGGCAGAGGCAGGTGGATTTCTGAGTTCAAGGCCAGCCTTGTCTACAGAATGAGTTCCAGGAAAGCCTGGGCTACACAAAGAAACCCTGTCTCAAAAAAAAACCAAAACCAAACCAAAACAAAACAAAACTTGACTTGAGAGATGACTTAGAAGTTAAGAACACTGGTTTCTTTTCCAAAGGACCCAGGTTTGATTCCCAGCCCCTACATGGTAACTCACAGCCATCTGTGACAGTTCCAGGAGATCCAACACTCTCTTCTGGATTCCATGGGCACAGTACACACATGGTACACCAGGCAATACATCTATGCATATAAAACAAAAATAAAATTTAAAAAGACCTTCATGTTCTGAGTAAGTTTACAACTTTGTGCTGGGCAGTGTTCATAGTTGTCCTTGGCTACATGCAACCTGTAGACTTTCAGGTTGAGTAGAGCATCTCAACAGAAACTCGTTAAGCCTCAATGATGCCCTTTCTCACAAGGCTGCACATTGCCTGGGTGTACTAACAAACACGTTTATCCCTAACTTGGTTCTGGAAACCAAGAAAATGTCTAAGTTTTAAGCACCTTGTCTAAAGTTGTTCCTGTGAGTTTTAAATGAACTCCCAAATCCTAACAAATGCAGTATCAGTTTCTTAACCAGCAGTCTTATCTAGCTGCTAGGGTGCCCTGACATATGTGGCAAGCTGCAATAGATGCAAAGGTCATCATTAGCCTGTTTTTCCATGTAGATTGTGTGGTATAGGGTCTCAACTATGCCTGGTGTGACAAGTGTGGCCCAATCCCTTTCATTACCTTGACTGTGGTTGCTTGCTGAATATTTAAAATATGTTTTACAAAAATAGATTTTATTTTTGTTTTCAGTGCTAGGGGTGGAATTCAGGGACTCACATATGCTCATGAAAATTCTGTGACAGAGTTTCTCAGTGAGGGCCTGCCTGGAGTTCACTAAATAGGCTAGCATGGCTTGCCAACAAGACCCAGGGATCTGCCAGTTTCTGATTCCCCAGTGCTAGGATTATAGGCATCTGCTATCATTTCTGGCTGTTTAAACATGAGCTCTGAGGATTGAACTTGGGTCCTTGTTCTTCCAAGGCAAGCATTTCCCATTGAGTCATTTCTTCAGCCTAGTGCCCAGCAATATATTCTTAGATGTTCCCTTACTTCTTTCCACAGGGTTACATCAATTGCAGACAGACTGAATGTGGAATTTGCTTTGATTCACAAAGAGAGAAAGAAAGCAAATGAAGTGGACCGGATGGTTCTCGTGGGTGATGTGAAGGACCGTGTGGCCATCCTGGTAGATGACATGGCGGACACATGTGGTACCATTTGCCATGCTGCAGATAAGTACGTGGGGTTGCTCAGAATGACAAGAGAACATCTCCTTAGGAAAGAAAAACATCCTTTTAAAATTTTATTTGTTGTGTGTATATGTGTATGTGTGTGCGTGCATGTATGTGTATGCATACATATGCATTGGGAAGGCATATGTGCTATGGTACAATGCTGGGAGTCAGAGGATGACTTTAATGAACTAATTCTCCTCTTCCACTACGAATCACACGGATTGAGCTAAGATTGTCAACCATACTTACCCACTAAGCATCCATTATTTGAAATTTAGCCTGTTTTTCTTAATTATTGCTGATGAATTGACAGTGGTGTTTTAGGCCAAAGGAAACAAACACCACCACCCCCAAAAGCCCATGGGCTTTTTTTTATTTTCCAGGTTGGACTTTCAGGTCATTTTTGAAAGTCAAGAAAGTGTTTCCCTAGAAATCAGTCCCATAAAGACAAAGATAGGATGTTTGTTTGTTCCATCATTGCTTCCTTCAGCTCAACTTTTGGGCTAGCTTCATAGCTCATGTGGCTATAAAGCTATACTTGGAAGGCAAGGAGCCTCTCCCCACTCCCTTGACCACACTTGGCTGTGGAATCCTTGTTGAGATGCTCTTGCTGTCTCACTGGTAATTTTCTGACTTGAGTACTTATACATTTTGGCACTATTGGTTGAAATCAGTGGTTCTCAACATGGAATAGTTGGTTCCCTGGATAGTATTTGACAATCTCTAAAGATGACATTGGTTGTCACATTTAAGGACATGAGGAGTGTTGCTAGTGTGTGGACCAAGGATGCTGCTAAATTTTCCTTACAATGGACAATCTAGCCCCCTGTGACAAAAAAAAAAAAGTATGTAGATATAAGTATCAGGGTTGATAATCTTTAATTTAATTGAATACAAAGCATTGTGCTAACACATACATTTAAAAGATTGTAGTTTGGGATAATAAATGCAGATGGATTTTGTCCCATCCTTTCTTTTATAGTGCACACTTTTCACTTGTAATATTGAGACAAGGTAGACTTATTTCAAGAATATTTAAATATTTGTGGACACCTAATTCTTTTGAGATAGGACCTTGCTCAGTAGCTCTGGCTTGTTTTGTCTTCCTGTCTTGGCCTCCCTAGTGCTAGGGTTACAAGTGTACACTACATCTAGTGACTTTTTGCCTTTTTTTTTTTAATGGTTTTAGAGCTTTATTGTAGAAAGGCAGGGGGGAAGAGAGAAGGTAGAAAGAGAGAGGGAGAGACCACGTGGAGAGAAGTGGGGAAGAGAGAGAGAAGGAAGGCTAGAGAGTAAGAAAGGTAAAAGCTTAGAGAGCAACTTTTTGTCTTTTATTGTGCAGGTTACTCTCAGCTGGTGCCACCAAAGTTTATGCTATTCTTACCCATGGAATCTTCTCTGGGCCAGCTATTTCCAGAATAAATAATGCTGCCTTTGAAGCTGTTGTTGTCACCAACACAATTCCACAAGAGGACAAAATGAAACACTGCTCCAAAATTCAGGTACTATCTATACCCCAGGCAGATCCATGAATCAAGGCACCTGCTTCAGACTCTTCAATATTATCCAGCCTTCTGTTTGCTAAGGCAGATGCTAGCAGAGACCAAAGTTTCTCATCCCAATGGAATATCAGTCAGCTTAGATCCCTCAGGAAGTCCAAATTTGAGAGGTGAATGGTCACTATTTGGAAATAGCAAATGAAAAAAAAAATGAGGGCAGGCAGGCAGGCAGGATGGAAGGAAATGGAGAGGACAGGAGGTTGGAATGGAATGCTGTTTGGTAGAGCACTTGCATAGCATGCATGAGTCTGGGTGTTCCAGTCTCAGCACCAAATAAAGTAGTTGTGGTGATGCATACCTATAATCCCTGCACTCAAGGAGGTGGATATAGTAAGATCAAGCGCTCAAAGTCATCCTCAAGTTCAAAGTCATCCTAGGAGGGATGAGGCATTATCTCTTTTAAAAAAATGTCAAAAGGAAAGAGGAAATGATCTATGTAGGGTGGTACGTGAAAGGTGCAGGAGTATCATGAGACCAACCTGAGCTACACAGAATCTTGTCTCACAAACAAAATGAAATAGCCACTGGGAACAATGGTAGACTGAGAGAAAGAGAAGAAATGGCAAATGAATAAAATCACAAAATAAAGATAATAAGAGAAGTAGAAAAATAGCTTGATGTAGCACTTGCCTAGCCTGGCCAACAGTGAAAAACAAAGTTGAACATAGACTTACTGTATAGGCCAACAACTCTATCCCTAGGTAAATAGTCTCCTGAAAATGGAGTGGGGGCAGAGCAACTGGCTGTACTAAGCATATATAGTGAGCTACTTCTTTATGCCCCTCCTGACTATATGTCACTTAAATGTGGAAGGGGAAAACTGACTCTGCAAAATTGTCTTCTGGCCTCCATATGCATGCTGTGGTATATGTGTGCCCAGCCACACATATCACACACACACACAGACACACACACACACACACACACAAAACTAATGATGATGATGACAGTAAATAAAAGAATTTTTAAAATCTTATTCATTAGTATTCCAAATTGAGATGTAGCCAAGTAAAAAGGTAGCTTGTATAAGATTTGCTTTATATTCTATGAAAAACATTGCCGTGTTTTCGTGTTTTATAAATGGATGCTAGGATTATAGTAAAAACTTAAGAAATAGAATGAAAGTTATAACATAAAAAAGCAGATTTGCTATATTTTCTAGAGTAAAACCTCTGCAAATGAATAAGAAAACTAAGTTTTAAACAACCAGTGTCCCAAGAAGGGACCATCTGTTGTGGGTAGGAGCACCCCTGAGTGTTCACACTGAAAATCTTCCCAAGAACGATAGTTGGCTCAGCTGGCTGTGATGTCTTTGAAGCTAAAACCCACAGTTGTTTGTCGTTCCCCAAAGAAATGACTGAAGGAGGTTTGACAAAAACGTATCATATACATTCTGGCTTTTGAGCTTTTAAAGAAATAGAACTGACTCCCTGTCTTTTGTGTTTTCCCTGTGTTATTCAGGTGATTGACATTTCAATGATCCTAGCTGAAGCCATTCGAAGAACCCACAATGGGGAATCCGTGTCCTATCTGTTCAGCCATGTCCCACTGTAGTCTGGATTGGAATATTGAAGATGGAGCAAGCCTCCTGCAACTTCTTACTGTCTTTGTCTGCCTGCTGTTTTAGCGTTAGGACTCTGCAATTCTAGGATGATCTCTGGCAAAAGCATCTGGTCTATGTCCACTCTGAGAGTCCGCTGTCTCTCCTTCTAAAGCTCAAGACTACTGCTTTCCAGTTCTGGGGGAGGGCAAAGGAAGGTGGTGCTTATTTGGTTGTTAATTGAACTGGTGTCATTGAGAACTAATCTTTTCCCTCGTTCTTTTTTAGTACTTTGAGGTAACAACTTTTAAGCCTAAAATCCCATTGTGGAAATTTGTCATACATACATTTTGAAGATGCCAAAGGTGATTTCAAATGAAAGCCTTCTGTGTAAATATATAATAATGCCTGTGGATATTTGAGGGGAAATCCTAAATAACCTTTACTTCAAAGAGAACCTTGGAAGATTTATACTATCATGAATTTTGAAATTTTGGTTTTTTTTTTTTTCTTAAAAATAACTGGGTTTATTTTATTGCCCTTTATCAGGACTGAATTTTATTGGGCCTAAGATAGCCACTGACATACTGACTTTTCTTAGTAGATATTAGACATATTAAAGACAATATAAGGCTGTATCATTTTTTAATTGCCACTTTGAAGATATGTCATAAATGACAACTTACCTGAAACTCCCAAATTATGATCAGTGATCACTGTGATTTGACCACCATTTCAGGCTGTAGTCAATGAGTTTGTGGTCACGTTGATGCACAACTTTGTCTATCCCAGGGGAATTTCTCTTTAGAATGTAGCTCATGTCCTATCACCTTATTCTCAGATGTTAGCAATAGCCTTTACTTTCCATATTCCCCAATAGTTTCTTGTTGTAGATGTCCACCAAAAGAAAGACTCCTTGAAACCCCCTCACATATTTTAGATTGATTATTATTTTATTTTTTCACATACATAAAATGGGGAGGATTTAAGAGTGTCACCAAATACACTTATTCAAACAGAGCTTAATGAGCTTGAGTTAAATGTTCTTTGGCCCTGTGTCATCAGAACTTCACCTCTAATGACTAGTTAGAATCTCTAAAGCTGCTAAAATGTAGACAGGAGAGGGTTGCAAAAACAGTGGATGCGAAAGTATATAGCTGTTCCATTAAAATAAACTTCAAAGAAATGCTTCAGAAAGCATTGTGAAGAAGAATCTCATTATGGGTGGCATTCTTGATAAAATGATCTTTTAGTGAAGTGTGGAGGTCTGTGCCCATAATCCCAGCACTTTAAAACTAATGCAGGAAGAGTACTACAAGTTTAAGGCCAGCGTAGGCTACACAGTGCGTTCCAGCTCATCTTGGCCTGTAGAGCTGAGACTGTGTCATAAAACACAAACAAACAAAAGGCAGTTCCTTATAGCATCAGTAAGTGGACAACCTATCCTTTTCCTTCTCACAAAGAAGAGGATTTGCCTGTGTACCTAAAGCTTAGGAATGCTTAAAAAAAAATTCCCCCCTTGCTGAGTATTGTAGATAAATTCCCAGCCCTAAATTCTGCAGGTAGGAAATTCCTATCCATCTAAGTAGCACACTCAACCAGCACTCTGGAACATCAGAGGAGCAGAAGTCAAATCAATGTTACAAAGTATAATTTATGTTCCTATAGAGACTGGCATTTTGATAATACTGTATTTGTAACTGTTCTGAAGCAAGTGGTTCCTATAACCTGGGATGCTCAGCTCTGTGGTACAGTCTGTCTCAGGCATGGTTAGACATGTGTCAAAACTTGTTTGAGATGATGCAGCTGTTACTTCTGATAATGTGCGATGTCTTAATTTCTTGGGTTTTATGGCTGTGCTGAAGACATTCTTGTGCATACCCACATGGAGATAGCTCAGTGTGTGTGTGTGTGTGTGTGTGTGTGTGTGTGTGTGTGTGTGTGTGTGTGTACACATGTCCCAAAGCATTGGCATGACAAAAGCCAGTTGGTAATCATTTTATCTAAGATATTTAAAGCTTAATGTGTATCATGGATCTTAAAATAATAATCTTCAGTTTTAAAACCCTGTCATAAAAATCTGCCTGACTGTCTCTGAATTTGAGAACCAATGGTTTCTGTCCTTACTAGACCTGAGTTAGTATTTTAAAGTATCTCTGAATATATTTGTGAACAAATTAGACTGGACTGGGCCTTATACAGTGGAAATATGGTTTTAAGTATTGATGGTTTCAGTTTGGCTAAAATGACGAAGGCTGCCTCATGAGCAGTCTTATTTCAGAACTTTCTTGTTCCTTGCTGCTTGTGGTAAAGAAACATAATGGAAATCACCAAATAGATCAGCTCTGTCCAACTCTATGAAAGGAGAGCATGTTAGTCATATCTACCCAAAAAGGGGAGCCAGGAAATAGTGAATATACCAAAGTTGTTTATCCTCCACATAATTTTATTAGTTAACTGATAGATGTTCATATGCTAACTTTCCTTTGTTAGATACAATGTCGACTAAATTCAGGACATTTCTTGCAGCGCTTGCCCTGGTTTTAGAGACTAGATTATTTTGAGATCCGGTGCCATTTACTAAGAAATTTCAATAAAATCATGCTGACTACTTTCTTTCATAGTTCATGTCATCATTTTGGAATTCTGTTTTTGGATGAAATGATCTGCTGATGAAGTGCCTGAGAATGTTCATTACTATAAGTTAACAATCCAGTTTGCAAAAGGAAAGGAAAGCCAGAAATAATTAAAACATCCTCTTTATGACTTTTTCTTTGTGAAGGACTTATTGGCTATCTTCTCTCACAAGGCACCATCGATGCTCCACAGAACACATCCAAATTGATCATTCTAGATATTATCTTTCAAACTAAAGACCAGGAGTGGGGAGATGGTACCTGCCACCAAGCTAACCTGAGGTTAGTCCCTGGAACCCACATGGTGGGATGTACTGGCTAGTTTTGTGTCAACTTGACACAGCTGGAGTTATCACAGAGAAAGGAGCTTCAGTTGAGGAGATGCCTCCATGAGATCCAACTGTAAGGCATTTTCTCAATTAGTGATGAAGGGGGAAAGGCCCCTTGTGGGTGGGACCATCTCTGGGCTGGTAGTCTTGGGTTCTATAAGAGACCAGGCTGAGCAAGCCAGTAAAGAACATCCCTCCATGGCCTCTGCATCAGCTCCTGCTTTCTGACCTGCTTGAGTTCCAGTCCTGACTTCCTTTGGTGATGAACAGCAGTATGGAAGTGTAAGCTGAATAAACCCTTTCCTCCCCAACTTGCTTCTTGGTCATGGTGTTTGTGCAGGAATAGAAACCCTGTCAAAGACATGGGAGGAGAGAGTTGTCTTCTAACCACCACATGGAAATGTAGCATGCGAATGCCTACCTCCACACACCCTTATATCCATACATTGCTACAGTGTATTATACATCACTACAGTATATTGTACATACAATTATCCAAAAAGTAGAGAAACTCACTATCCATGTATTGGAACAGTCCAAACTTAAGTGCAGACTGCATAGAAGTTGTCCATGTACTTTGTTTTAAAGGATGCCCAAAAGGGTTTCTGTCCTTTTAGAACATGCCCTCTCACACCCTGTTCTGTGATGCTTTAAATTTTGCTTGTGGGAACAAAATAATTGCATGTCTTTGTTGTGTGAATCTGTGTATCTGCCCATCTGTCTGTGTACATGTTCATGTGTGAACATGGATGTGAATGCCAGAGGTTGAGCTGGGATTGGGTTTCTTCCTCAGTTCTCCCCTGCCGTATTTATTTATTTATTTATTTATTTATTTATTTATTTATTTGACATCATCTCTCACTGAACCTGGAGCTTACTAATTTGGCTCTACTAGCTGACCAGTGAGCTCTAGAAATCTTCTCTCTCCAGTGCTAGGATTAACAGGCAAACTGCTACCACACCGTTTTTTACATGAGTTCTGGGGACACAAACTCGGGTCCTCATGCTTCTGTGCAGCACGTGCCTTATAGACTGTGCCAGTTCTCTAGCCTCAGGACAAGATACACAGTTATTTTCTTGGATGTATGGGAAGTGCTTGAGTTAAAGTGACACCCAAAGAAAGGCCTTAAAAATCACCAGACAGCCAGGCGTGGAGTACATGCCTTGACTCCCAGTACTCAAGAGGTGAAGACAGACTGATCTCAAGGCCAGATCGGTCTACATAGTGAGCTCCAGGACAGCCAAGGCTACAAACATGGGTTTCTATCTCAGAAAACAAGCAAGCAAAACTACTATGCATTATAAAGAACTGTCACCAGGTCTGTGAGGAAAGAACACCATAAGGTTACTTAAAAGGAGACTTACTGCAAAAGAGGTTTACAGTGGTACCCAAGAATGCGGCCCCATCTTGGAAGTGTTTCATTCCTCATAGAAGTCCCCTCTAATCCACCCATGAACTCCAGGCATCAGACCAAATGAGGTAGAGATAGTTGAAGGCTGAGAAATTTGGAGCGTTGAATCTAGTCAGGAGTTCAATAAGGGCTTAGTGAAGGTACCACTGCTAGAGGTGGTCAACTGCTGTAGAATTGTCCAGAATGCAATATCCATTTTCCATCACAGACTGAGTGGTTCATGGTGTGTTTGAAGGGGGGTAGCCAATGTAGATGGGGGCTTGGAGTAGAAACATGACCATATCCTCCATCTAAATTGTGTGTCTAAGTCAACAGATTACTTACAACTGATGAGCTTGTGGACCTTGTGGGTCTAGGCAGATGACTCAGCACTCAAGACTGCTTGATATGCGAGTATGAGGGCCCAAGGTCATTCCTAGCTTGTTTATAAGAAGCCAGATGTGGCCACTCCAGCACTCTAAGGAGTGGATACAGGAAGGTAATGGGGCTTTGCTTGGCTGCCAGCCTAGCTCCAGATTCAGTAACCTGTCTAAAAGGAATAAATCAGTGACAGAGCAGGACACTTGATCTCACACAGACAAATGATCAGATTTTATCCTAACTTTAAATTTTAGAGCAGCCATTGTAACTATATCTTCAAATGGGTCAAAGACAGGAAGAAGAGAGGCAGTCATTAGTTTTGTGAGTGTTTAACCTAAAATGGGATACAACTTCCTAGCCTACCACTGTAGGAGTAAGTCCTTGGTTTTCTCACATGCTTGTCTGAGTCAAAGGTAGTGCTGAGGCAATAACAAGTAGCTGCACGTGGTCAACACTCCCAGTGGGCTGCAGAAATGGTGGGTAGGGATGAACTTGTGACCATGGAGATGCTGCTCCGCCAAGGCCTTGTACAAGCTGGTTGTGCTCCAGGCTTCTGTCACCATCCTATGAGAGGTACGGTTGAAAGGGATGCCCACTTGAGTTCTGTGGCCAAAAGATGAATCAGCTAAACTCATTTCACAGTTTAAAAGCATGATAAAATGAGAAATAAGAATGCCTGAAGAGGGAAAGCTGTGGGAAGTGCCCTCAATTGAGAATGTGGCAAACTGGAGTCTGATCCTGACATGTGACCTCATGACAAGTGTCGGTAGTCCTGTGAGACTTAAATGTCCGTGAAAAACTCATATAAGGAAAGACCATTACCAATGCCCCAGCAATTTTATCATTCTAGCTTTACTTGAAATAGTTGGACCCACTGAAGACTGGTTCCAATAAGGGATGATAGAAAGTTACTTCTCTGCCTTCCTCTATTGAGTGGCCAACTCATTTTGGTTTGTCTGGGACTTTGAAGTGTAGGTCTGATATCTCTGGAAATGTCAGTGAGAAACCTGGGACAATTGATTGCCATAGTGCCCTTTCTTTTAAGGCAGGAAGTTATGGGCTCCCAGCACTGTTGTTTAGATATGGAAATACATGTAGCTGATGCAGATGGAAGGTGGAAGTTATTCTAAATGTGTTAGGTATATTGTTTGGAGAAGGATATGTATGCATTGAACATACAGGTGAAGAAACCAGGCTGTCAGGTACACAATTACAAGGAGTGTGTGTGTGTGTCTGTGTGTGTGTTTGTGTGTCTGTGTGTATCTGCCTGAAATCAAAATGGGAATCTGAGTGTACTAAACTGTCTACTATGTTTGCATGGCTCAATAGTAGGCAATGGTGGTGGTTTTAATGAGAATGGCTCCCATAGGCTTATATATTTAAGTGCTTGGTCTCCAGTTGGTGGAACTCTTTAGGAAGGAAGAAGAGGTATGGCTTAGTTGGAGGAAGTTATCACTGGTGGTAAATTTTGAGGTTTGAAAAGCTCCTGCCATTTCAACATTCCCAGTCTCTCTCTCTCTCTCTCTCTCTCTCTCTCTCTCTCTCTCTCTCTCTCTCTCTCTCTCTCTCTCTCTCTCTCTCTCTCTCTCTCTTCCCTCCCTCCCTCTCTCCCTCCCTCCCTCCCTTCCTCCCTCTCTTCCTCCTTCTGCCTCCATGGTGATCATGGACTCACCCTCTGGAACTGTAGGCCCCCATTAAATTCTTTCTTCTATAAGTTGCCTGGGTCATGATATCTTTTCACAGAAACAAAAAAAAAATAACTATGACAGCGTTCATTAATCATATTTAATAACTTCAAGGAGAAGAAATATTTAAAATGAGCAATATTATCAATGGATAAAGAATGATTTATATCCAAATGAATACTTGTTTTAGAACTTTTTCTTAGCATATTAGACTTTCTCTTATTTAATGTTCTAAAAGTATGAACTGGGGTATGGTTCAGTTGATAGGTGCTTGCCTAGCATGCAGAAAACCTTGGGTACAAGCTCTGTAAATCCACAATCAGGTATGATGGAACAGGAGACATGTCTGTAATTGCAGGATATAGGAGGCTAATTAAGAGGATAAGAAGTTCAAGGCCACTTTTGGTTACATAGTAAATTTCAGGTACCCCTGGGCTACATGAAACCCTGTCATAAAAAAATTAATAACACAACATTTATAAACTGTGAAGTATTAGAAAGGGAAAAAGGGTTTCTAATATAGCATGTTCCAGAACAGCCAGGACTACATACAAAGACCCTGTCTCCAAGCAATAGCACCAACAACAATAATAGTAAATAAGATAAGGTTTATGGGTATGTGTGAGTGTCTTCATGTATATATGGCATCAACTGCCTGCCTGGTGACCTTGGAGGCCAGAAGAATGCATCAGATCCCCTGGAACTGGATTTATGAATAGTTATGAGCTGCCTGATGTGGGTGTTGGGAACTACACCTAGATCTTCAGCAAAAGCAGCAAGGGCTCTGAACAATTGGCCAATTTATCTAGTCACTGTGTAGTGTTGTTTTGTTTTGTTTTTGTTTATGAAGCAAAGTTCTCAGTATTTTGTGCAGGCTGGGTGGGAACTAGTGAACTTCCTGTCTCTGCTTCCAGAATCCTGAGACTGCACAGGGCTCTTCAGTGCCCAACTGAGGCTTCGTGGTCATTGATGCTTATAATCCAGCATCCTTCAAAGAATCAGAAACAACAGATCTTGACGTATTGATTCCCTTACAGGGATATTATAGAAATCCCAAGAGGTGGGTTATTAATCATGGTTTCTAATGGACTACGCTTCTCAGTATTCATGTCATTATGGACTGACTGCCTTCTCATATTGAGTTTGGCCGCGGGTAACAAATAAAATACTATCAAGCACGAGGTAAGCAAATATGTAGTATATGCTGGTACACCAGAGCTAGTTTCTCTTAAAATACTTGCTGTTAAGAGCTGGCCACCATAACAAGAAGTCCGAGTTATACACATTGAAAGAGAAGTGATCATGTAGTCAAAGCAGCTAGAATACAGGTCTGGCACCAACCCACCCATCTCCTTGTTTCCCAAACCCCTGCCCAGAAGCAATAGACAGAGGGACTCCTGAAAGACCACAACTGTGACCAACTGAAAAGCTCACAGCACAGCTGTGACCAACACTGTGGAATTAGGAACAAACTGGTACTGTGGTAAGACCCTAAGATTTGTGTTGGTTTTTACACATCAGCAGATAAGCAAAATATGACCTTATGCAATATGAGTTGGAACATCAAATATGGGAAAGAAATCCTTAAACTCAGAACTTGATAAATTGCTACAGTCCTGGCTGATTCCATAACTTGCAGTGAAGTATGAAGGTGAACCATTGAATGAAGACTCAAGGTCCTGGAGAGAGTGCTTGGCAGTTAAGAGCACACACATTCTTGCAGAGGCCCTTGGTTCAGGTTGCAGCACTAATGCTGGGTACCTTACAACCACATGTGACTCCACTTGCAGGGCCTCCTATTGCTAGCTGCTGGCCTCCCACATAGCACTCATGTGCACAAAGCTGGCATATACACATAATGAAAAAAATTTTAAAGAGATAGGAGTCTAGCTTATTGATAAATCTATTTTTCTCTAAGGATTAGCTTCCTTCTGGGCAAATGAGGGTTAACAGCTGCTGCCTCCCAGCTCTTCTGTGTTTACATTTACATGGGTGATGGTACCTCTGATTCCATGGAGGTGTCAACAGGATGAAGACAGTGCTTGAAAGGCAAACTGAAGCATAAGAGTTTTCAAAGGGTTGAGTCCAATAAACAAGATTTTATACCTCAGAAGCTCCAAGCCAGAGTGACTCAGGAACTCTACAGAAGGAATACAAAAAAGAAACAAAAGTTCCGTAGGATAACCACCAAAATAAAGGGATGTAACTGTTTGCCTGGTTAAACATTAACAAGACTGCTTGGCTTAACTGAAAATGTATTGACTACTTCTGATTGAATAAGCTTAAGTTCTCACTTTTAGGATTGTGGTCCCGATGGATCAAACCCACATTCATGTTCATGTTAGGCGATTAATTGCCCTGTCACTGTAATGTGGCCCTAAACCCTGATTTCCTTTAATATGTGCATTTTCAAGAAACAGCTAAGTTTCACCTATTATTGTCATTTCATCCCAAAATAGCCTTTCCTTTCTTTGAAACCAAGTCAGCTAGCTACTCTATGATTTGTATCAGGGGCCTTCAAACATCTGTGCCTTCAGACTCATTTGGTGAACTCCCATTTGTATTTAGGACTAGCCTTCAGTCCTAAAGAAGATGTGTGTTACGTTAATTTGCATGTCCTGCCACAGTCTTCTTCACAGCACTTTCATTTCTTAGTAAAATGAAACTTAACAGAAGAACTAAGCATCAGGGTACTTCACATTGCAGTTTACAGGAGGCATAGCAAACAAAAGACAAAATTAATTATGACAATGGAGCTTTACAATTCTAAAAGAAATACACCATACATGAAGACTTGGGTAGTTTGTGTTCCTCTTTCATATCCCATTTGCAAAGAGCATGCTTAAGGTAACTGCAAATATTTCATATAGGAGATTATTATGCTTTAAATGTCCTAAGATATATCTAACTAATGAGGTCAAAACTCTGGAACTGTTATGAAAACAATGTGGTGTGTGAGTGTGAGTGTGTGTGTGTTTGCCTGCATGTTGTTGAGTGAGAGCCTCATATTGTGGCTCAGGATGGCTTATGTTGGAATTAGAGGAGAAAGTCACCATGCTCAGGTCTAATGTTTGTCATCGAACATCTTCTGGCTAATATCACCAGAGAGCAGAAACAACTACAGGAACAGTCATTAAAAAATGGTACCTGTCTGTTTCTCACAGGTTCTCCCAAATCAGGCAAGGGGCAAGGGGTGTGTGTGTGTGTGTGTGTGTGTGTGTGTGTGTGTGTGTGTGTGAGTGTGTGTGTGTGTGTGTGTGTGTGTGTGTGTGTGTGTGAGAGAGAGAGAGAGAGAGAGAGAGAGAGAGAGAGAGAGTGAGAGAGAGAGAGAGAGAACAAGGTCATCTATTCATTGTATCCACTTGAGCGATTCAATTACCAAGTTTGTGTAGTTGGTCATCAGAAAATAATTTCTTCAGCTTTAAGAAAGCATGTATCACTGTAGCTCTTTTCTTTCTAAATGACTTTTAATTACACTATATATTTCCTCCTTTCCTCCATCCAGTTTCTCTGATGAACCCCCTCTGGTTTTCTCTTAGATGCATAGCTCCTTTATATAAAATTGTTACATACGTACCTAAATACATAGATACAACCTGCTTAGTCTGTACAGTGTTACCTTGTATGTATATAATCTCAGAGCTTGCATAGCCAATTGGAGGTTCTTCCCTAGGGAAGACTATTTTTCCACTCTTCACGTTCCCCCTGTTGCTTAAAATTCTTTATCTAGGGTAGAGGCTCTACAAGTTTTCCCCTTTCATATTGATGTCATCATGGTTGTTTGGGTCTTCCTTAGCCATACATGGTGATGAAAATTCATAGGTGTAGTCTCTCTAAAGTCTCTTTCTCTCCCTTTCTCTCTCTGTCTCTCTTCTCTCTCCCTGCTTCCCTCCCTCCCTCCCTTCCTTGCCTTTCCTTTTTTATTTCCTCCCTATTCCCCCCCCCTATACTTTTGAAATATCTTATACTGTAGCCCAGACTAGCCTTGAACTCAAAATGCTCCTGCCTTGGCCTCCTGAGCTCAGTGACAATAGTCATACATTTCTATAACAGGCTTCAGGTATGCTTTTCTGAACCACATGGGTGTTCACTTCTGGACCAAGTACAAAAACTGGGAGTCACTCAGACATAGGGCTTTGTCCCTAGACATAAATTTGTTCAGTTACTACTCTGGGTGTGGTTCAATTATGACTTTCCATCCAGGTTTTAATTTCTAGATTAAAATATAACCCTCAAATAGTACAGACAGACAAAATGTAGGATATCCAATTAAATGGGAATTTTAGATAAGCAGCAGATACTTTTTATATGGACGTATGTCTCAATTTGCTTAATTTGGGCAATTCTGCACTGAATGTTTCCTAACTGGGGGCTGTTTTGTAACTGTTTTGGGTCTCCATATACAAGGGAAGAGACTTAGAAGAGAAAACATGAAGCGTTCTAAAGAGCACGAAGCCTATACTCACAAAAATAGATCTCTCCCTTCTCAAGCCAATGGCTTCTCTTGTGTTAACTCCACTGCAGAATATTTGACCAATGCTACAGAACCCATCACTCAAACTAGGAGCACCAACTCATGCTACAGAAGACTTTCCCCATGCCTAGAATTTTTGTGCTGTTGGGAACTCTGTCTTCCAGGTATGGTGTGTCTGCTGCTGTCTTGAAATCAGAGCAGATGTGAGAATCCACATGACATTCTCACAAAATAGCCCATTCACATTCACTCATCAAGGAGGGCGTTCATGGGCTACACAAGATCCTCCCCTCCTCAATGATCTAGAAATTAACAATTGCTGGAGACAGAAGGACACTTCTTCAGTGGTATAGCTGTTCATAAGTTGTTTGTGCTCCAGTAAGAAACCCTTCACCCATGTTTCTGTAAACAACCCCAGTTACATTCATTCTTTCACCTGGGTAGCCTTGGGTTCAGTGGTTGCATTGGTCTGTCATCAGTGCCCTGTAAGGTGTGGCTAGACTTTAATGCCTAGCTCCCTGGGAAAAGTCATGTGAGAACTGTATTAAGTGGTTTGTGATGCCAACAATAAAAAACTATGCTCTAGTTCCTTTTCTGTCGCTGTGATACAATGTTATGACTAATATCAGGTTGTGGGAGGAAAAGGTTTATTTGGCTTAAATTTCCAGGTCACAATCCATCATTGAAGGAGGACAGAGCAAGAACTCAAGCATCAATTTGAAGCAGAAACCATGGAAGAATGCTGCTTGCTGATCTGAGGCTCATGCTTAGCTTTCTTCTATAGTCCAGGAACACCCACCCAGGGAAGGGTGCCGCTAACAGGGTTCTGATACCGCCAACATCAACTAACACTGAAGGCAATGCACCACAGACATACTCACAAGGCAATCTATCTAAGAAATGCTCAATTCAAACTCCCTTCTCGGATAACTCTAAGCTGTGTCAAGTTGACAGTCAAAATTAACTAGAACATTATCCATATGTCCATAATAAAGGAAAGATGAATCATACTGTAGACTGTTCAGGCCAAGGGGTATTCTGTGGCTGTGATGAAAAGCTACAGAACTTATAGGATAGATGCTCTCCAGATTGAAGTATAAAAGGAATTTCAACTAAAAAGCCAAGAATTAAACAAAGCCCATGCTAGCAAATATAGTTTATAAGAAATGGGGATGCAACTATGTCTGAGATGCTGGAGAGCTGGCTCAGTGGGTAAGAGTGCTTGCTTTGCAAACATGAGGACCTGAGTTTCAATCTCCAGCACCTATGTAAAAATTTAGGCATGGCTGTGCATGCTTGTAACTGCAAAATTGTGAGACAGAAGCAGGCAGGTTCCAAGAGCTCCCTAGCCAGCCAGATAAGATGGAATGGCAAGCTTCAAATTCAGTGCCTTATCTCAAGACAATAAGGCAAAGAGGATAACAACCAGTATCCTGTTCTTGCCACTGTGAAATGTGAAAAAGGTCATTGCTTTGTATTTACCCAGGAGATTCATTCAACCCACTGTTCTGTCTATATCTGTCCGTCTGTCTGCCTGTCTGTCTGTCTTCTCTTTTCTTTTTTATTATTTATTTACATAAGTACTCAATTGATTTATTCACTATAAAAGCATTTTATGATTATTTTATGCTAAAACAGACACAGACCAATAGAATAGAATGGGGAACTCAGAAATAAAGCCACATAACTATGATCTCCTGATTATGGACAAATATATAAAAATTATACTTGAGAGGTTAAAACAAAAAACAAAAAAAAAACTCTATACAGATGGTTCTGGGAAAGCTAGATATCAATTTGCAGCAGAAGGCAAATAGATCTCCATGTCTCACACTGTGCAAAGACCAACTCCAAATGGGTCAAAGACCTTAATGTAAGAGATGGACTTAGAGCTGGTAGAGAAAAGAAAAAAAAAAAAAAGAGGAGAGAACTCATTTTAAGACATCCTTGTAGTCAAGAACTTTCTGGTCTGGAGAGATGGCAGAGCTGTTCAAAGGACTGGCTGCTCTTTCAGAGAACCTGGGTTTGATTTCCAGCATCCACATACCCCCTTACAATCACCCCCTGTAATTCTAATTTCAACACTCTCTTCTGGCTTCTGTAGGCCACTAGGCAAGCAGGTACTATAAAGATATAAGGCAGCTTATATACATGCAATAAGAACTAAACATTTTTAAAAAGAAGTTTGTGAGTAGAGTTCTAGTTGATTAAGAAATAGAGCCAACAATTGATAAATAGGAATTTGTGAAATTAAAACAAACAAAGAAAGAAACAGCTCTGCACAGCAAAGGAAACAAAGAAAATCCATAGAGGAGGGAGAAATCTGTGTTAGCTAAACGCCTAACATAGTGTACTGGCTAGTTTTGTGTCAACCTGACACAGGCTGGAGTTATCACAGAGAAAGGAGCTTCAGTTGGAAGTGCCTCCATGAGATCCAGCTGTAAGGCATTTTCTCAACTAGTGATCAAGGGAGGAGGTCCCCTTGTGGGTGGTGCCATCTCTGGGCTGGTAGTCTTGGTTCTATAAGAGAGCAGGCTGAGTAAGCCAGGGGGAGCAAGCCAGTAAAGAACATCCCTCCATGGCCTCTGCATCAGCTCCTGCTTCCTGACCTGCTTGAGTTCCAGTCCTGACTTCCTTTAGTGATGAACAGCAATGTGAAAACGTAAGCTGAATAAACCCTTTCCTCCCCAACTTGCTTCTTGGCCATGATGTTTGTGCAGGAATAGAAACCCTGACTAAGACACATAGGATTAACATCCAGAGGATACAAAGAACAAGAACTCAAGCAACTTAGTCAATAGTGGACTAATTGAATGAGCATATGCCTATCAAAAAATGAAATGCAAATAACCAGTCAAAATATGAAAAGGTACTCAACTTTGTTATCCACCAAGAAACAGAAATAAAAACTACATGGGATCCCACCTGATCCCTGTCAGAATGGACCTTCTCAAGAAAACATACAGTAAAGAACAGGGAGAATAACAGCAAAAGGCAACCATTATCCACAGCTGACAGGAATGTGAACTAGCATTGTCACTATGCTGATAAGCCATTTGGAGATCCCCCTCCTCCTCAAGAAAAACAAAACAAGACAAAAAAATCACCCAACCAGCCAAAACAAAACTAGAACTATTATGTGGCCCACCTACACCATTTCTGGATATTTATCCAAAAGACTTCAAGTCAACATATTGCTGAGACACTTGAACATCAGCACTTACTGCAGTACTGTCTATAAAAGCCAAGTTGTGGAATCAACCAAGATGTCTATCAACAGAGGAGTGGCTAAAGGAAATGTGGGTATATATGCACAGTGTGATTTTTCTTTCAATTAATTATTAAAAAGAATGGAGTTGTGTCAATTTTAGGAAAAAGGATGCAACTAGAGATTATCATATTAAGGGAATTATATCAGTCCCCAAACAACAAATGTTGCAAGTTTTCTTCCCTTTATCCACCCCAGACTTTATGGACACATAGAATCACATGTACACAGATGACTTGAATGTAGAAGTGAAACTATCTGGGCAACAAGGGGACTAATGGGAGGGGAAGGAAGGAGAAAGGGGATGGTAATGGAGGGTGAGGGTGAGTATGTACAAGTACCTTATACACTTGCAGCAGAAATGAAGAAGAAAACAGATGCTTTACTGACTCTGAACGACACAGAAGGCTGCACTTGTTTAAACTAGTTAATTTAACCAGGTAGTGGCTTCAGTTAGATTACTGGACACTTCAATCAATGAATCTGCCTGATGCTCTTTCTCTCAAAATTCGTACTTGTTTTGATATGCATGATCGCTTTCATCATCAATAGAGAGCAATTTCTTAATCACCCATTATGAACAAGATTTGTGGGACTGTAATGCCATTGGGTAACTAAGAGATGTGAATCAAGAATAATAGTAACACAAGGAGTCAGCATATAAAATATCATAATCTCTCAGGACCTTGGCATGGAAGTCCTTAATGCATTGTTTCTGATTGTACAGCATTATCTTTCTCTTTGTGGGTAAGTAATTAGATTTCACTTTTAGTCTTTCATGGACTCAGTTTTCCTTCCTTCCTTCTGTGCTTCCTTCCTCCCTCTCTTTCCACCCTCCTTCCTTTCCTCCCTCCTTCCTTCTATCATCCTTTTCTTCTTTGACAAAGCTTTTTCTTACACAGCTCAAGTTGGTCTAGAACTGCCCTGCCTTCTAAGTACCAAGATTACAGGCATGTGGCTGCTCCATCTTTTCAAGACACCAGATGTTGCCATTTGCTGTTGTCTGTATACTTAGAAGGACTTTCTCACTTCAAAATTATAATTTCTCTATGGTTTCATTTCCTATTTCATTATGTTATGTGCACGAGTGTTTTGTCCATATACATGTATTCATACCACATGTGTGCCTGGTGCCCACCCGAATAGGTCAGAGGAAAGGACTTGGATGCCTTGGGAGTTACAGATGATTATGAAATTCTATGATGGTCCTGGGGATCGCAACCAGTTCTTCTGAAACAACAGCCAGTGCTTTGATCCACTGCACCAACTCTCCAGCCCTCTTATGGTTTCTTTTCGTACTCTCAATAGGCTGTGTCTTGTGTTTAAAGACATTTTGGACTCTAAGAAAGGAATTGAGTGTAATAAATATCCTTACTGTTTTCTTTTTTTTTTTTTTTTGTTTTTTTTTGTTTTTTTGTTTTTCGAGACAGGGTTTCTCTGTGTAGCCCTGGCTGTCCTGGAACTCACTTTGTAGACCAGGCTGGCCTCGAACTCAGAAATCCGCCTGCCTCTGCCTCCCGAGTGCTGGGATTAAAGGCGTGCGCCACCACGCCCGGCTCCTTACTGTTTTCTAAACTCCAGGCCAGTTGCCTGAGTCATCTGTGTAATCTCTTTTGCCATTGAAGTGACTTTAAGACCCCTAATGTGAGCTGTTACCTAATTCTGGCTTAGCTGTTACCTTGCTAAGTTGGAGTCATGCTTCTTTAGCATTGCAGCACTATGAAAATGGATTCATAGATCTAGGGGAGAAGCCTTCAACTTAGCATTTTTTCATTCATAATTACCTGGCTGTTCAGCAATGTGATTTTACCCTACCAGATTCAAACTCAGAACACTTGGTGATGTGCCCTTCATTATTCAAAAGAAGATGACATTCATGAATAATGTTGCCTCATATTATTAAATAAAACGGACTGACTCCCCCAAATGCCCCATTTGAAGTCAATCTGGCAAGTTTCACATGAAATCCTGTTGGTATTTCATTAAGATTGCACAGCAACTACAAATCAATTTAAGCAAAACTTGTATTTTTTTTTTCACGGTACTGTGGTCACTCTCTCCAGTACCAATATATTTCATGTCACTTACGTGTTTACAGCTTCTACAGCCGTGACAGGAAACTGATAATCTAGTTCGTTTTAGAAACTGATGAGTTCAGCACAGTGGATATGTAGTTGGGCTGGATTTAAGGAAATCAGAAGGGATGACACAGCAGTTCAGAGAAGAGCATTCCCAGTCTGAACTCAAAGTAGCAAAGGCAAGGAGCACTTACTAACATTTAGTGGGGAGGGGACAACACCATAGGAGAGACAAGAACATCAGTAGATAAGAGTTACAACCAATCCCAGCCAAATAGAGGGAAGAAGCAATGGAGAGAGAGACTCTATCCTCCTATGTACAGCTATGACTTCTCTTTGCAGAAACCCAATCAGAAGGCAGCAGCTAGCAAGCTGTTGTTTGTATAGCTCAGGCTCCAACCTCCCTTATCTGTCACACCACCCACATTCCTTGCATGCTTTTCCTGTCATTTCTTTCCCCCCTACACACTTTAGATTCTCCTGCTTTAATGGCCTCCCCCTTCCAGAACCAGTTCAGATCAGTTGTTCTTTCTATATGAAAAGGCTGTTAATTTTTACATATGGCCCCAGTTTTCCCTTGTTAGGGGCCATACTCACTGAAAGAAAACTTTAATTCCCTTAAAAACCATTGCATACACTAGCAAGATTTTGCTGAAAGGACCCAGATATAGCTGTCTCTTGTGAGACTATGCCGGGGTCTAGCAAACACACAAGTGGATGCTCACAGTCAGCTATTGGATGGACCACACGGCCCCCAATGGAGGAGCTAGAGAAAGTACCCAAGGAGCTAAAGGGATCTGCAACCCTATAGTTGGAACAACATTATGAACTAACCAGTATGCCCCGGAGCTCGTGTCTCTAGCTGCATATGTATCAGAAGATGGCCTAGTCGGCCATCAGTGGAAAGAGAGGCCCATTGGTTTTGCAAACTTTATATGCCTAAGTACAGGGGAACGCCAGGGCCAAGAAGTGGGAGTGGGGGGGGGAGGGAAGAGAGTGGGGGGAAGGGCATGGGGGACTTTTGGGATAGCATTGGAAATGTAAAAGAAGAAAATACCTAATAAAAAAAGGAAAAAAAACATTAATTTTCATCATTGCTCATGAAAGGCAGAAGCAGAGGGTACCATCTGGCTTGTTTCAGTGGTAAGTTTATTTCTGGTGCTACTGGCATGCTACAGCAAATGAAGAAGAGAGTAGTTGCCATACTAGAAATCAGGATTTGTGTTAAACTCTCAGTCTCACAATATTGACTTCTGGTTCCTATAATTGAACAATACAATTTGGCTCCTCCTCACCACCACCAAGGACAACTCCAGTTCCAAGGACTCCAATGCCCTCTTCTGACCTCCTCAGGCACCAGGCACACACAGCATACACAAACATCATGCCTTTATGCGAAATAATAATACACATAAAGTAAAATAAATACATCTAAAAATGTTTGATTTTCAGTATTTAATAACATAAATACAGATGCGTGTTTTAACATAACAAGCCCTTAGCAAATGTGGTCTACCTGTAGTCACTATTTTCTCAGCTAACTTGGGGTACTAATGCAGGCCAGCATGTTAACTCTGCTTATTATGAGGTGTTCTCCAGATGCTAATATCCGCATCTTCTTTCTTGGTTAAATTATAGGTATATTAAATAACTTGAAACAAAGCCACAATAATTTAAGCTTGTCCACAAAAGGCTTCTATTATCAGTACAGGAGAGAAGACTTCTCTTAGGGACACTTTGAGAAGCAAATATTTTTTTACACTGCTCCAGAATGCAACTATTGCTGATTTTTGGAAACTAAAATGAGGGACCCAACTGGTAGCTTTAATACCACTCAAAAATCAGTGTCCCTTCAAACTGGACCAAAACCAATGCAAGATAAATGTTGACTCATTTCGAAGATATTTATAAAGCAGTGTCTCTCAACCTAAACCACACAGCCCCCTCCTGGCATACTCTCAAATCTGTAGTTATCAGAAGTAGAAGAAGGCAGTGCTGTTGATTTCTAGAGAGATAGGGCACGAATGCTGCCCAACATCCTACAATATAACAAAATGTCAAAATGCCAAAATTGTCAATAGTGAGCTGGCCAGAGGCTCAGTGGAGAAGAGCACTTGCAGCACAAGTCTAAAGTTTGAATCCCCAGAACCCTAGTAATGTGGTGATTATGGCAGAATGTCTTTAATCTCAGTACTATGGGGGGTAGAGATAGAAGGATTTCTAGGTTTAGTTGACCCCAGTCTAGCTTTAGATTCCGTAAGAGACTGTCTCAAAAGGGTACAGTAGAGAGTGACAGGGTGTGTACTTGAAATCCTCCTCTACGCTCTTCACACACATGCACCTTCACACATAAAACACACACACACACACACACACACACACACACACACACACTAGTGGCAAAGTTATAAATCCCTGCTTTTAAACAAAAGGACGGGTTGCTTTATCAGGTTGTTTGGATTTAGAAATGTTGCCTCAACTCTGGTGATAAAAAAAAAAGGAGGAGCCTGGTGTTTCTGCAAACCCCATGTGGTGTAACGTAAGTAGTCACGCTCCTTCCTGCCCTCCTCCCACTACCCAGCCTCAATTTTGTATTTGGAAAGCCCAAAACACTCAGCTCAAAGGCTCTGCGAGTTTTCTGTTGCCTTCTCTCTGTCTCAGAGGACTCCATCTATAGAACCACTCTATGCCTTCAAGAAAGGTATTTTAAGCACTGGGACACATTTCGATAATTTCAGTAAGTAGATGTATGTGCTGTTACAAGGGAATGGAATGGGGGTGGGAAGAGAAGGAATCCAAACCATATGCCAAAAAATGTTTTAGAATGTAATGAAAATAATGTTGTAGTCTAAAATGTCAATTGCTCCAAGACAGATTTTCAGTCAGATTGGAAACAGTTTCCTGGAGTCTGACTTTCTTGTATCTAACTTTAATGAAATAAATACTATATGTATTCTCAACAGCACATTTATAAAACAGTGTTGCTAGTATGTCTTTGCTGCCTTTTAAGTGTCACATTGGATGTCTCTGTTTCTCACTGCAGATGTCATTGGGTCCCTTCTCAGGCTGATCCTGGTCTATCTCTGACTCTCTTCTCCTCCACCAGACCTCTTTTATTCCATTTTGAAAGAAAACTGAAAATGGTAAGAACAGTTTATGGAGCGTGATTTTGTCATTGCTCATCTTTGTGCTAAGAACTGGCAAGAAAAGTATGTAGGAACTGTTCAGGGATGGAGATGGAGCTCAGCAGTACAACACTTGCCTGGAGTCCCTGGGTCCCATGCCCAGGGTGTAGTTTCCTAGGAGAAACTGCTTTGTGATGTTTCATAATCAAAAGGAATCAATGTACTATTTCATAATTTGGGATTAGTCATTGTTTGCTCTGTCCAACTTCTCACATGCTCAGTACATACTGTAGTGAGCAAGAGTAGATGTTTGAATTGAGAATTTTCAATTTTTTTTTAAATTATCCAGTTTGATCTTTAAAGTCATGCAGGCCCCTAAAGTGACTTAATGTGTTTCCTACCATATGTTGCTATCTGAATGACTGTACAGAAAGGATGGATTCAGGAGACATGAAGAACAGGGATTTGGGGGACTCCCCCTGCTCTACTGATGTCAAAGATGCTCAGAGTTTGCAATTAGATGAAATGGGGTTTCAGAGATGAGCATATCCAGGGTAGAGGCCTCAGGATGCACTTACACTCAATTCCTAACACAGTCAGAACACATGGGATTTAAAGCAAAGGGTGGGCAACAGTCAGTAGATGAAAAAGTACTAAGAGGAAATTTCAAGCATATGGTGTGTGTGTGTGCGGGGGGGGGGGGGGTTCTAGCTAAATTGGTCTGACAGAATTCTTGTTGGAGGCTGGCCAGGATGCTGCAGCATTTCCTGGAGGAAGAGGAGAGTGAGAATGTTCAGATCCAGTGAGGGGCTGGGGCATGGAAGATGTAGGGAGGTTAGGAGTGGGGTGTGGTCATAAACCAAGGAAGGGTTTTTAATAAAATGACTAAGCAAGATAACTGCTTGAGCTAGGCAGAACAAAGAAGGCATAAAGCCCCCATTCCAAGGTCTAGGGCTCACAGAAGCCTGGCTGAAGTTCAGGCAAGTTGGGTCTGACCATGCATGAGCACTATGGTCTCTCCTTGGTCATCTTACAGAGACACAGTGAAGCTCCATACATCGTTCAAAACCTTTGCACATGGCCATTAGGTAGACCAAAATCAGACAAAACTTCTGAAATGATTTTTTTTTCACCCACGCTAGACTCAATAAAAGGGTATTCATTAGCAGCACACTGTGATTTCCAGATCATCACGTTGGCCCCCAACTCAGTGTCTAAGACCTGATGATGCATTACCCATGAGACCATACTAGTACAAAGGGAGCAACTGCTTTGAGTTTCATTTCCTAGAAACTCAGATATCTATTTTAATGCATGCACATGACCACATCTGTCTTTGCCCCTCTAAGAGTGGCATGCTAGGAGGATGGTAAAAAAAACAAACAAAAAAACAAAACAAAAAAAAAGAGTTTAGTTCATTGGCCACTTATTGTAAGTCAAGGCTCATGCTTCTGTTTTGGCCTCAAAGCTGGTCTGAGGCACAGGTCAAGAAACTGAGGCTGGACAATGTAAAGACTGCTATATCCAGGGATCCATCCCATAATCAGCTTCCAAACGCTGACACCATTGCATACACTAGCAAGATTTTGCTGAAAGGACCCTGATATAGCTGTCTCTTGTGAGACTAGGCCAGGGCCTTAGCAAACACAGAAGTGGATGCTCACAGTCAGCTATTGGATGGATCACAGGGCCCCCAATGGAGGAGCTAGAGAAAGTACCCAAGGAGCTAAAGGGATCTGCAACCCTATAGTTGGAACAACATGATGAACTAACCAGTACCCCGGAGCTCTTGTCTCTAGCTGCATATGTATCGAAAGATGGCCTAGCCGGCCATCACTAGAAAGAGAGGCCCATTGGACTTGCAAACTTTATATGCCCCAGTACAGGGGAACGCCAGGGTCAAAAAGTGGGAGTGGGTGGGTAGGGGAGTGGGGGGGAGTGTATTGGGGACTTTTTGGATAGTATTGGAAATGTAAATGAGGAAAATACCTAATAAAAAAAATGAAAAAAAAAGAAAAAAGAAACTGAGGCTGGAGAGTTTAAAGAGGGGACATAGTCCTTGAAACCCATATCTTGAAGCTGGGCCTCTAAGATTGATCTGTTCTTCCAAGACCAAGCTTGGCATGCACTTTCACCCAGTGACACTTAACAGATGTGAGATTCATTGGAATATCAGTCTACAAACTAAGGGAAAATTGGTATACTTCTACATAAAAAATCATAAAAACAATTTTCAAAAGAAGTACTAAAGGCCCAAACTAAGGGGAAATCTGTGTACTTGTACGTGAGAATCCCTAAAAGCAATTTCAGAAGAAGTACAAATGGCCCAAAAGTAAAGAGAAAATATCCAGTCTTGGCAATAGTCACATCATATGCTTTCATCTGGAAATTCCATTTCTAGAAACTCTAGTTAAAGAATGTCTTGTAGGTGGTGAACTATTTACCAAAATAGTATATGCAACAAGACAAAGGAAAACTGTCTCACCAGAGGAAAAGGTTTCACCCCTGTGGGGCACTTATTAAATGAAATGTTATAGAGCCATCAAGTCATATTTTGAAAAAAGAGTAGTGAATAATTGAAGAACATACTCACAATGTAATTTTAATTTAAAGACAAGGCAAAGTTAAAGGACAGTAAGGGCAGTTTATTTTCTGATGTTTTTAATGCACATACTAGACAAGTGCTGGATGCCTCCTAAATACTGGATAAAATTTATGGTTATGGTTTATACAAATAATGTGCTATATACCTTTATTTTGTAAAACAGCCATGAATTATAACCATTTTAAAGATCTACATTTTTATTTATGCATTACTAATTTATGTGAATGACTCTGTGTGTGCCTGTGTGTGCATGTGTGTTTGACTGTGTAAGTCTATGTGTACTATGTGCACACAGGTGCCTGCAAAATCACCTGTGGGACTCACAGGGTCTGGAGTTATAAGTAGTTGTGATGTATCTGGTATGGGTGCTGGGAAGTGAACCCTGCAGTAAGTTCTCTTAAAAGCTGAGCCATCTCTTCAGCTACCACTATAACTGATTTAGCTGCCCAGTTATAGGTAAATTGATATCTGAAAGCCAGAGTTCTTACATGGCAGACTAAGGATTTAAAACCAAATCTCCCTTCTGGCAAAGCACTGGCTATTATGAATCTGTTCCTCACTATATGGAATAGATGGGAAATCAATCAACATTGGAAGAAAACAATACTAAACTGTTTGCAGTGGCCAAGCAGTTAGTTTTAAAAGTGAAATAGATGTTTTAAGTACAGATACTGCCTTTCATGGCTAAATAAAGGTGCAAAAAGGCATTTACTGCATTAATTAAATATAATTGTTTTTGAAAGTTGGAAGTTCTCAGAATTAAAAGTTATCATTCCAGATTAATCAGGTAGCCCCTTTGAAGCCCAAGAATAGATTATTTCATAATTATTATCACATAATTTCACAAAAGTTTCTATATGAGCTTGAGTTATTCATGTGAGGGTGGATGGAGGGTTACTCACTAGAAATGAATGCTGTTCAATGGTTGAGTACTTTCCTGGCACAGAAAGGCATTAGTTCCAACCCTCAGGACTGCTAAGCAAAGAAATAAATAAGTAATTGAAACTTATCAATGGGGAAATTACTAATCCATTGTACTGGAATGTTAAATTCAAATTTCCATGCTCACAAAATAGTGCTCTTGTTTGTGTCTACAGCTGTTTTTGGACTAAGATGGTCAACTAGTCAATGAAGTGAGTGTTGTCCAGAGCTGTATGACTACAGAATCTAAAATGATCCTTGCAGAAACAGCTTTTCCACTCTGTGGTTTATGGAAATCAAAGAGATGCAAAGCTAAAGGTCACATACAGTTTAATGTCATGTGGTCCTTGATGACTATAATACATAGTAATTGAGGAAGACCTATTTACTTAAGAATGTATATTAGTTTATTCTTTTAGCTTCAAAACTGAGGCTGAAATGGTAGAAAGTCTATATATTTTTAAATAGTATGCTTTCTAATAAGTTGGTTCACTTTTTTTATTTTTTAATATTTTTTATTACATATTTTCCTCAATTACATTTCCAATGCTATCCCAAAAGTCCCCCATAGCGCCCCCCACTTCCCTACCCACCCATTCCCATTCTTTTGGCCCTGGCATTCCCCTATATTGGGGCATATAAAATTTGCAAGTCCAATGGGCCTCTCTTTCCAGTGATGGCCGACTAGGCCATCTTTCGATACATATGCAGCTAGAGACAAGAGCTCCGGGGTACTGGTTAGTTCATCATGTTGTTCCAACTATAGGGTTGCAGATCCCTTTAGCTCCTTGGGTACTTTCTCTAGCTTCTCCATTGGGAGCCCTGTGATACATCCAATAGCTGACTGTGAGCATCCACTCCTGTGTTTGCTAGGCCCCTGCATAGTCTCACAAGAGACAGCTATCTTTGGGTCCTTTCAGCAAAATCTTGCTAGTGTATGCAATGGTGTCCGCGTTTAGAAGCTGATTATGGGATGGATCCCTGGATAAGGCAGTCTCTAGATGGTCCATCCTTTCATCACAGCTCCAAACTTTGTCTCTGTAACTCCTTCCATGGGTGTTTTGTTCCCAATTCTAAGAAGGGGCACAGTGTCCACATTTTGGTCTTCATTCTTCTTCAGTTTCATTGGTTCACTTTTAAGTCACTTTGTCCTTTCCTTTTTTTAACGCAATGGGAGTTTGGTACCCAGGGAGTCTACATGTTTCAGAGACTAGCATATGATCATAACTATTTCAAAATTAGTAAAAAGAAGCTATTTTGTCATAAATCTAGTAAGAAGATTTTTAGTAAACTTTCAGTCCATAAAAGGCAACTTCCCTATTCACAGCACTTGGGCTACCCCCAGAGCAATTTACTTATGACAGATCCCATTAACACACCATTCAGTGTTATCAATTTAGCAAACCCCAGTTGAATTTCAGGGGCTTCCAATAAGGTCTACTCACTTCTGCCTTCTTCTATGTGCCTTTCTGCTTCTCTCCAGCCAGGCTGCCATCACCTCTGGATCACCTCTGGAAAAAGAGGACAAAAAAAGTGTATGGGAAAGAGAAACACTATAGGCCATGACTTTGTTCTTCTTAACAGGAAACCCCTACAGATCAATAAATCTGTGTGCTGCTGAACGCCTCTCTTTATATTCCTCTTGGAACTTTGAAATCATTATACCTTCAAAGTACTTCTGGTAGGCAGCCAGTTCCAATTACATCCATCACTGCCATCTTGGTCTTGTGCTTTCCCTTAACAACCTCTCACTGGTCTCCATATTTGCCCATTTGCTCTTTATTTTCTGTTCTCCATACCACGCTACAAGATAAAGATCTGCTTGCAGTCAGTTGGAAAGCATGCAGTGGCCCTGTATCTCACTCACAACAGAGACCAGCATCCCAAGAATGGTAGAAATGTACCTGCACGCTTGGGTTTCCTCTCTGACTTCATCTTCTATTTTCCTTATACTCCTCCTTTGGCCATTGTGTGACTAGTCCACAATGTGTCTACTTTGGGATGCTTGAAGAAGGTGTTTCCTTCTGTCTGGAATGCTTTTTCTTTGAATATCCACATGGACAGCTCCTTCTTTTCACAAATATTGATTGAAACATCACATTTCAATGTTACTTGTCTAGGCCACTATATTTATGGTCAAATCTCTACACTATATTCTTTTTTTCCCCATTTTTATTAGGTATTTAGCTCATTTACATTTCCAATGCTATACCAAAAGTCCCCCATACCCCCCTACTCCCCTACCCACCCACTCCCCCTTTTTGGCCCTGGCGTTCCCCTGTACTGGGGCATATAAAGTTTGCAAGTCCAATGGGCCTCTCTTTCAAGTGATGGCCTATTAGGCCATCTTTTGATACATATGCAGCTAGAGACAAGAGCTCTGGGGTACTGGTTAGTTCATATTGTTGTTCCACCTATAGGGTTGCACTTCCCTTTAGTTCCTTGGGTGCTTTCTCTAGCTCCTCCATTGGGGGCCCTGTGATCCATTCAATAGCTGACTGTGAGCATCCACTTCTGTGTTTGCTAGGCCCTGGCATAGTCTCACAAGAGACAGCTATATCTGGGTCCTTTCAGCAAAATCTTGCTAGTGTATGCAATGGTGTCAGCGTTTGGAAGCTGATCATGGGATGGATCTCTGGAAATCTCTACACTATATTCTTGATCTCCTTTCCTATAGCCTATAACCATAAAACTTACCATCTAACTTCCAGTGTAACCTGGAACAGGTGCTTTTTGTGTGTGTTTAGAAAACTTCCTCTCTTGAAGTGTAAAACTTCCTTGTCTTGACCACCATTACATCCCAAGCCCCAAAAATAGCTCTTGGAGATCATCAGTAAATGCTTCCTGCTTCAGGAGTCTGAGGCATGATGACTACCACAAGCTGAGATCAGCCTGGACTATATAGTTATGTCCAAACAGTGGCATGCAAAAAAAAAAAAAAAAAAAAAAAAAAAAAAAAAACCAACCCATTTTCTATTTTTAAATTTTCTACAGTTATTGTTGGGTTTTTATAGTTCCTCCATAATAAAAACAACAACACATTCTGGTAAGAAAATCCCAAAATGTATGACATGAAATTATAAGTCTTCTTGATCAAGTTATACGGCTCAGCAGATCTAAAGGTACTTGCTGAGCAAGCAGGGCAACCTGAGTTCCACCCCTAGAATCCTTGTCAAGGTAGAAGAAGAGAGCTGGAGAGAGAGGGGGGGGAGAGGGAGGGGGAGAGGGGGAGGGGGAGAGGGAGAGAGGAAGAGAGGGAGGGGGAAGGGGAAGGGGAGGGGGGAGGGGGAGAGGAGGCGACAGAGAGAGGTCTCCATAGGAAAGGATATAGGAAAGGATACTTTGTTTCATTTTTTATTAGATATTTTCTTTATTTACATTTCAAATGTTATTCCCTTTCCTAGTTCTCTCTCTGAAAATCCTCTATCCCCTCCCCCCTCCCCCTGCACCCCAACCCACTCATTCCTGCTTCCTGGCCCTGGCATTCCCCTATACTGGGGCATAGAATCTTCACAGGACCATACCACTGCTTGGAAAAATTGATGTGACCTTTGAAGTCTTCCACACTTTTCTCTAAAAGTAAAATACATGTCCACCTATTTGTCATGAACTAAGCACATGTTAGAGTCATCCTGATACTACCTTTAAAATCTACTTTTTTTTTTTTGAAGACAAGATCTCTGTAACTCTGTATCACAGGCTGCCTCCTTTGGCCTTAGGCAACTGAAGGCTGGAGTATTTTTCTTACTTAAGTTCAGATCTTGCAAGCTTTTCAGTAGCAATATCTGTACCTCTTCCACATGCTGTTAAAAGAATATTTGGAACTCCATTACTAGTGGTTTCCTACTTTTAACAACTCTAACAAGTTGGTAGCTATTGAATTTATTTTGTTCTTACTGTATCAAAGTGGTAATTCAAACTGATGAAAAAGTTTCCTATGTGGACATGGACTGCTTGATAAATTTTTTGAGGTTGCATTAGTTCATAGTGCCATGTAATTATTAAGAAATTATTATTGTGGTTTAAAGTTTTCTTTCCTTCCTTCCTTCCTTCCTTCCTTTCTTTTTTCTTTCTTTCTGCCTTTCATTTTTCTTTCTTCTTCTTTCCTTTGTAGTGCTGGAAAGTAAACTAACTCAGGCCGTTAAATATAGCTAGCCTGTGCTCTACCACTGAGTGGTATCTACAGTCCCTACTTAGACTTGATAATCTTGAAACTGCAATTGCCTGAAGTTACCTGAAGTTCTGGAGGGATGTGAGCGCCCCCCAGCTGAGGACAGTTACTGGTAGATAAGTTTCAATGAGCTCAAAAGTCCCAGAGTAAGTACAACAGAAAATGATTGGCTGACTTCCCATTCACAAGGTGTTAACTCCTGGGACAAATAAACATGAGTAGAAGTCTCCCAAATTCTGACAGTGTTGAAACTTCTTGGGAGACACAAAGCACTCAACTTCTTTACGATTCACCAGTTTCCAGCAGCATTGCATCTCTTCCTCACACTTCAGACTACAACCATGCCTCCTCACTCATGAGCAAAGTTAGGAAGATAAAAATTTGCAAAGCATGAACTTGGGTACAGTTTGGTAACTGTGGCTTCCAATCACTATTCATATATCTATGCTTGTGAACACTGAGTGGGAATTTAATGGTGATCTGAAATCAGGAGGCTTAGAATCTGAGTTTGAGGTTGAGTCCTATCACTAAAGTCCTACTACATCTGTTCTCTGTTCTCACCATGTTGATTAATTATTGCACCTCTGAACTGATTGCTTCCCACTGTAAACAGAAGCTTCTCTGACCTAAGTTGAGAGCAGCAACAGTTTAAGAGTAGAAACAAAAGCACGCACAAGGCGATTTGGTATCATGACCATTTAGGAAACTAAAAACAGCATCTTCTACACTAAGGATTTTAACGGTTGAAGTCATGGGCTTTAGACCATGATTATAGTACCAGGCACGAAATTACCTCATGTGGAGCAGGTCTCAATCCAATCAGAAAATAGCTGTTGCATAACAGTTGTACCATTATTGCATATCTTACCTTGGTGGTTGGTGTTGTGACATGTAGAATACAGTGCAGGGTCAAATCATTGAATTTTTCTCCTACAGCAGCTGACAGAGCATATTCTGGCACTATGCACATACAGGCAGCACTCACTGGACAGTGGATTATTAAAAAAAGTACTATTAAATGGGAAGGGGACATGTCACAAGGGATATGATAGAGTTAAAGGAGGGAACTAGGATGGATATGATCATGTTTTATTATGAACATGTATGAAATAATTACAATTTCAAAACTATGTAGCTAGATGGAGGGTTATTGCAATTTTGAAGACTTGTTTGTTCTTGCTTCTGTTTGAAGGGTAGCTGAGCAGCAGTACGTGCAGACCTGTCAGCCCTTGTCCTTTGATTTTTCCGTGACATGGATTTCCCTGAGGCAGAGAGAGTTCTGGTTCCAAGATGTAGCCAGCTCTCTCCATCCATCCGTACATAAATAGGCATGAATTAGAAGGACTAGTGAATCACTGGGAGTAAGAGGGTAAGGTAAAAATCATAAAAGTAATTATGTAATTCATAAAATATCATAAGGAAACCCATCATTATGGATCATTAATGTATGCTTTTTAAAAAAAAAAAAGTAAGGAAAGAAAGAAAACAGATAGGCTTTGGGCAAGATGGCAATGGAGTCCTTTGCTTCCTAATTGGGTAGGAATGAGGACCTGACTCATTTTCTCCCTGTCAATGGTGTCTAGCACTAGCTAGATTGCCAGTAGTGTTTGTTGGGTGATGACCTTATTATAGAGATTCCTTCTAAGAAAGTGATTTTGAACTTATAAATTCATAAAAATACCTAAGGCAGCATTTCTAGGCAGAGGATGGAATTCTTAAGGAACATTGAAGCCAATTAAAATTTATATTCTTTCCCTCTTCAGCCCAGCCTCATCCAAAACATAAGAATGCTTTCTATAATTTTTGTTTTAATTTCTTTATGGTACCAAAGATTGAACCCAGGACCTCATGCACACTTGGCAAACTTTCACACAGATCTTTATCAACAGATTTCTGCTTTATATTCTATTTTGAGACAGGTCTTGATAAGTTTGTTTGGCTTGAATCGAACTTGCCATCTTCCTACCTCTACGTCCCAAGCAGTGGGCTTACAGCCCTGCACTACCTGACTTGAATTCTTTTCTAATACTTGCAAATTGCACTCAATGTCTCATGCACTTGTATCGCAAACAATATTAAAGAGGGCAAGCCCAAGACATTAGAGTACCAGGAGTCATTTAATCCAAAAGGAAATTAACAAAAAATGCAAACACAAGTTATCCAGAGTTTGTTTACTGTGACTACATGAGGCAATGGACAGGTGATCGATCATAACTGAATTTGCATCTTAGGTTGCAATGGCCTCTCAGTTCTGCACTTCTTCCTCAGTAAAATAAACATATTTATGTGCTATTTCAACTTCAGTGTGAAGAGTTAGTGATGTTATCCAAATGGTATATCTATTTTAACAACTGGCACTCGCTAAGAATAAAAGGCAGCCATTAGACAGAGTGTGTGCATACACATACCAATGATTCATGGCTGCTCCACATGAATTCTGCATTTTCCATTTTAGCAAATGAGGTGATTTACTGAGAGAATGGAAACACCTGTGCATAGAAAATTGCACATTTCCATTTTGACCATAATTACTTCAGTAATTAAGCATCCAAATTTACCCAGTACATTTGCATGTGTAATTAGCTTTGATTCATTATTAAAGCCAGGCCTATGTCACAGGGTATTATACCGTTTTATAAATCAAATTACTGAAAGAAGCATGTCTTTAGGCAGTCATTGGTTCCCCCTCCCCAAAACAAGTAAAGCAAAATAACATGGATGAGTTGTAACACACACACACACACACACACACACACACACACGAGGGAGGGAGAGAGAGGGGGGTTGGCTTTATGTTTCAAAATTGTGGTAATTGAAATTAACATATTTTTTAAACTTTAAACAAGAACCTCGTAGTGTTTCTTAAAGAGGGAAATTTCTAACAGAATAAAGAAACATTTTTCTATTTTTAAAACCATGCTTTCCAGACAGTCTTTTGAATTTGGCAGCCTCAGGAAAGCATGCTTTCCCTTTAATAACAAATTTAGAAAGGCCCTGTCCAGACAGTGCATTTGTGGCCCCCAGCTGCTCGCTCAGAGCTCAACTTTTCACACTGCAGTTCAGGTTCCTACTGGCAGGAGTCTCAGTGCAAACTTTGCAGGTATCCAAGTCCGAGGCTTGCAGTGTAGCCTGCATGGGAAGGCAGGAGAAGTTTCAGATGCTTTATAATCTTCGAAGGGTCAGTTCTGCCTGAGCTCATCCACTGATCATAGGACATGTGTGCTGGTAACCTTCTTTTGGCTGTATCTATTCCCAGATGACACAGATAAACTCTGTGCTATCACTGGAGATAACAACTAGAAGCAAGGATAATGACAGAGTCTTAATGAAGATTCACTTCCGTGCCCTTATGGTGACACTTCTGAGCTACACATCAACCCCTTCCTTTAGAGGCCCAACTCCTTCTCAGTCACTCCTTGTACCCTTGATAGAATCTGATCTTCAATCTGTGCAAACATAGGCCAATAACTGTTCCCTCCTGAAGACAGAATGAGTTCATGATCTCTACCTCTTACCCTGGGGATTGATAGGCACTTAGTACTTTCTGTGGAAGGAGAGACCTTTTCCTCAGTGATGTAGACACTCTTAAGTTGCCTGTTGCTCTTGTTAATAGCCCTTATCCAAGCTCCAGTATGCAACCCTAATGAAACACACTGGGTCACCAACCCACACACAAAAAATCTGATGTTCAGGGCAAAAACGTTGCTAGCTATGATAATAGAATGTGGGACATCTGGAGGATTTTTTTTTTTTTAAGTTTAAAGCTTTGATTCCCTTAGCACATCTTTCCTTTGTACTCAACTATGTGGCTGGCTGGCATCATCAAAATGGAGTATATGTAAAGACAAACACATTTTGGGGGCTTAAATGTGTTTGTTCTCTGCTAATATAGGGAGAAAGGAATAGTATAGTAAGCAGCTAGGAGAGCGAGAGTGGGGCCTTGGTTACCTGAGTCCCACCTTACATACCTTACAGCATGTTTGCTTTTTCACTTTCTCAGAAATGAATCCACGCCTTGGAATTGAGAGGTATACAGTATTTTAAAATCAGCCACATGATTAATTTACAGGTTTTACCAGAGATTCGATTTCTTTCTATCCTTGCTGAACTTGGATTTAAATGTGTTTAGAGTTAATGTCATTTACAACTGAAGATTTTGTCTAGTTTCGGTCTAGGGGTTTGTAGATTATGACTCATAGGTTCAACCTGTTTTTGTTATCACTGAACCTTGTAATTCTGATGTTGTGTGCTACATGGGTCTTTAAGTACCTACATAATAATAAGAATATTGTCAAGTATTTATTCTTTCATTTATTCCTTTGAGACCAGGGCTTACACTGTATATCCTAGGCTGATTCAGAAGTCAATTTTTTTTTTGCTTTTATGTAAAAAGTTTGCCAACTCCGGATCTATATCAATGTCTCATAGAACCTTCTGCAATAATGAAGATGTCTCGAATCTAAGTCCCTGAATACAGTAGCCATAAGCCTGGTAGGGCTTTGGAGGCACTTCAATTACAGTTAGTGTGACTGTGCAACTGAATTTTAATAAACTTAAAATGGCATAGCCACAAAGTGACTCACGGCTATCACATTAGAGCAGTTCCAGACCGTTTGCAGCCTAAGGACTTCATGTCCTTTCTTTTCTGTGTTTTGTGTTCCTCTCTCAAATGGATCATGGGTCCTGAGGCTGTGTGAGTCAAAGGGAAGACAAAATTCGTAATCAGATTTCTGTCCTGAACTGCCTTTCATTGTCTCCTAGCAAATGCTTAATGGAAAGCACTTGAAAACAATGCACGCGAGCAGACAGCCATTTCCTCTAAGGTGATACAGTCCCTACCTATTATGTCTGCTTTTGTTTGTGGCTTTTTCAAATTAAAGAAAGTCTTAATCAACTTTGCACTCCGGGCTGCAGACAGACAAAATCTCTCTGCACAAAGCTATATTTCTTTCCGGCCCTCTTGAAGACTAGCCAGCTTCTCTTTTAGTTCATGTCACTCACAAGACTGCTAAACCACAGGAAGGAGTGTCCAGCACACACTGTCTTTGTGAACACTGCTGAGCCATTTCCCATAAAAGCTAACTTGGTCTGCACATAGTCTTCCTTTCAACACAGTACAAACTGATCTTCTACTAAGTGTCCATGCATGACAGCAGAAAGCTAACCACCAGTTTTTCAGCCTCCAATATCTGAGTCTTTCTCACAGGTAACCTGACAAAATCAACATCATACAATTTAAGCTTTCTCATGTTTGACAACCCATTTATAAATCCTAGAATTTAAAATTAGGTTTTCATGTGTGCAAAGAGAAATCAATGAATAGGTTTAACCTAACAGTGTTTTAAGTTCTCATAAATCTCTAGAAACCAGTAACTCAGGGCCATTGTATAAGCCCTACTCAATGAGGTCACAAAAAGGATGGACTTATATGATCTGGATCATTCAGTCTGTTGCTGTACAACCTAAACACATTTTCCTCCTTTGGACCCTCAAAGAAGGCTGCCAGCCACACTTCCATATTAAAAGAAGCCCCATGGAAGTACATGGAAAGGAAGAGGACTATCTTCCCTGCTTAAGAAGAGATTTCACAAGTTCAGTGCATGCCTCCCTCTCACATCCTGTTTGCAAGAGCTGGGTCACATGGTCACATTTATTTGCAACAGAGCATGGGAACGCAAGCATTTTTTCAAAGCAGTATTTGCTCCGTGCAAAAAAATAGAGATTTTTGTCACTGTCAGATGAGGAAAAGTAGGGAAAGATGTCTTCAGACTCTAAGAGTAATTGAAGTAATTGACAGTATGAAAAAAAATAATCTACAGAACAAGAACAGTATATATTTAAAATAGATCTAATGAAAGGGCGAACATTTTGTTTGGAAAAACTTCTGGAGTTTTACATTGTATTTTACATTTATATAGTTTCCTCCACCCATTGTACCTTAAGTGCACAGACTATGTAATTTTTTTATGTAACGAATACATAACCACCAGTGAAAGAATGCATGTGAATAAATGGATATTGTATTTTGGGTATGAATTGCCCATCTCAAGGTCATGGGTTTGAACACTTGGTCTCTAGTTGCTGGTGCTGATTTGAAGGTTGTACAACCCGGAGGAGGTAGAGTCTTGCTGTACAACCTGGAAGAGGTAGAGTCTTGCTAGAGGAAGTAGGTCACCGAGGAGGTGAGCTTTGAGATTTTGTAGACGCCATCCCCCACTTCTTGTCCCCTCTATCTGATGCCTGCAGACACAGTGTGACAAGTGGCCTCATACTGCAACCAATATGGACAGAGCTGCATTCGGTGCTGTGATAAACTGACTTCTGCTGGCACGATAGACAAAATAAACCCATCTTCGCTTCAGTTGCCTCAGTTGATCTTTTTTTTGTCACAGTGACTCTTTAAAGTAATTAATAAAGCAGAATTCTGATATTTGCTTATATTTCATCTCTCACTGAGTACTTGGTAAATCACTACCTAAGGTAGAATTGGAGCACAGCATAATCTATGTTGTCATGGACCATGTCATATCCATCAGTCATATAGACTGGATACATATGTCCTCTACATTGTATCTGCATCTGTTATTTTCCTATAGGAGGTCTAAGCAATGGATCTGGCTCAGAGATAGGCAGTGAACATCCAAACCAGAACTGGGAGCCAGCTAGTACTTCTTGCTCATAATCCAGCAATCCCTCTATAGCTCCACGTAGAATCCTCCTGTCCTGTGCTGTAGGACATAAGAGGGTGGATTTGAACTGGGCATTTTTTTTTTTTTTGAGATAGGGTTTCTCTGTATAGCCTTGGCTGTCCTGGAACTCACTTTGTAGACCAGGCTGGCCTCGAACTCAGAAACCTGCCTGCCTCTGCCTCCCAAGTGCTGGGATTAAAGGAGTGTGCCACCACGCCCAGCAAGAACTGGGCATTTTGAAAGCAGAGCCTCTTAACCCCTATCCACAAGGGAGCTTTGGGCAGATAGAAGAGGTAAAAGGAGATGTATGTTGAGCCTGGGGATATAGCTTGAAGAACTTCCCTAAGGAGATACTCTTTTCTCTGTTTTTATTTCATTTGCAAAGATGTTTTGTCTGCAGATATGTGTGTGCAGTACCCACCCAGTTCAGAGGAGCATATAGGAATACCTGGAACAAGAGCTGCAGATAACTGGGAGTTGCCATGTGGGTGCTGGCAATCAAACCTGGATCCTCTGGTAGAGGGGCCAGTGCTTTTAGTTACTTGGCCATCTTTTCAACACCAGGGAATATGTTTTGTAAAGATTTTTGTTTACGTTGATATTCATTCATTCATTTAATCATGTGTTCATTGTTTCACTTGTATATTTAGCAACACAATGGAGTACTAGTTAAGTGCAAGAAAATCTCATTATGGTAAGTACTATTAAGTCTAATACAGAAGGGACTCCTCTCTGTGTCTCAGTTGATTTATCCATAAAATAGTTCAAAATGTCAAATTGCTTCCTCCTAATCTAGTTGATAGCAATGTGACACAACTGAATGAGTGTGAAGGAGAATCTTGACCTAAACTAGAAAGCTACTTGTACACATTTAAATCCCACCAGAGTAGAAAACCCTGTGTACTGTTGCAGAAATGCTTGTGTTTTAAATTAGAAATTACTGCTCCTGGGATCCAATAGGTATCATGCCATACCAGGTGTATTCCTGTTACTTTCTGAAGTCTTAAAGATTCCAAAAATCTTTCCACTCTCAGTGACTTTGAATAAAAGGCTGAAAACGTGTAGTTCTCCATCCTTAGCTGACACTGTAAAAATTGAAACACTTAGATGCTGTCTGACCTGTGCTAAGTACAGTCTAACTCTACTTGTACCGTGTGTATCACTGTTACGATGTGTGAGGTTTATAGATTGTTGGTCAGGGAAGCCTTCCCCCTCTGGAAATGTGTCACTTGAGCTGATACTGAGGAGTAGAAATTACCTCCCCACAGGAAGAGAAAGACAATGTCAGGAAGAGGAAACATCAGGTGGCAAAAGTGACATGGTTATTAGCTTGGCTTGAATGCAGAACAGAAAGCAGGCCAGATGGCTGGTATGTGGGGAAAGGGGAGAGATGATTTAAGGTCAGACAAGGCAATTAGAGTCAGGCTGTGCACAATGTAAACAATGAAAAGACTTTGTATTTTATTCAATGGGAAGGTAGAAACGACTCTAGTTGATCAGGTTCATGTTGAATGCTCTAGTGCTGCTTGATAAATGAATCCTAGAGAATAGGGAAAGCAGGAAGATGAGTTTGCTGTGTTTGGCAGCATTGTAGAGTCCACATGCGAGCAAATGACTAATTGGACAAAGGAAGATAATAGTAGACTAGGAGAAAAGTGGGCAGCTGCTAGAAGCATGGAGAAACCAAGGGGGAAAGGCTCTCTGATTAAATTTGCCTTTGAATTTGGAGTATGTCAGTGTGTAAAATGCTACATTTCACAGTCATTGTCTGGGTTAGTTAAGCCCAGTGACAGGCTAGAGTCAACAAATACTGGGTCACAGGAGAAATTCTATGCACCTATCCTTAACTGATCACTCATGACATCAGCCTTGTATCTCAAAACTGGCCAGGTGGCAACACTTACACAAATGAAATTTACAAAGTCTTGGCTGGAGAAATGACTCAGCAGTTAAGTCTTCAGCTCTTCCAGAGGACCAGGTTTCAGATCACAGCACCCACAGATCACAGCTCCAGATGGCAGTTCTCAACTGTCTGTAATACAGGGCTCCAACACCATCTGCTGACTTCTATAGACACTGCACACATGTGCTACCCTTGGGATAAACACTTACACATAAAACAAAAATAAATAAATATTTTAAAAGAAATTGAAAAATGCTAATAACAAGACAACTAATGAGGGAGATCATTTTGGGGAGCTGGTTATTTTTTTATTAGATATTTTCTTTATTTACATTTCAAATGTTATCCCCTTTCCTAGTTTCCCCTCTGAAAGCCCCTTATCTCCTCCCCCTCTCCCTGTTCCCCAACCTATCCACTCCTGCTTCCTGGCCTTACTATACTGGGGCATAGAACCTTCACAGCTACCAAGGGCCTCTCCTCCCATTGATGTCCAACTAGGCCATCCTCTGCTACATTTGCAGCTAGAGCCAGGAGTCCCACCGTGTGTTTTCTTTGGTCAGGGGGGGGGGCGTTGTTATTAAACATCAGCCCACCGCTAGTTAAATTCTGACTCCATTTGTTTATGATTAAGCTTCCTTAGAGTTTCATTTTCTTTTTTCAAAATCTATTTAATTGAACTAGGCCTATACCACTTCTTCCTCCTGTCCTCACCTCAGCCCCTCCCAGCTACTTTCCCTCAATCCCTTCCCGTGCTCCTCTGGCCTCACATGTTGGTAATGAGTTTTTCTTTGATTATATGTGCTATGTGTATATATGTATATATATGTGTGTATATATATCCTATTGAGTCCATTTTTGTTCTTTGTGTATATCTGGTTTGAAGGCTGATGACTTTGCAGTAAACAGTCAGTGAGGGGCTCATCCCTGGATAAGATAATTCTCACTCTTTCAGTACTCAATAGTTGCCTGTAGATCTTGTCTAGGCTCACACACAGAGACACACAGATAGAGATATCTCTTTCCCTTCCTTCCTCCCTCCCTTCCTTCCTCTCTCTCACTTCCTTCTTCTTTACCCCTCCCTCTAGAAATCTTAAAAAAAAAACCTATACAGGCAAGATTTGGCTTCAAAATAAAATCTTAAATTCATGCTATAGAAAAGAAAACAGTGATTGAAGGTGAGAAAGCTTTTTGGATAATGTGGGTGAGAAGCATGAGATCCAAGGGACAAAGTTTTGGAATAGTCACAGCTGATATTGTGTCAACAAAAAATGGGAAAGCATGGACTGGACAGATGGCTTAGTGGACTGAACAGAACACTGGCTGTTCTTTCAGAGGATCCAGATTAAATTCCCAGCACCTATATGGAGATGTACAACCGTTGTGTCTCTCCAGTTTTTTCACACACCATAGTGTTACAGACACATATGCAGACAAAACACGCATACACATAAAATTTTTTAAAACTTTAAAGGTGGAAAAGCAAAAAGAATGTTGAAAAAGACAATGAAGGAGCTCCTTCAGACTCACTAAATGTGTGCGTGTGCGTGTGTGGGTGTGTGTGTGTACACTTGTCCATGAACAGGCACACATGTGTTTCTGTGCATGTCAAGGCCCGAGGTCAACATTGTCTTCCTCTATCACTCTCCATATTATTGAGAGAAGGTCTCTTGCTAAATCCAGAACTCACTGATTGGCTAGACTGACTGGCTGGTCAGTGAGCTCTAAGGACCAATATTTCTCCTGAGTTCTGGTCCTCATGATGGTATAGCAAGCACATTATCAATGGAACTACCTCCCAAGACTTTCAATGAATGGTTCTATGGGGAAGAAAATAGAGGACAGTAAAAGAGAGCAGGGAAAACATCATTTGACATAAACTTTAGCTATGCAAAGATCAGTAAAAACAAAACAAACCTGTCACCACCACCATCACAAATAAAAAGCCCTATGATATCATTAAAAGCTATCTTGTACAGTAATTCTCAACCTTCCTAATGCTGAGATCCTTTCCTACAGTTCTTCATGTTGTGGTGACTCCCAACCATAATGTTCTTTTGTTGCTACTTTGTATTTTTGGTTGTGAGCCTAGCCTTTAACGGCTGAGCCATCTCTCCAGCTCTGTTTCTACTTTAAAACTGTAATTTTGCTACTGCTACAAATGGTAATATACATATCTGCTATGCAGGATATCAAATATGTGAACTCACAAAAGGACTGTGACCGACAGGTTGAGAACCTTTGATCCTGTGTTAGGGAAGAGAAAGTTGGAGAAAATTTTGTGGCTTGATATATATATCAATCACATTGTGCTTGAGAGGTTCTTAAGTTTAGTCTTAGCACAATGATTAAATATGGTCTCCTTCAGTCCTATTAACATTAATTATACCAGTTGCACTACTAATGTGAGCCTGGCTCACCCAGATAGTGCCATGATGATGCTAAAACTTGTTAGAAGGCACACCCTCCAGGTGCACTCTCTTTCTGGATCAGACCAGTCACTGTAAGAAAACTGGCAGGCCACACGCAGCTACATCCTTTCTCCGTCACAATTCTCCCCTCTTCAACTTCCTGGAAATGGGAGCTTCCTGGGAATGGGTTCTTCCAGATAGAAAGCCCTAAATGGAGTCTGGCTAGCAGACAGAAAAAGGGAAAGTGACTTCCAGATACATGGCCTACCAACAAGACCCATTGTTCTTCCAGAAGCTCTTTATCCAAGAATATCCTTGAGAATTTCCAAACATCCTCCTCAGAAACATCTTTTTTTTTTTCAAAAGAAAAAAAAAACATAGTATTTCTAATGTAACATGGTGATACCAGTAAGCTTTGCACTTATGTTCTAATGGCATAACACCTTCCTATCTCCTTGCTCTCTCACTGAGAACCTTCAAAACTAGATTCCTCTCTCCCCAAGCAGATTAGTTCCTTCCTTCAAATCTTGATGTTTTGTCAGCTCTATGAAACCCTTTGTCTGAAGACTGATCTGACTCTGTGTCTCTCCCTCCAATTAGGTGTCTCAGATCCTGAAACCAAACAAACCCTAGTATGCAGGGAAACTACAACAAATCATCATAGACGTGATTTCTGCAGTGACTTCCAATAGCAATCCAACAAGAGATCCACATGACAGAATGGCAGAACCATATGTTTAAGAATCAAATGCCATTTAGAAAATCACTTACTATTGCTGAGCTCTGCTTTAAATCAAAATAGAGGGAGAATGGATCTTTTTTTTATATTTATCCTTACAATATTAATGGGACTCAACAATCATCAAAGATTTTTACATGTGTTCCAAAGAAGGCTTAGAAAGAAAACATTAATTATACTGAAGTCTTAATGCATTATTTATTTACTTAAATGCATTAGTCTCAAGTGTCTATATTTTTTAGCATTCCTTACCCACATCCCCAAATTTCATACTTTGATGCCTCTCTGTTACAGCACTCTTTGCAACAACTAATATGTAATGCTGCTTCTGTATCTTAAACCCTGTTTGGGGCAGAAAGAGAGATGGCTCAGTGGGTAAGTATGGTGATGTGAATGTGAATGGTCCCATAGGCTCATGCTTGAATATTTGGTTCCCAGTCTGTGGAACTTTTGGGAAGGATTAGGTGGTGTGGCTTTGTTGAAAGAGGTGTGCCACTAGGTAGGCTGTGAGATTTCAAAAGTCCATGCCCATCCCAGTCTCATTCCTTCTCTGCCTACAATTTGCAGATAACATGTGAGCTCTCACCAGCTGCTCCAGTGTCATGCCTACCTGTCTGCTACCATGCTTCCTGTCATGATATCATAAACTAACCCTCTAAAACTCTAGGCAAGAACCAGACCAAATGCTTTGTTTTCTAAGGTGTTGTGGTCATAGTGTTTCATCACAGCAATAGAAGCAGTAACTGAGACAGTAAGTGTACTTGTGGACAAGACTGATGACCTGAGTATGATCTGCACGATCCACAAAGTGGAAGGAGATAACAGACTCTCACAAGTTATCCTCTGACCTCCACAATTACGTCATGGTATGTGCACACTCACGGACATATGCAAACCATACTCACACAAGACAAATAAATAAATGTGAAAAAAATCCTTTAAGTTTGTTAGAAAGCTAAGATGATACAAGCAAAACATAAAACCATTATCAAAATCTTCAGTGGTTAATAAGTACAGTCACAGGGACAGAGGTGCTGTTTACACTATTACAAACAAGACCTGTGTTGTTTAGTTTTAATAATGTACCAAAAGAGAGGAAATAAATGGAACTTCTGAATTGTTCCTTGATATATTTTTTAACAATAATTTTTTTTCTGTCTTTTATTTGCAGGTGTTTTCAATGTGGACACGGAAGAGACAAATTTTGATCTTTTTAAATATGATCTTAGTTTCTAGAGTCTTTGGGTTTCGATGGTTTCCTAAAACTCTACCTTGTGATGTTGAACTAGATATCCCAAAGGCCCATGTGATTGTGGACTGCACAGACAAGCATTTGACAGAAATCCCTGAGGGTATTCCCACTAACACCACCAATCTCACCCTTACCATCAACCACATACCAAGCATCTCTCCAGATTCCTTCCGTAGGCTGAACCATCTGGAAGAAATCGATTTAAGATGCAATTGTGTACCTGTTCTACTGGGGTCCAAAGCCAATGTGTGTACCAAGAGGCTGCAGATTAGACCTGGAAGCTTTAGTGGACTCTCTGACTTAAAATCCCTTTACCTGGATGGAAACCAACTTCTGGAGATACCGCAGGATCTGCCATCCAGCCTACAGCTTCTGAGCCTTGAGGCTAACAACATCTTCTCCATCACGAAGGAGAATCTAACAGAACTGGTTAACATTGAAGCACTCTACCTGGGTCAAAACTGTTATTATCGAAATCCTTGCAATGTTTCCTATTCTATTGAAAAAGATGCTTTCCTAGTTATGAGAAATTTGAAGGTTCTCTCACTAAAAGATAACAATGTCACAGCTGTCCCCACCACTTTGCCACCTAATTTACTAGAGCTCTATCTTTATAACAATATCATTAAGAAAATCCAAGAAGATGATTTTAATAACCTCAATGAGTTGCAAGTTCTTGACCTAAGTGGAAATTGCCCTCGATGTTATAATGTCCCATATCCGTGTACACCTTGTGAAAATAATTCCCCCTTACAGATCCCTGACAATGCTTTCAATTCATTGACAGAATTAAAAGTTTTACGTTTGCACAGTAATTCTCTTCAGCATGTGCCCCCAACATGGTTTAAAAACATGAGAAACCTCCAGGAACTAGACCTCTCTCAAAACTACTTGGCCAGAGAAATTGAGAAGGCCGAATTTTTGCATTTTCTTCCCAACCTTGTTGAGTTGGATTTTTCTTTCAATTATGAGCTGCAGGTCTACCATGCATCTATAACTTTACCACATTCACTCTCTTCATTGGAAAACTTGAAAATTCTGCGTGTCAAGGGGTATGTCTTTAAAGAGCTGAAAAACTCCAGTCTTTCTGTATTGCACAAGCTTCCCAGGCTGGAAGTTCTTGACCTTGGCACTAACTTCATAAAAATTGCTGACCTCAACATATTCAAACATTTTGAAAACCTCAAACTCATAGACCTTTCAGTGAATAAGATATCCCCTTCAGAAGAGTCAAGAGAAGTTGGCTTTTGTCCTAATGCTCAAACTTCTGTAGACCGTCATGGGCCCCAGGTCCTTGAGGCCTTACACTATTTCCGATATGATGAATATGCACGGAGCTGCAGGTTCAAAAACAAAGAGCCACCTTCTTTCTTGCCTTTGAATGCAGACTGCCACATATATGGGCAGACCTTAGACTTAAGTAGAAATAACATATTTTTTATTAAACCCTCTGATTTTCAGCATCTTTCATTCCTCAAATGCCTCAACTTATCAGGAAACACCATTGGCCAAACTCTTAATGGCAGTGAACTCTGGCCGTTGAGAGAGTTGCGATACTTAGACTTCTCCAACAACCGGCTTGATTTACTCTACTCAACAGCCTTTGAAGAGCTCCAGAGTCTTGAAGTTCTGGATCTAAGTAGTAACAGCCACTATTTTCAAGCAGAAGGAATTACTCACATGCTAAACTTTACCAAGAAATTACGGCTTCTGGAGAAACTCATGATGAATGATAATGACATCTCTACTTCGGCCAGCAGGACCATGGAAAGTGACTCTCTTCGAATTCTGGAATTCAGAGGCAACCATTTAGATGTTCTATGGAGAGCCGGTGATAACAGATACTTGGACTTCTTCAAGAATTTGTTCAATTTAGAGGAATTAGATATCTCCAGAAATTCCCTGAATTCCTTGCCTCCTGAGGTTTTTGAGGGTATGCCGCCAAATCTAAAGAATCTCTCCTTGGCCAAAAATGGGCTCAAATCTTTCCCTTGGGACAGTCTCCAGTTACTGAAGCATTTGGAAAATTTGGACCTCAGCCACAACCAGCTGACAAAAGTACCTGAGAGATTGGCCAACTGTTCCAAAAGTCTCACAAAACTGATTCTTAAGAATAATCAAATCAGGCAGTTGACAAAATATTTTCTAGAAGATGCTTTGCAATTGCGCTATCTAGACATCAGTTCAAATAAAATCCAGGTCATTCAGAAGACTAGCTTCCCAGAAAATGTCCTCAACAATCTGGAGATGTTGGTTTTACATCATAATCGCTTTCTTTGCAACTGTGATGCTGTGTGGTTTGTCTGGTGGGTTAACCATACAGATGTTACTATTCCATACCTGGCCACTGATGTGACTTGTGTAGGTCCAGGAGCACACAAAGGTCAAAGTGTCATATCCCTGGATCTGTATACGTGTGAGTTAGATCTCACAAACCTGATTCTGTTCTCAGTTTCCATATCATCCGTCCTCTTTCTTATGGTAGTTATGACAACAAGTCACCTCTTTTTCTGGGATATGTGGTACATTTATTATTTTTGGAAAGCCAAGATAAAGGGGTATCAGCATCTGCAATCCATGGAGTCTTGTTATGATGCTTTTATTGTGTATGACACCAAAAATTCAGCTGTGACAGAATGGGTTTTGCAGGAGCTGGTGGCAAAATTGGAAGATCCAAGAGAAAAACACTTCAATTTGTGTCTAGAAGAAAGAGACTGGCTACCAGGACAGCCAGTTCTAGAAAACCTTTCCCAGAGCATACAGCTCAGCAAAAAGACAGTGTTTGTGATGACACAGAAATATGCTAAGACTGAGAGTTTTAAGATGGCATTTTATTTGTCTCATCAGAGGCTCATGGATGAAAAAGTGGATGTGATTATCTTGATATTCTTGGAAAAGCCTCTTCAGAAGTCTAAGTTTCTTCAGCTCAGGAAGAGACTCTGCAGGAGCTCTGTCCTTGAGTGGCCTGCAAATCCACAGGCTCACCCATACTTCTGGCAGTGCCTGAAAAATGCCCTGACCACAGACAATCATGTGGCTTATAGTCAAATGTTCAAGGAAACAGTCTAGCTCTCTGAAGAATGTCACCACCTAGGGCATGCCTTGGTACCTGAAGTTTTCATAAAGGTTTCCATAAATGAAGGTCTGAATTTTTCCTAACAGTTGTCATGGCTCAGATTGGTGGAAAATCATCAATATATGGCTAAGAAATTAAGAAGGGGAGACTGATAGAAGATAACTTCTTTCTTCATGTGCCATGCTCTGTTAAATATTTCCCCTAGCTCAACTCTGAAAAACTGTGCCTAGGAGAAAACACAAGGTTTTGATTTATCTGCATACAATTGAGAAGAGCCACACATCTGCCCTGAAGAAGTACTAGTAGTTTTAGTAGTAGGGTAAAAATTACGCAAGCTCTCTCTCTCTCTCTCTGATACTGAACTGTACCAGAGTTCAATGAAATAAAAGCCCAGAGAACTCTCAGTAAATTGTTTCACTATCATGTAGTATCAAGCATGCAATATGCTACAAAAGCAGCTACTGGTACAGGGCAGTTGGTAGCTGCTTCAGTGCCTCTTATCATTTTCTTGGGGCCCATTGATGGGTTCTCTGGGAAAATAGGGAATTTTTTTTTTTTGTCATCCATAGACATGGTCAACTTATAAATGGGGAAAATGGAAATATTTTCCCCTCAAGCAAAGTGATGTTCTTTGCATTTGATGACAATTTACCTGCTGAAATATTCTATGTGCATGGCCAGAATACTATTTCCAAAGTAAAATGATCTTTAAAATAACTTCATTAATTGATGTTAGTTTATGAACTAGTACCAATATTTTTCAGTATCTATAACCATCATGCATCAATATCAAGTGGTTTTCATAGTAAGCCCAAAAGGGGGTGGAAAGAATATGTATTTAGGGTTATCAGGGAATAGGAAAATAGATGGATGGTAATTGTATATGTTTACTTCAGTTTGAAAAGATGAGGGAAGAGTTGAAAGAGCTTAACATTGGGAGATCATCTGATTTTGTTTATTTGGTTTAGGTTTTTTTTTGTTTGTTTTGTGTGTGTGTGTGTGTGTGTGTGTGTGTCCAGAAGACATTATCAGGAATGATATACACTTCCTTTAAGACAACTCCTATTGACCTGGAAATCAACAATTAAGCTGGACTAGGTGACTGGCAATCCCGGGGATATGCCTGTCTCTGCTTCTTTGGAGTTTTGAGTATCTGCCACTAAATCTGGCATTTTTACATAGGTTATGAAAATCCAACTCTTGCAAATAAAGTGTTTTACTGACTAACCATTCCTCCAACCTGACAGCATCAATTTTAATTTCAACTTTCTTTTTTTCATTTTTTTATTAGATATTTTCTTTCAAATGCTATCCTGAGAGTTCCCTACACACTAACCCCCTCCCAGCTCCCCTAACCACCCACTCCCACGTCTTGGCCCTGGCATTACCCTATAGTGGGGGTGTAAAGATTGCAAGACCTAGGGTCCTCTCTTCCCAATGATGGCCGACTAGGCCATCTTCTGCTACATGTGCAGCTAGAGACATGAGCTCTGGAGGTACTGGCTAGTTCATATTGTTGTTCCACCTATAGGGTTGCAGACCCCTTCAGCTCCTTGAGTACTTTCTCTAGCTCCTCCATTGGGGGCCCTGTGTTTTATCCAATAGATGACTGTGAGCATCCACTTCTGTATTTGCCAGACACTGGCATAGGCTCACATGAGACAGCTATATCAGGGTCCTTTCAGCAAAATCTTGCTGGCATATGCAATAGTGTCTGGGTTTGGTAGCTGATTATAGGATGGATCCCCATCCAAGACCTAATTTCAATTTTCATAATCAAAGATAATTTTGTTATCTGGTTCTTTTTAAGAACCCAGATATTATTAAGATAAACTAGGTATAAATTTATATGAGTTCAAAGTTTGAAATATGACCAACTTGCTATTTGGAAAATAGTGTGCGTAGGTTTTAAGACCTGAAAAGTTAGTTTAGGGAAAGTATATTTCCCTCATATGTGAAAATATCAAAAGTTTTACTTCAAGTGTAGCTAGGAAGAAATAGTATAGAAATTGTTTCCAAATGACACAACTAAGAAAGTTTGCAAATTTCCAAATAACCTCTGGAATAGCAGAGAAGTAAAGTTACTAGAGTCAGTTATTTCACAGTTTCTCTGAGCCTCATTGTGTTTAATAAATTTCTTGCTTCTTCAATGAAAATACAGATAATGTCACCAAAAATATCAGCTCTTGGCCACTATATATTTTCTTCTACTAACACACATAAGTTCATAAGATTTAAGTTATCTTGGTGATTTATAAAGCATAAATCACTTTGAGACAATTTAGGACTCTTCTGAAATTAAGAGGAAGAGAAACAAAAAAATACCACAACTATTTCCTCATATTTCTTCCTGAATTTAAATAGAGAGGTTTGATGTCAGAAAACAACTCAGAATGCACCAACAGATGTTGATTGTTGAATACCTTTATTATGATGAGTCACTCTTTTAGTGATTGTCTTAGTCAGGGTTTCTATTCCTGCACAAACATCATGACCAAGAAGCAAGTTGGGGAGGAAAGGGTTTATTCAGCTTACACTTCCATGCTGCTGTTCATCACCAAAGGAAGTCAGGACTGGAACTCAAGCAGGTCAGGGAGCAGGAGCTGAAGCAGAGGCCATGGAGGGATGTTCTTGCCTCCCCTGGCTTGCTCAGCCTGCTCTCTTATAGAACCCAAGACTACCAGCCCAGAGATGGACCCACCCACAAGGGGCCCTCCCCACTTGATCACTAATTGAGAAAATGCCTTACAGTTGGAGCTCATGGAGGCATTTCCTCAACTGAAGCGCCTTTCTCTGTGATAATGCCAGCTGTGTCAAGTTGACACAAAATTAGCCAGTACAGTGATCTTAGGGCTCTCCATAAAGTTCCATAGAAGAGGAGCTGTCTATAGAGTGTGCACATCAAATCTATCACCTCAGACTACCAGGAAAAATGTACTCCCTGATTCCATAGAAAACTCTGATCTGATGGCACCATCTCAGGAGGAACTTGAAGATTCTTCATAAATCTCAATTCACCATCAATTTTTGGCTTCTCGCTTCTTGCAACTCTGCCCCCTGGTAAGGGTATGTTTTTTGACCTGGGGTAGATATCATACCTTGGCACAATCTGAATTTTTTATGATCCAAGCCACTGGTCATTGGCAGATCACATGATAATGGTTGAGAAAAAGGACAAAAGAAACATCTTCAGTTCGTAGAGGAGAGAAAAGATGAATGTGATGTGGCAAACTATCCCTGACTCAGGTTCTCTGTGTCCAGAATACTTTCAGCTATATTTATCTCAACCTTTGTATGTCTCCTTAAGGTGTTCAAGGAATATGGAGTACATAAAGGAATGCAGTGGTCTGAGAACGTGGGCAACTTGAATCATTTCCAAAGACACCATGATGAGAAAGATGAGGAAAAGCCCTTCTTTGGGGAAAAACCTGTTCCTCATCTTAAAACAATCCTTTTCCAACTGGAGAGAGAGTTAGGAGTCATTGAAAGCACTGGCTGCTCTTCCCAAGAACCCTGGTTCAATTCCCAGAACCCACAAGTGATTCACAGCCATCTTTTACTACATACAGTTTTAAGGGATCTGATACTCTCTTCTGGCCACACTGGCACTGCACCAACTTGAAACACAGACATACATTCAGACAAAGCACACGTATACATAAAACAAAATAAAAAAGCAAAACAAATCCTTTTCAAAGAATAAAAATATAATTATATTATTGTCCCCTTTCCTTTCCTCCCTCAAATCCAGTGGCTCTCAACCTATGTGTCATACCTTTAGGGACTGTATATCACATATCCTGCATGTCAGATATTTGCATTGTGATGTATAACAGTAACAAATTGATAATTACTAAGTAACAAAGAAAATGATTTTGTGGTTGGGAGTCACCACAACATAAAGAACTATGCTAAAGGATCACAGCATTAAAAAAGTTCAAGACATACAACTCTAATCCCTTCTGTGTATCCCTTCTTGCTCCCTCTAGAATTCATACTTCTTTTTCTTTATTATTGTTTTCACACACACACACACACACACTTATGCATATATAATTTCAAATTTCAGAGATTATCGCTTGATGTTGGATAACCAACTAGGGGGCTCATTCCAGGGGCAGAACTATTTTTCTCACTTTCAGGATTTCCTTAGTTGCCTGTAGATCCTTGTCTAAGTGTGGAGTTCTGGGAGATATTTCCCCTTCTGTGTTAGCATATCTACTGGTGGTATACTCTGTTTGGGTCCTCTTTAGGCAGCCATATTGTTGAGATATAATGGGTAAAGCATCTTTTCTGTCATTTCTAAGAAATAAAAGAAATAAAATCGACTTCCAACCCAAAGTTATCAAAAAAGACAAGGAGGGACACTTCATACTCATCAAAGGTAAAATCCTCCAAGAAGAACTCTCAATTCTGAATATCTGTGCTCCAAATACAAGGGCAGCCACATTCACTAAAGAAACTTTAGTAAAGCTCAAACCACACATTGCACCTCACACAATAATAGTGGGAGACTTCAACACCCCACTCTCACCAATGGACAGATCCTGGAAACAGAAACTAAACAGAGACACATGGACACTAACAGAAGTTATGAAACAAATGGATTTAATTGATATCTACAGAAGATTGTATCCTAAAACAAAAAGATATTCCTTCTTCTCAGCGCGACATGGTACCTCCCCCAAAATTGACCATATAATTGCCTCAACAGATATAAAAATATTGAAATTATTCCATGCATCCTATCTGATCACCACAGACTAAGGCTGATCTTCAATAACAACGTAAATAATACAAAGCCAACATTCAGTTGGAAACTGAACAGCACTCTATTGAATAATTCCTTGGTCAAAGATGAAATAAAGAAAGAAATTAAAGACATTTTAGAGTTTAATGGAAATGAAGCCACAACATACCCAAACTTATGGGACACAATGAAGGCAGTCCAAAGAGGAAAACTCATAGCTGTGAGTGAATCCAAAAAGAAACTAGAGAAAGCATACACTAGCAGCCTGACAGCACACATAGAAGCTCTAGAACTAAAGGAAGCAAATTCACCCAAGAGGAGCAGACAGCAAGAAATAATCAAACTCAGAGCTGAAATCAACCAAGTGGAAACAACAACAACAAAAAAAAACTATTCAAAGAATCAAACAAACCAGGAGCTGGTTCTTTGAGAAAATCAACAAGATAGATAAACCGTTAGCCAGACTAACTAGAGGGCACAAGGACAGTATCCTAATTGACAAAATCAAAAATGAAAAAGGAGACATCACAACAGAACCTGAGGAAATCCAAAACATCATCAGATCCTACTACAAAAGGCTATACTCAACAAAACTGGAAAATCTTGATGAAATGGATAAATTTCTAGACAGATACCAGGTACCAAAGCTAAATCAGGATCAGATTAACAATCTAAACAGTCCCATTTCCCATAAAGAAATAGAAGCAGTCATCAATAGTCTCCCAAACAAAAAAAAGCCCAGGACCAGATGGGTTTAGTGCAGAGTTCTATCAGACCTTCAAAGAAGACCCAATTCCAACTCTTCTCAAACTATTCCACAAAATAGAAACAGAAGGTACTCTACCCAGTTCATTCTATGAAGCCACAATTACTCTGATACCTAAAACCCACAATGATCCAACAAAGAAAGAGAAATTCAGAGCAATATCCCTTATGAATATCTATTAAAAAATACTCAATAAAATCCTCACAAACCGAATCCAAGAACACATCAAAACGATCATCCATCATGACCAAGTAGGCTTCATCCCAGGGATGCAGGGATGGTTTAATATATGGAAATCGATCAACATAATCCACTATATAAAGAAACTCAAAAACAAAAACCACATGATCATCTCGTTAGATGCTGAGAAAGGATTTGACAAAATCCAACACCCCTTCATGATAAAAGTTTTGAAAAAAATCAGGAATTCAAGGCCCATACCTAAACATAATGAAAGCAATCTACAGCAAACCAGTAGCCAACATCAAACTAAATGGAGAAAAACTGGAAGCAATCCCACTAAAATCAGGGACTAGACAAGGCTGCCCACTTTCTCTCTACCTATTCAATATAGTACTTGAAGTTCTAGCCAAAGCAATTCGACAACAAAGGGACATCAAGGGGATACAAATTGGAAAGGGAGAAGTCAAAATATCACTATTTGCAGATGATATGATAGTATATGTAAATGGTCCCAAAAATTCCACCAGAGAACTCCTAAACATGATAAACAGCTTCAGTGCATTAGCTGGATATAAAATTAAATCAAATAAATCTATGGCGTTTCTCTACACAAAGGATAAACAGACTGAGAAAGAAATTAGGGAAACAAAACCCTTTACAATAGTCACAAATAATATAAAATACCTTGGTGTGACTCTAACTAAGGAAGTGAAAGATCTGTATGATAAGAACTTCAAGTCTCTGAAGAAAGAAGTTGAAGAAGATCTCAGAAGATTGGAAAGATCTCACACGCTCATGGATTGGCAGGATTAATATAGTAAAAATGGCTATCCTGCCGAAAGCAATCTACAGATTCAATGCAATCCCCACCAAAATCCCAACTCAATTCTTCACTGAGATAGAAAGGGCAATTTGTAAACTCATCTGGAAAAAATAAAAAACCTAGGATAGCAAAAACTATTATCAACAATAAAAGAACCTCTGGTGGAATCACCATGCTTGATATTAAGATTTACTACAGAGCAATTGTGATAAAAACTGCATGGTACTGGTATAGCGACAGAGAAGTAGACCAATGGAATAGAATTGAAGACCCGTAAATGAATCCACACACCTATGGTCACCTTATCTTTCACAAGGGAGCTAAAACCATCCAGTGGAACAAAGACAGCATTTTGAACAAATGGTGCTAGCACATCTGTCAGTTATCAGGTAGAAGAATTCAAATTGATCCATTCTTATCTCCGTGTACAAAACTCAAGTCTAAGTGAAATCAAAGACCAGAGACATTAAAGCATATAGAACAGAAAGTGGAGGAAAGCCTCTAAGATATGGGCAGAGGGGGAAAATTCCTGAATAGAACAGCAGTGACTTGTGCTGTAAGATCAAGAATTGACAAATGGGACCTCATAAAATTGCAAAGCTTCTGTAAGGCAAAAGACACCGTCAATAAGACAAAAAGGCCACAACATATTGGGAAAGGATTTTTACAAATCTTAAATCTGATAGGGAACTAATATCTAATATATACAAAGAGCTCAAGAAGCTGGACTCCAGAAATTCAAATAACCCCATTAAAAATGGGGTTCAGAGCTAAACAAAGAATTCTCAACTGCAGAATACTGAATGGCTGAGAAGCACCTGAAAAAATGTTCAACATCCTTAATCATCAGGTAAATGCAAATCAAAACAACGTTGAGATTCTACCTCACACCAGTCAGAATGGCTAAGATTAAAAATTCAGGTGACAGCAGATGCTGGCGAGGATGTGGAGAAAGAGGAACACTCCTCCATTGTTGGTGGGATTGCAAGCTTGTACAACCACTCTGGAAGTCAGTCTGGAGGTTCCTCAGAAAATTGAACATAATACTACCGGAGGATCCAGCAATACCTCTCCTGGGCATATATCCAAAAGATGTCCCAACCGGTAAGAAGGACACATGCTCCACTATGTTCATAGCAGCCTTATTTATAATAGCCAGAAGCTGGAAAGTACCCAGATGTCCCTCAACAGAGGAATGGATACAGAAAATGTGGTACATTTACACAATGGAGTACTACTCAGCTATTAAAAAGAATGAATTTATGAAATTCTTTGACAAATGGATGGACCTGGAGGGTATCATCCTTAGTGAGGTAACCCAATCACAAGAGAAGTCATTAGATATACACTCACTGATAAGTGGATATTAAGCCAGAAACATAGAACACCCAAGATACAATTTGCAAAACACAAGAAAATCAAGAAGAGGAAAAAACCAATGGGTGGATACTTCATTCCTCCTTAGAATAGGGAACAAAATACCCATGAAAGGAGTTACAGAGACAAAGTTTGGAGCTAAGATGAAAGGCTGGACTATCCAGAGGCTACCCCACCCAGGGATCCATCACATAATCAGCCACCAAACCCAGACACTATTGCATATGCCAGCAAGATTTTGCTGAAAGGACCCTGATATAGCTGTGTCTTGTGAGGCTATGCCAGTGCCTGGCAAATACAGAAGTGGATGCTCACAGTCATCTGTTGGATGGAACACAGGGCCCCCAATGGAGGAGATAGAGAAAGTACCCAAGGAGCTGAAGGGGTCTGCAACCCTATAGGTGGAACAACAATATGAACTAACCAGTACCCCAAGAGCTGTGTCTCTAGCTGCATATGTAGCAGAAGATGGCCTAGTTGGCCATCACTGGGAAGAGAGGCCCCTTGGTCTTGCAAACTTTATATGCCCCAGTAGAGTAGAATGCCAGGGTCAAGAAGCTGGAGTGGGTAGGTAGGGGAACAGGGCGTAGGGAGGGTATAGGGAATTTTTGTGACAGCATTTGAAATGTATATTAAAAAATCTTATAAAAAATAATAAGAAGAAGAATGGCTACTCCAGCTCGTTTCTTCAGACCGTTTCCTTGGAAAATTATTTTCCAGCCTTTCACTCTGAGATAGTATCTGTCTTTTTCCCTGAGATGGGTTTTCTGAGATGCAGCAAAATGTTGGGTCCTTTTGTGTAGCCAGTCTGTTAGTCTATGTCTTTTTATTGGGGAATTAAGTCCATTGATGTTAAGAGATATTAAGGAAAAGTAATTGTTGCTGTGTCTTGTGAGAAGACTTATTTTTGTTGTTAGAGGTGGGATTCTGTTTTTGCAGCTGTCTTCTTTTAGGTTTGTTGAAGGATCACTTTCTTGCTTTTTCTAGGGCATATTTTCTGTCCTTATATTGGTGTTTTCCCGTTATCCTTTGAAGGGCTGGATTCGTGGAAAGATATTGTGTGAATTTGGTTTTGTCATGGAATACTTTGGTTTCTCCATCTATGGTAATTAAGAGTTTTGCTGGATATAGTAGCTTGGGCTGGCATTTGTGTTCTCTTAGTTTCTGTATAACATCTGTTCAAAGTCTTCTGGCTTTCATAGTCTCTGGTGAAATGTCTGATGTAATTCTGATAGGCTTGCCTTTATATGTTACTTGATCTTTTTCCCTTACTGCTTTTAATATTCTGTCTTTATTTAGTGCATTTGTTGTTCTGATTATTATGTATTGGGAGGAATTTCTTTTCTTGTCCAGTCTATTTGGAGTTCTGTGGGCTTCTTGTATGTTCATGGGCATCTCTTTCTTTAGGTTTGGGAAGTTTTCTTCTATAATTTTGTTGAAGATATTTGCTGGCCCTTTAAGTTGACAATCTTCATTCTCATCTACTCCTATTATCCATAGGTTTGGACTTCTCATTGTGTCCTGGATTTCCTGGATGTTTTGAGTTAAGATTTTTTTGCATTTTGCATTTTCTTTGATTGTTGTGTCCATGTTCCCTTTGGAATCTTCTGCACCTGAGATTCTCTCTTCCATCTCTTGTATTCTGTTGCTGATGTTTGCATCTATGGTTCCAGATTTCTTACCTAGGGTTTCTATCTGCTGAGTTGTCTCCCTTTGGGTTTTCTTTATTGTTTCTACTTCCATTTTTAGATCCTGGATGGTTTTGTTCAATTCTATCACCTGTTTGGTATTATTTTCCTGTAACTCTCTAAGGGATTTTTGTGTTTCCTCTTTAAAGGCTTCTAGCTGGTTACCTGTGTTTTCCTGTATTTCCTTCTTAAAGTCCTCCATCATCATCATGAGAAGTGACTTTAGATCCATGTCTTGCTTTTCTGTTTTGATAGTGTATCTAGGACTTGCTACAATGGGAGAGTTTGGTTCTGATGATGCCAAGTAATCTTGGTTTCTGTTGCTTCTGTTCTTATGCTTGCCTCCTGCCATCTGATTATCTCACGTGCTTGTTGCCCTATTCAATATATCTGATTGGAGCCTGTCCTTCCTATAATCCCAGTTGATTCAGGACTCCTTAGAGTCCAGCTTTCTCTGTGATTCTTTGATTGTGGGCTCCTGTGAACCTGAGATTCTGGGTGTGTCAGAGTTTCTGGCAGTCAAGCTTCCTCTGAGACCCTGAAATACTGGTGTGACCCAGCTCCTGTTATCCTGGGATCCTGTTGTCCTAAGATCCTGGGCCTGTTACAGTGCCTGGAAGTGGTGTCTCCTTTGAGGATCTTGGAGCTGTCT
>NW_028227260.1:4635000-4805000 GCF_978045245.1 Mus caroli
CATCTCTTAAAAACATATATTTGCGGCCATTTTTATGTGCCCAGTGTATTCATGCACCGATGTGTCTGATGTGTATTAAGCATTGTTTATTGATAGAAGGGCAACATAACATGGAGCCACAGAGTACCAAAACTGCTCCCACCACTGTATAGGTTACTTTTTTTTAAATATTTTTATTAGGTATTTTCCTCATTTACATTTCCAATGCTATCCCAAAAGTCCCCCATACCCTCCCCCCCACTCCCCTACCCACCACTCCCACTTTTTGGCCCTGGCGTTCCCCTGTACTGGGGCATATAAAGTTTGCAAGACCAATGGGCCTCTCTTTCCAGTGATGGCCAACTAGGCCATCTTCTGTACATATGCAGCTAGAGTCAAGAACTCCGGGGTACTGGTTAGCTCATAATGTTGTTCCACCTATAGGGTTGCAGATCCCTTTAGCTCCTTAGGTACTTTCTCTGGATCCTCCATTGGGGGCCCTGTGATCCATCCAATAGCTAACTGTGAGCATCCACTTCTGTGTTTGCTAGGCCCTGGCATAGTCTCACAAGAGAGAGCTATGTCTGGGTCCTTTCAGCAAAATCTTGCTAGTGTGTGCAATGGTGTCAGCGTTTGGAAGCTGATTATGGGATGGATCCCCGGATATGGCAGTTTCTAGATGGTCCATTATAGGTTACTTTTTGAATTGCTGTCACAAAATACTTAACGGAAAGGAAAGGAGAAAGACAGAGAGGGAGGAAGGAAAGGAGGTAGGGAGGGATGAGGGAGGGAGGGAGGAAGGGAGGTGTATTTTGGCCAGCAGAGCCAGAGAACAGTCTATTGTGGTAGAGAAGTCACTGAAGTAACAACTCAAAGCAGTTGATCATATGGCATCTATAGTCAAGAAGCAGAGCATAATGAATATTTCTGCTCAGATAACCTTTTTAAAAAAGACCCTACATGGTACCCACATTTAGGGTATGTTATCTCTCCTTTTGTTAACACAATTTAAAAATATCTTCATGAACGTGCCCAGAAAAAAAGGCTCCTAAATGATTCTGGTTGCTGCCAACTTGTCAATCAATATAAACCATCACAATCATTTATGTCCATTGTTTTTTCCCTAGTAGGTCAAGATTAGGCTAGTTATGCATTACCTTCTGGGTAGATCTACATTGATGTGTAACCCTGAGGTAGCTAGATAAGCTTGCTTCTTTCATTGTAATACATTCTCCTGTTTTCATAGAATGAACCCCCAGTTGAGAATTCTTGGTTTAGCTCTGTGCCCCATTTTTAATGAAGTTGTTTGATTTTCTGGAGTCCACCTTCTTGAGTTCTTTATAGATATTGGATATTCATCCCCTATCTGATTTAGGATTGGTGCAATGTCCAGTTTTGTGTCAACTTGACACAGCTGGAGTTATCACAGAGAAAGGAGCTTCAGTTGGGAAAATGCCTCCACGAGATCCAGTTGCAAAGCATTTTCTCAATTAGTGATCAAGGGGGGAGGTCCATCCTTGTGAGTGGGTCCATCTCTGGGCTAGTAGTCTTGGTTCTATAAGAGACCAGGCTGAGCAAGCCAGGGGAAGCAAGCCAGTAAAGAACATCCCTCCATGGCCTCTGCATCAGCTCCTGCTTTCTGACCTGCTTGAGTTCCAGTCCTGACTTCTTTCAGTGAACAGCAATGTGGAAGTGTAAGTCAAATAAAGCCTTTCCTCCCCAACTTGCTTCTTGGCCATGAGTTTTTTTTTCCATGAATAGAAACCCTGACTAAGACAATTGGTAAAGATCCATTCCCAGTCTGTTGGTGGCCCTTTTGTCTTATTGACGGTGTCTTTTGACTTACATAAGCTTTGCAATTTTATGAGGTCCCATTTGTCAATTCTCGATCTTACAACACAAGCCATTGCTGTTCTATTCAGGAATTTTTCCCCTGTGCCCATATCTTCGAGGGTTTTCCCCACTTTCTCCTCTATAAGTTTCAGTGTCTCTGGTTTTATGTGGAGTTCCTTGATCTACTTAGACTTGACCTTAGTACAAGGAGATAAGAATGGATCAATTCACATTCTTCTACATGATAATCACCAGTTGAGTTAGCATCATTTCTTGAAACTTCTGTCTTTTCCCACTGGATGGTTTTAGCTCCCTTGTCAAAGACCAAGTGACCATAGATGTGTGGGTTCATTTCTGGGTCTTCAATTCTATTCCATTGGTCTACCTGTCTGTCACTATACCAGTACTATGCAGTTTTTATCACAATTGCTCTGTAGTACAGCTTTAGGTCAGGCATGGTGATTCCACCAGAGGTTCTTCTATCATTGAGAAGAGTTTTTGCTATCCTCGGGTTTTTGTTATTCCAGATGAATTTGCAAATTGCCCTTTCTATCTCAGTGAAGAATTGAGTTGAAATTTTGATGGGGATTGCATTGAATCTGTAGATTGCTTTTGGCAAGATGGCCATTTTTACAATATTGATTCTGCCAATCCATGAGCATGGGAGATCTTTCCATCTTCTGAGATCTTCTTTCTTCAGAGACTTGAAGTTCTTATCATACAGATCTTTCACTTCCTTAGTTAGAGTCACACCAAGGTATTTTATATTATTTGTGACTATTGTGAAGTGTGTTGTTTCCTTAATTTCTTTCTCAGCCTGTTTATCCTCTGTGTAGAAAAAGGCCATTAATTTCTTTGAGTTAATTTTATATCTAGCTAATTCACTGAAGCTCTTTATCAGGTTTAGGAGTTCTCTGGTGAAATTTTTATGGTCACTTATATATACTATCATATCATCTGCAAATAGTGATATTTTGACTTCTTCCTTTCCAATTTGCATCCCCTTGACCTCATGGAAGGAATTACAGAGACAATGTTTGGAGTTGAGATGAAAGGATGGACCATCTAGAGACTGCTGCACCTGGGGATCTATCCCCTAATCAGCCACCAAACGCAGACACTATTGCATACACCAGCAAGATTTTGCTGAAAGGACCCTGATATAGCTGTCTCTTGTGAGACGATGCCGGGGCCTAGCAAACACAGAAGTGGATGCTCACAGTCATCTATTGGATGGAACACATGGCCCCCCAATGGAGGAGCTAGAGAAAGCACCCAAGGAGCTAAAGGGGTCTGCAACCCTATAGGTGGAACAACAATGTGAACTAACCAGTACTCCCAGAGCTCATGTCTCTAGCTGCATATGTAGCAGAAGATGGCCTAGTCGGACCATCACTGCAAAGAGAGGCCCCTTGGTCTTGAAAACATTATATGCCCCAGTGCAGGGGAATGCCAGGGCCAAGAAGTGGGAGTAGGTGGAAAGGGGAACAGGGTGGGGGGAGGGTATAGGGGACTTACGGGATAGCATTTGAAATGTAAAAGAAGAAAATATCTAATAATAAATTGAAAAAAAGAATGAGCCCCCTATTTGAATAGTAATGGAACATTCACCTGTTCCTCTCCTCTCTCTCTTCATCTGCTTTGTATCTCTCATGTGTCTGAACAACATAACCAATATCCTTCCTCTTCTACCACTATACTATGAACAGTCTACAAGTGGTACCTTTGAAGCTTGCTGAAACTTCAGAGTTTGAGAATTAGTCATCATTTCGACTTGTTTGGCTGTTAGTTCATAAAACATCTTGCTGAATGGATTAATGTTTGGAAGCTCCATGCAAACTTTCCACAAAGATAATTGAGTCAAAGACAATGCCATGCACACTTAAAAATACACAAACACACATACACACACATACATGCACACACACACACACACATATACTGCACTACTACACATATGTCTTCCCATGTATGCTTGCGTATATAATGTATACTGTTTATGTGTTATAAATACTGGTAATGCCAACCTACCTTGTGCTTATGTTGGTTGTAAGGCAAAGTAAGATAATCTATCAAAACTATTCAGTACAGAGTTTGATTATCTATCAAATACTTTGTTAAGTGTTAACTATTAATTTATCTTACTGATTTGAGTTTATTATCAAATTAGTCATCTCACAAGGTAAATTCGATATTCCCCATGAAGTGAATTTTGAATTTTGTTTTTCTTTTAGCAAATAGTACTTGGAAATTTTTTTACTAATCATCTCTACTGTATATAAAATGCTATGTAGTAGTATGTTGATACATTATATAAATTCTAAATTTATATTTTTTGAGATTTTGTTTTTTATGTGTATGGGTGTTCTACTGTATGGATGCCAGTGTACTACAAGAGTACAGTGCCCTCAGAGGCCAGCCAGGCATACACAGTGAAACTGTGTCTTAAAAACAAAATAGCAACAAAAATCAGTATATATTGCATAAAAGAGCTAGGTAATTGTTGTAATTCAAAATTTAGAGTTTAAGGGCTGAAGAGATGGCTTCTATGTAAACCAGGTTGGCCTTGAACTCAGAGAGCTGTCTTCCAAGTGCTGGGTTTAAAGGTGTGTGCCATTATACTTAGCTTACTACTACTACTACTACTACTACTACAGCCTCCTCCTCCTCTTCCTCTTCCTCCTCCTCCTCCTTTTCTTCTTCTTCTTCTTCTTCTTCTTCTTCTTCTTCTTCTTCTTCTTCTTCTTCTTCTTCTTCTTCTTCTTCTTCTTCTTCTTCTTCTCCTCCTCCTCCTCCTCCTCCTCCTCCTTCTTTCTCTCCCTTTTCTTCTACTTGTGCAGAGCCTGGCTACTCTGCATGGTTGGCTTACCCTTGCTTTTTATTTATAGTCTTTTAAAAATAATTATTTTTACACTCCAGTTTTTATTCCCCCCACCCCATCCACCCTCTGACTGTTCCATATCCCATAACTCCTGCCCATACCCTGTCTCCATGTGGATGCCCCCACCTCCCACCCCACCTGCCCTTTAAACTCCCTGGGGCCTCCAGTCTCTTGAGGGTTAGGTGCATCATCTCTGAATGAACACAGACCTGGCAGTCGTCTACTGTATGTGTGTTGCTGGCTTATTTATAGTCTTTTTTTTTAATATATTTTATTACGTATTTTCCTCAATTACATTTCCAATGCTATCCCAAAAGTCCCCCATACCCTCCCCCTCTCCCCCATTTCCCTACCCACCCATTATTTATAGTCTTAATTCCATCAAATTTTCTAGAAATATTTCAGATACCCAGAGGTTAGCTCTGTAAACTTTTTTTTCTTAAATATAGTTTTCATTTTCCATAATATTTCCTCTACATTAAGAATGCCAACCATTCCCTACTGAAGACTTATCTTAGGCCACCATCCCTGGCCTAAAGCTGTACTACAGAGCAATTGTGATAAAAACTGCATAGTACTGGTACAGTGACAGACAAGTAGATCAATGAAATAGAATTGAAGACCCAGAAATGAACCCACACACCGATGGTCATTTGATCTTTGAGAAAGGAGCTAAAACCATCCAGTGGAAAAAAGACAGAACTTTCAAGAAATGATGCTAACTCAACTGGCGGTTAGCATGTAGAAGAAGGCAAATTCTTATCTTGTTGTACAAAGCTCGAGTCTAAGTGGATAAAGAAGGATTTTACTTAAAACCAAGTGAAAAGATACACATACTGAAATTACAGTAATATACAAGTTTGTTTCTATAAGGTCTCCTTGACATTCATGAAAGTGGAGTATTGAGCCTGAGATAGTGGCACAGCCTTGTAATCCTAGCACCTGGCAAGCAAGCAAGATCCTGTTTCATAGAAGGGAGGGGGAAAGAGGAGGAGGAGCCTAGTAATTATGGCTTATTGAATGTACATATAAAGATTTTTGCATTTTTATTTTAAGGCTATGGATGTTTTGGTTGTGTGTGTGTGTGTGTGTGTGTGTGTGTGTGTGTGTGTGTGTTATGTGTGTGCCTGAGACCCTCAGAGGTCAGAGAATGACATTGGATCCCCTGGATCTGTAGTTATAGATAGTTGTTAGCTTCCGTGTGGAAACCAAACTCTGCATGGCCAACAAGTATGCTTAGCAGCTGAGCCATCTCTCCAGTTTCTTGTATATCTAATCTAAATTCATCGTTGCTTCTACTGTTCCAAACAACCGTGGGAATGCAGTTGGCATGAGTTGCTCTGACTCTGTGCCTTTCAACTCCTTTAAAACCCAAGCAAGCACTCACGTGGCAGAGAACATTGTCCCACCAATAACAAAGGTTACAATCATGGAGAGTTTTAGGGGATGGATAAAACGATAACATGCAAGTCAGAGACATTTCTTTACTGGGAGAGTCCCGGTAAAACTCCCGGTAAATAATTCCCCTACTTTTTACACTAACTCTAAGTTTGGCTGCACCTTGAAATTACCCGGACAGCTAAAACAGCAACAATCGAATAAACACTAAGGCAAAGCAGGTCTGGGAGTCCTGCACTCTGTGGGCTCTTGTGTCATTGGTTCGAGCTAAAGCTTCAGCCTTGGATTTCAGCAGGTGAGGTGGATTCCTATCGGCAGGTAAAGAGGAGAAAGAACCAATCCAATTAATCTTATTGCAGCAGGTTTTCAACGTGAACAGCCATCACAATTATCTGAGAGACCTGGGGATCCAGGCACTCCACCAGAAAAAGCACAAGACCCTGGTTTTGACCCTCAGCATCTGAGCTGCTTGGGTATGCTGTTCAAACTGCTGGGTGGAGGGCGCCATCTCGTGGCAGAATGATTGTTAGTTCGTTAGTCGTTGGCAGGCTTTTCCAGTCATTCTGAGAGAAGACTTTCCCCAATAGTGCATCCAGCGCTTCCGGAATGATAAACTTAAAAAGAACTGGAAGGAAAGAGGAAAGAAAAACGTGTCGAAAGAAGGGCAGCAAGGTTCCTGGAACTTGTAAGGCCTTAAGGAAAGTAAAAGCTCGAAGAGAACAAAAACTGACAGAAACGTCTCCTTCTCGAATCCTTATCTCTACATCAAGCCTCGGGTCTCAAACCAGACCGCTCTGGCGCTTTTCAGACTGTGACTTTGAAATCACTCACTGGCCTCAGGATCGTCCCACACATCTTCAGTTTCTGCCACCGGCCTTTCCGGCTAAACAGCCTTTCCCGGATTACAAAAGCACTTCCTCAAATCACCCACCCACAACCACCACTGCAAAATGTCTCCTGTCACTAAATCTCCCCATCATCTGATAGGAAACAGAGTCCTTCCCACCCGCCTCCAGCCTGCTTTCCTTCCCAACCCTGGAGAAGAGGCAGCTTTCCCCTATATAAATTGCAAGCCCATCCATAGCTGCTCCTCGTTCTTCTTACTTGGGTAACGGGCTCAGACTTCATCTGGTGCACAACTGCTTCTTCCCATCCTGCTGCCTTTCGCTCACACCTGCTGTCTGGTTTCAAAATCTGGAGATTAACTGCTAATGTCAGTCAATAGAAATAAAATGTTGCACTAGACCAATGTGACATTCTAAACTGATTATTTTTAAAAATCAGATGATAATCCCAGCACTCAAGGAGTGAGGATTATGAGTTTGAGGTCAGCCGGGGCTCTAGATCTCTAGATTTTTAAAACAAAATAAAAAACACTGTGCCCCCAAAAGACTGCTCCAACTAAGTTAATTAAATTTAAAAAATAAAACCAGAAAACATATCTATATCTAAAACAGATCTGTTAGGCACAGAAAAAGGTTAGAAAATAGCACATTTATTGATTTTTGCTATGGAGGGAGTCAGTTCTCTCCTTCCACTGTGTGGGTTCTGGGATCTAACTCAAGTTGTTACACTTGACAGAAAGTACCTTTATCAACTAAGTCACATCTTTGACCCCTGTGACGCCATTTTTACAAAAGAACGTTGTATGAACTTATATAACAACACACACGTAGGAAATCCCCTGAAGAACAAACATCTATTCTTGTAATTAAATGTTTGGAACCACATGGGGATAATATTATAATACATATGCATAATAATGCAATCACACAAAATGGGCCTGAATACATACAATATTCTTTGGTCTCAAAAATTTTACAGTCTTGCTGGACATGGTGGTAAAACACATACCTATAATCCCAGCACTCAGGAGGCTGAGGCATGTAGATTGAAATTTTGAAGTCAGTCAGGACTGTAAAGTGAGTTTGAGGCCAGCCTGCCTGTAAAGAGACTTTATCTCAAAGTAAAATAAAATAGATGTGTGTGTGTGTGTGTGTATGTGTGTGTGCCTGTTCATGTACACACTTGTGTATCTGTAAGTGAATGCCAGAAGTCAATGTCAGGTTTTGTTTCTTAGTATCATCTACTTAGGTTTTAGAGATAGGGTCTCTTACTGGCCTGGAGCTCAATGATGAAGTCTGGATTGATGGCCAGAGTGCCTCAAGGGTCTGCCAGTCACTGCCCCAGTCCAGGATGTTACAAGAACACACCACTGTGCCCAGCTTTGGAAATGGCTCCTAGGTGTCAAAGTAGATCCTTATGCTGGCACTCACTTTTTTGATCCATTTCTTTAGCCTTCCAAAAATACTGGTATGCTAAAGAATGCCTAGAGCTGACCATGAAAAGTACAAGAGAATATACAATTCAACTCTTAGCTTTGCAGCAAACTTTAGATAAGTGACTGATTCTAGCAAGCCTGTTCATATTATTCCCAAAATGAGATTCTAATAACAAAAAGCTATGTGAGCTGTGTGGGAGAAGAGTCACAGATAGTTGTCTGGTATAATGTATACACAATTTATCTGTACCCGGGATCAATGAGGATCCACAGGCACTTGGAGACAGAACTCAGAAAGTCTATATCTGCTAGTAGACGATAGTAAAATCGACAAAACTAAGATAGGCTGTGTTCCAAATGTTCACTGCCAGAGACGCTCAGCAGATCACACAATGAGAGCCTTATGACTTAACTGGAAGTCTCCAGAGCCCTGTGCAGAAGAATGAGTCCAGCCTTGGGGAGTTCTTTAGGAGTACAATTTGCCACATGAACTGAGATCGTGGAGTGTTGTGAGAGATAGTTGGGAAGTATTAGCTCTCCTTTGCAGAGAGAGCCAACAAACTACTAGCTCATCAGTCCACTCATGGAAGTGTGTGAGTTGCAACTTTAGTAATATGGGCAACATCTTGGGAAGGTCAATCAGAGGTTTCTATGTGATTAGTGATGGTAAATAGAAAGGGCTACCAAAGGGCTGTCATGTTCCACTCTGATTTAACCTTCCACAACCAGGCTTTAGATTCTAGCACCACACTATCAAAACTACTCTCTTGACTGTCAAGGATAAAATTCTCTTTGCCAGGTTAGGTGACTTCTGCAGTTTCTTGTACTGCTTGGAATTAGTGCGCTAGTATATGATGGTTAAGAGCATGAACTCGGGAGCCAGGATAATTCAGCTTTTCTTTACATCAGTTTTCCCTTTGAGAAATGGAAATGGCCATAAGTATTCAGCACAGGTCTCTTCTTTTTTGTTCCTCCTTTTATTCTAGAAATACCTACTGAGCTTCTATTGTACAGCCCCCAGGGCTGAGTGCAAAGGACAGCCTTGCCATCATGGAGAAACTAGACCAGAGTGCTTTCACACTGCTTAATCAGTGAGTGATAAGAGTTTGAAAGGTAGAAGTAGACCCTTGAAATCCTAAAACAGGAGGTTCAATCAATTCAGGAGTGAGGCTAGTCCCACCAAGTCATGGTATCATGGAGCAGTCATGAAGCACAGCTACATCATTGTGCTCAGTACTGGTTCATCCTCTTACCTGGGTTACTCCGTTTGGGTCCTTTGACATCCCCATTCTCATGACTTTGACTTAATAATGAATTTTCAGGGCTGGTACTGTAGCTCAGTTAGTAATGTTATGTTTTAAACCTAAGACAAATGGCTACCTAGCATATCAAAGCAGATGGTAGCTGCTAGTTTCTCCTGACATCTCTCAGTCCCTACCTGTTAAAGAGCTGTCCTGGCTGGCACAACCAACCACCTACACTGAACTCTCCAGGCCAGGAGGCTGGGCTACTCTTCCCTATATAAAACCCAACCATTTTGGTTGCCTGCCTTTTTTGTATTATTGGGCCTCCTGATTGCTGCACCTGGTTCCCCTCTCCTCCCCCCCCCTTCTGAACGGCACATATCAGACTGTTGATGTCCATCTGGACTCTCCCAGATGTCCTTGCCTCTGACTATGCTTTCCCACATATCTATAATAAACTTTCTCTTCCACCATACCTAGAAGCAGTTATGTTTCTTTCCTTTTTTTATTTTTTTATTTTCATTCAGGTAGAACACTTGTTTATCATACATAAAAATGTTGGATTTGATTTCCCTCAGTATATAAATCAAGAGTAGTGGCCCAAGCCTATATCCAGGCATTTGGACAGCTGAAGCAAGAGGGTCAGAAGGTCAAAAGGTCATCCTTCAACACATAGTGAACTTGAAGCCGGACTGAGGTACCTGAGACACTGTATTTCTAAAAGTGCAGTTTGTGGGACTAGAGATAGAGCATTTACCTAGCAAGTGCCAGACCCTTGGCTCTTGGTAAGGGAGGTTCATTTTGGATTGGATTGATAGCTCAGTGGTTAAGAGCACTTGTTTGTCTTGCAGAGAACCCAGGTTTCGTTCCCAGCACCTACATGGTAGCTCACAAGTGTCTAAAATTCTAGTTCTAGGGGATCTGAGGGCCCCAGGCACACATGTGGTACACACATATGCATGTAGTCCAAACACTCAAACACATAAAAATAAGGTAAATAAATACATAATAATAACAGGTTCATTTTCATGCCAGACCCCATGCAAAGAACTAGGAATATGGCAAGAATAGGGAGGCTCTGCCCCTTTATGACCATTGTTTTCTCAACATGCTACCTGTCATCTTACTTTTTCCCTTGGACTCTGGAAAAAGCTGTCTCCTTCTTTTTTTTTTTTTTTTTTGTTTTTTTTTGTTTGTTTGTTTGTTTGTTTTTTTATTAGGTAATTTCCTCAATTACATTTCCAATGCTATCCAAAAAGTCCCCAATACACTCCCCCCCCAGTCCCCCACCCACCCCCACCCCTTGGCCCTGGCATTCCCCTGTACTCCTTCTTTTTATGTTGTCACTTTTTGGTTTAGTTTGCTTTGGGTTTGTTGTTGTTGTTTGGTTGGTTGGGTTTTTTAGAGAATGTCTTATGTCACCCAGGTTGGCCTTAAACTCACTTTGTAGCAGAAGATGAGCTTGAACTTGTGATTCTCCTTCCTCTACCTTCCAAGTCCATGATTGCATGTGAACACCCCTGTGCCTGGCTCATATGATATTTTTTGTTGTTGTTGCTGTTATTTGTTGTAAGCAAGGAAATTCACATTTTATTATACATGTGCTTGCATATACATACACAAATCTGGAGTGACTACCTTCCTCAGTTTGTAAGGTCATCTATTTTATTTTGTTGTTACTTTTTAAAGATTTACTTTAGCTTCATTTATGTGTCTGGGTCAGGGTATGGACAAGTGAGTGTGGGTTACCTTGGAGGCCAGAGGTGTCAGATGCCTTGGAGCTGAAGTTACAGGCAGTTGATGTAGGTGACATTGAACTCAGATCCTCTCCAGGGCAGTAGGAACTCTTAACTGCTGAGCCATACCTCAGCCCCCATCCATTTTATTTTTAATAAATAAATACCTGTGCAGACATCTAGTTTTTTTTACTGTGAATATCTTACATTACTATGAAAAATTAATCACAGTTAATAAACGGATAGTGATATAGTTTCACTGATTACATATTACAGCTTATTCAAATTGCAGTAGCTTATTTACCTCACTTTTGGAACCTTTACTTTATAATGTAAAGTCCTATACTTTACATTATAGTGCTCATTCCAAGTCCTTAGGTTCCTATAGCAGTTGCTAAGATTTTCCTTATTTTTGATGTTCTTGATTTTGAGGAATCCGGGTGAAGTTTTCTGTAAAATGTGCCTTTATTTAGTTTTGCCTAATGATTGTCTTGTAGTGCCAAGAAGGAGATGGTGATCCCTCCGCCCCACCCTACCCCACCCCCAAAAAACAGACAGGAGCTGAGCCAATGCAACTCACAGCAGGGTCTTCATTCTATTGGCACTAACTCAGGACCCTCAGCTCACACACAGGATGGTTTTGGAGAAAGGAGCCCCAAATATCTACCAGGCAAGCCTTTATAGAAGGCTACGATGGGGGAGGGAGGGTGAGTATGTAATCATCTAATTGAAAAGTTATTATGGCCTTTAAACATAATGGGCTGGTGCTGGGAGTCATATCATAAACATAATTTCTGCTTCTCTCTGTATAACCTGGAGACTGAAGCTAGGCTCAGGTTTTATTGGGGAGTAACTTGGAAATTAATGCTAGGTACCAGCCTATTAGTTTACCTGAGTTCAAACTTAGGCCAGGTTCTCTAAAATGGAGTCTGAATTTAAAAGATTTGGCTTCTCAGTCTCATGATTAGACTGGGGTCATGTTTTTTTTTTTTTAAATGGGACACCCACAGATAGGTGAAACACCATTCACCACATGTCTTAGTAACTATTCTACTGCTGTGAAGCGTCCCCATGACCAAGGCAACTTAGAAAAGGAAGTGCTTAACTGGGGGCTCATTTACAGTTTCAGATGGTGAGTCTATGACCATCATGCTGGGGAGCATGGCAGCAGGCAGGCAGGCAGTCATGGCACTGGAGCAGTAGCAAGAGTTTACATTTTGAGACAACAATGACAAGTCAGTGACAGACTGGGCCTGGAGTGGGCTTTTGGAACCTCAAAGCTCATCCCTGAGCGCCGGTGGAGATGGGGGTGAGGAAGGGATGCTGGAGAGATGGCTCAGTGGTTAAGAGCACTAACTGCTCTTCCAAAAGTCCTGAGTTCAATTCCCAGCAACCACATGGTGGCTCACAACCATCTGTAACGGGATCTGATGCCCTCTTCTGGTGTGTCTGAAGAAAGCTACAGTGTACTTACATACATAAAATAAATAAATCTTAAAAAAAAAAACAAAGCTCATCCCTAGTGACACACCTTCTCCAACAAGGCCACACCTAAAACAGATGATTCACCCACTAAGGACCTAGCATTCAAATATATAACTCTATGTATATCAGCCTCATTCAAACTACCACATATACACATAACAGAAGTTCCAGTTACCAAGTCACATTGTTGGTTACATGGGTGACTTAGAATTTCCAACTGTGAAAAAACATCCTTGCTTCCATGATGTAGTCTTTGAAAATGAATTACAGCCCATGTAAGAAGAAGACAGTTGGGTGGCAGGGTGGGGTGGGACTGAGTCTTCATCTTTTTGGAATTCTTTAAAACATGGAAGTTGTCTCTCTTCTCCCAAGTGCTTAATCATTTATTCATTTATGTATCTCTGCATGGTGTTTGCTTCATACATTGGGTTCTAATCCCATATCATATATATATATATATATATATATATATATATATATATATATATGTATATATATGTAATCCCATATCATATATATATAATATATAATATTATATATATATATATATATATTCCCTACTAGCCATTGGGATCTTATTCTGGTTAGGACATTTTTTTTTCTATTTTTCTTTTCATTCATTCTTTGTTTTCTTTCAGGTAGCAGACCTTATTTCATCAAAATATTTTAAAATAGACTGTGCAAAAGTATTAGAAGTCCCAACCTATCCCAGTATTCACATCAAGAAGCTAGTCATTAGAAGATGCTGTGCAAAGACAAGTTCTTAGGACCCAGACCTTCCTTTGTGCCAAGATGCAAGCTTCCCTTTTCTCCCCATCCCTTCTTTTTTCATTTGGTATGGTAGGTGTATCAATGAATATAGTGAAGAAAGATCTCAAATAGCCTAGGCAATGATGATGGTATCATAGCCACGAGGAACAGCTGACAGGAGTCAGCCAATAGGAAGGGTTTCTTTTCTTTTAAGAAGATTCTTTAACCCAGTGCTCAATTTCATATGCACATGTTCATGAATGCTTTCTTGTCCCTGAAGCCAACACTTCCCATGTGTGACCAACCTTCTGGAAACAGTCCTTCAGGTTGATCTCAAATGCAGTTTTCAGGTGAAAGGCATTAAGCAACACATAATAGTTCTCTGGGAACTCCTGAGTCATGACAAGAGGTATCCTCTTGTTCATGTCATTTAGAACTTAGTGACACATCAACAATCCCCCTTGAAATGTTTTGTGCCTTTAGCATAGGAAGTAACTGTGAGGAGTCAGTGCCATATAGTATAACCAGGGGAACTGCCTGGCTGATAGGATCAAGTGTGGACAAAATGCCCTCAGAGGCAAGGCCACACGGGCTCTTATTGCTGGAGTCCTGGCAATGGCCTGTGGCTCGACATCAGGAGGCCCCTGAGCTCCACTTGTAGTTGTTGCCTCTCAAGTCTAGAAAGCTATTATCTCCCATTATTCATTGAGAATGAAGACTGGTGATGAAAATGTAAGGAGCTATAAAGCATTTCCATATGATGCCATGTGGGGCGGTGAGCTGTGCACTGGCAGCCTGGCCCCCAGTTGAGCTCAGACTTTGAACCCCGGAGACCCAGCAGGTGACTTTCGCTCTAGTTCTTGCTGTCTCACTGGGTGCAACAGGAACTGCTGGAACAGCCCTTGTCCAAATACAACATCTGGCCAGCAACTTCCAAGACAAGCTTCACCAGGCAATGACTTCCACTACAGACAGCCTTGAGTCTCTTCAACGCCAGATAACTTCCTTAGTAGGAGAGCCCGAGACTAAGTGACTGCTGAACAGGGAGGGGCTTGTGTTTTGCTGGGGGAGAAATGTTGCTTTTATGTCAATGAATCTGGGCTGGTAGAACAAGATATACAAATGCTCAAAGAGCTCTGGAGAAACCTCCAGGCACGCTATACTCCCAAAACCCCTTCCCCTTGGTACTCTAACCTCTTGGTAGCCTAGACTCTTCTGCTCCTTGTCCCTATATTAGCCATTGGAGCCTTGCTTCTCTTGGCACCCTGTCTCATTCAGTTTCTAAAGCAACAGATGAGTAACATTACAATATCTCTACCAATCAGGTCTTGGTTCAGTATCAAACTGTTCCCAACATAGGAGACAGTTATTCTGGTGACACCTCTCCCTTATAAAAGGAAAAGGGGGGAGTTGTGGAGCAGTGAGCAGTGCACAGGCAGCCTAGTCCTAGGTTGAGCTCAGACTTTGAACCCCAGAAACCCAGCAGGTGGCTTTGGTCTGCAAGGGATGACAGGTGTTCGATCATGCCGCTTGGGCACCTGGCTCCTGTCGGAGCTACAGCATCCCACAGCCCCCCCCCCAGAGGTATGTGGCCATCAGTCACATAAGAGCAGCACCAAGCCCTCCCACATGCAAATAATGTTTCCCCAAGCTCTCAGACCAAGCCAGTGAGAAGTACCCGTTGTCAGACCCTGACCCACCCCAAAACTGTATATAAGAATCCTATCCAGAAGGATTAACGGTGTGCTAGAACTACTCTGTCATACAAGAACTTCTGTCATAAGAGCTGTAACACTTGGGAACAGGTCTGCCCTCTCAAAACGCCGCCTGAAACTCCCCTGCACTCCTCACTGGCTAGTTGGCCTCTCGTCGGCCCAGCCTGACTCAGTGCAGGGCAGCGTGGAGTAACCAAGACAGCATGGCAGAGGTGAAGCCAACTGCAGCAGCAAAAGTGGTGGAAATGACTTCCCCTCCCTGCTCACACTTGCTTCCCTTTGCATGAACTCTCGCATCCGGCTGGGCTAGAGATCTCCGTGGAAAGCCTCCAGTATAACAGGCCCACAGTGTCAGACTCAGCAACAATCCACAGAATGCTCTTGCTCCATCAACAAGCTCTTACTCTTTAATGCATCCACAGGTTCCCTGACCTGACTGGATATGGAATCCAACAAACATTTACTCCCTCTCTGGAGTCTGTCCTCCCCTCTCCCATGATATTCTGGGGCTTAGAGTAAGCCAGAGTAACAACTTTGCGTCTTCTCTGTTTCCACTCTGTGGTAGTGAGGAAAATTCCAGATACTACCATCTCCCAGACTTAGATGGGCTATGAAGTAACAATTTCCTCTTGTTCTGAGTCTCACAACTTACCCAGGACTTCTAAATTTGCATTGGTGGGTCAGGAAAAGCAGAAATAATCACCAAAAAAACCCTATTCAGTCCATCCCTAGAGAAAGGAACTGGATGGCTGCCATGAGGGCTGGAGTACTTTCAGTGGGTAAAAGTACTTGTCATGCCAACATGAGAACCTGAGAGGAAATCACCAGAACTTATGGAAAAGAACGACATGGTGACATGAGTATCTTTAATCTCAGACCTCCTACAAGGAGATGGGAGGTGGTAACAGTACAATCTCCAGAAGCTTGTTGACTAGCCATATTAAAGTCAAAGAAACTCTGTCCCAGACAAAATAGAAAGTGAAGACTAACACAAAAGGCTGTCTTCTGACCTTCACATATGCACTGTGACATGAATATAATTCACACACACATAAAGTAATGAATATAATTTAAAATTATTAAAATATTTGTATACAAAAGCAGAGAAACTGAGTGGTTATGATGAGATTTTTGTAAAAGAACTAAGAAGTTAGGACAGGACACCTGTTGAAATAGATGAAAAACTCATGACCAGCCTTTCCTCAAAACAGTGACAGAATACTTGATGTCATCCAATTTTTCACCTGGGATATTAGTGAAGAGAGATATTGAAAATGCATCAGAGCAGAACTTGAGTGGTGAGAGTTCTTATACTTACTTTCCCTGTATTGAACCCTTGATCTTTGGTTCCAGTTCCCTTACCCATAAAATTTGATGACTCTTTGTAGCTTTTAACTACTGTGGTTACTTGTCATTATTTGGGAGAGTCTGGCTTAAGGACATACAGAAAAGAATGGGAACTGGGAGGAAGACCTGGGTTTCAGATAATTATTCTTTAGCTCTAGAGGGACTCAAGGATGAATTTGTCAAGGACTATGTTGGGATCTTGCCTTCTCTTGTATCTGTTATTATACTAGCCATACAATTATACTAACCATAGAGAAAAGGTCTCTTCATCACAGTCAAATGCATTATTGTACACAGTTGCAAAGATTGGCCTCTGCAAACATACTTGTGCAACTACATAGTCAAGTAAGTTTGTCATTTAGCCCTCCTTCCTCTTACCTCGCTCTGTTCACTGATTTGGAACTATATTAGCTCACATAGAAGAAGCTAAGTCATTTACCTAAAGAGCCATCCATTCCATTCCTATTGAGTGCTGAGAAGTTGTATAGTGGAACACTTTGAGCTTGGAGTTGAAGTGAGGAATGAATGTGGAAATAGAAAACAACCATTGAGGCTGAGAATGAGTAGGGAACAAATGGCTCAGCAGAGAAAAATGAAAGATGTGATTAGGAGATATCCAATAGCTTTATACCTTGGATGGCAGGCAGGGCAGAGAATGCAGAGCAATTCCAGCAGTTACCAGTACTAACTCTTGGGCTTGGCCAGAGGGCAAGATCAGCTGACCACTCTGCATGTTGTATGGCAGACCTTCTTCACAGGTCCTACCTGACCTCCTATCAATTCTTTGTTCATTTTCATCATTGGTTGGGAACAATAATGATTTTATGCATTTTTCTGGAAGATAAAAGCCTGTGTGGGTGTGGTTTATGCTCATGTGTAATTGTATTTTATATGCTTCTTATTAACTGTTCTTATTAACTGTTGGTTGGTATTTTGCACCTTTGAACCCAGACCACAAGAGTCATATTCTTCTATCTGATCCAAGATAGCCTGCTCAGCCATCTCACTATGTTTCTGTTTGCGCTGTTATTGTTGCTTAGAGTATTGAGTTTCTAAAATAGGATGTCAACATGACCTGGAATTCACCATGGAGACCAGGCTGTCTTCAAATGAGTGGAGATCCTCCTGCTTCTACCCTCCAAGTGCTCAGATTACAGTGTGCACCATCATACTTGCTTAGAACTTTCTTTTGAACAGTGTTCAGGAGAAACAAAAAAAGTGAGAGGTGTCTAAATATAGCCTTTGATTTCTGAGGCCCCATCCTCCCTGAGGCCATGCCTTCCCTGTGGTAATGGAGCATACTGATTCTTAAACTGTAAGCCTAAGTAAATCTTTCCTCTGTTTAAAAAAAAAAGATTTCTGGTTATGTCACAAATGCTTAAGCTGTCTATGTTCCTTGATGACCTGGATCCTAGAAAGCTCTCCCCAACCATGGCCAAATCTTGAATACCTCAGGGACTGGTACTCAGAAGTCAGTCTAGGAAAGGTAATCCAAGGTATTCTGTGACTTCTTCAAGGCATTTTTTCCATAACCAGGCTTTCTGTGGTCCACATTTCTGTGAATGACACACAGTGTGTTTACCTCTTACTTAGTAGGAAAGGGCTCTATAGAACAGAGCACCTCACTCTGACATACTTCTTTCTCCAGAGGCCAGCAAGGACTTTCTGTTAAAAGTTGGCATTTTGGGACAAGAGGTGAATTTCTGATATCATGTATATCCTTACATGGTAACAGAAAAACAATATCTCACAATTATTTCATTTATAAAATTCAAAAACAGAATAATAAGTGAGGGCAGTATTTTACTATGTACATGGTAATCAGAAAAAAATTAGAATTAGTTTTTGAGAGGGGTGTTTTTATAATTAGAGATTGAAGCTAGTGTTCTTATTCAACATGCCAAATTGCCAAATGTTCCTTTGTAAATTTTTGGTTTTTTGTTTGTGTGTGCGTGTGTGCGTGCGTGTGTGTGTGCGTGCGTGTGTGTGTGTGTGTGTGTGTTTACTTGTGGACCAGATGTTGCTCCAAGGTTTTTGATTGTGGATACCTTTCTATGGGATATGTGGTGGGGCCCTGGCCCTGGAAGCTCCAAGTCTAATTTTATCCAACCAAATCAGAAAAGGGAAAAATCCCCAGCCTCTAGAATGCTCATCCAATCACTCTTGCTCTCACTCAATGGGGATTTCTTTTATTTTTTGAATGAACATTTATTGACCTTACATTGCATGTGAGGTGCTGCATGTAGAAGTGCTCCAGCTACAGTGGGCGATCCCTAGACACCTATGCAGCATGGCAGTCTTGAAAAGGTGTGGAACAAAGCAGAAGTATATACGAGTTAAATACCTAAAGATAAGTTTCAGAAATCCCAAATTTGATACAAATTTATGGTACAGGTGTTTGCTTTTTAAAATATTTTTTCATCAAAATATTATTTTCTCCCCCATTTTATTGCCTGTTTCCCTCCTAATCTTGCTTACCTAAACCCTACAGGTATCCATAGACATGAATATATGCCAACTCAAAAAAGTATGATGTGAGGGTTCTATGAAAATAATTTTATAAATGACTTTTCCTCTGAATTCAGTTTCGAAATTTTTAAAGCATAGCCAATAAGTGATTTGGCAACAGTTAAGAAATCACAAGTTCCTGTCTTCCAACATAAACTTCTGCAAATCCATTGCTAGATTTTGCTGATGCTAAAGCGACCAGATTTCAGAAGTTTGCCAAAGTCTGCTCTCTGCACAGCTACTGTACACAGAGGACCACACTGCACTGCTACTACAAGCTATTGAAAGAGAACCTTGAAGGGATCCCAGCCAGAAAGGGGTAAGCTGTGTGCGAGCTTGTCTCAAAGATCTCCTGCAAAATATAATTTCCCATCTAGAGATCTGGGTTGGTGGCTACTGATGGAAACAAAGAAAGTACTAACTGAGCCAAGTAGTAGCAGAAGCCAGAGGAAACCAGCAGCACACATTGTATGCTGGGAGGACTGCCTGTCTGATGAGTTTGTGTGAATGTTAAGATAAACTAATTAGAGAGGAAACTTTGAAAGCCGAATACAATGATAATATTATCATTCTGAACAGGAAAGCAAGAGCCTTCCAAGGAAGAATTTGAGCTGTTCTATTATTTTCTGGTCCAGCTATAAGCACATCTTCTTCCAGAAAAACAGAGTTGGATGTTAAGAGAGAAACAAACGTTTTACCTTCCTTTGTCTATAGAACATGGTAAGTTCCCTACTGCTAGAGCAGTGGTTCGCCACCTCTCTAATGCTGTTACACTTTAATATAGTTCCTCATGTTGTGGTGACTTCCAACCACAAAAATATTTCATTGCTACTTCATTACTGTAATTCTGCTCCTGTTATAAATTGTAATGTAAATATCTGTGTTTTCCTATGGACTTAGGCAACCCTTGTGGAGAGAATTCTTTGACTCCCAAAGGGGTCATGACCCACAGGTTGAGAACCATTGCTTTACAAACGTGGTTCAGTATCTGCAGTCTGGTGATAGTTGGTTTTAACTACTAAAAGCTGGCATTTCTGTAGCAGCAGCTCCTTTTCCTGATTGAAGTTTTCAAACGCACATCTCACTGCATCTGCTGCTATTGCCTTACACTGTCTAGATGCAGCAAGAGTTCTATTTTTATCAGTGTCAAAAGATACTTGATTGAAAAGCAAACAAACTACAAGTTTCTCTGAATGATGTATGTTATAGAAAATCCAGGGAAGTATAAAGAGAAATTGGAATATCTGACTTGAAAAGAATCTCACTTAAAATTGACCATGTATGTTTTCCCTAGCCATTTAGTGCATCTGAAAGGCCTTGGTGTGCTTTTGACAGTAATTTAATGTCTATTTAACTTATTGGAAGTTAATTTTTATGCTCAGTTAGGTCCATTATGGAGCTTGAATATCAATTCATTTTGCAGTAAAATTTTATGATCCTTACAAATGACTGTGATCTATATGGGATTGGTCCAAAGAGACCAAAAGCACATATGACACTGCAATTGAAGTCGTCCAGTTTCTACTTGGTAAATTGCTATGAGAGTCAAAATAGCTATGTCGTAAGAATGGAGAGTAGAGAACAGTAAGTGACTCAAAGTAAGCTTGTAAAGAAGTCCTTGGCTTCCACCTGTCACCAGAGGGAAAGAGGAGGGTAGGCTTTACACGCTTACATTGATTCTCTTACTGTTTATATTTTACTGTCTTATGTTATGTTGAATATCATTTCATTTTCTTTCGATCACTGCTTCTCATCCTAAATGATAATCCTAAAACCAGCAGAACTGATGGGGAAAAAGGCAGGCTATCAGGAAGTCCAGTTTCAGAGAACACCATACACAGGAACTCATTACAGCAATGTCAGTGACGCTTGCTGTGGTGACTTAGTAAGCACAGAAAGTCAAAGTGGAATATCTGTTCCCAGAGTCTATATCCTGTAGATTTGAAATGTATGGTAGTTTATTATATTTTTTATTTGTTTGATGTGTATTTGAGTGTTTTGCATGCTTGTGCATATTGCCTAGTGCTTATAGATATCAGAAAATGATGTCAGATTGCCTGAAACTAGAGTTATGAATAGTTGTGAGTCAACATAGATGTACTGGGAAGAGAATCCAGGTTTTCTGCAAAAGCAACAAACACTCTTCACTGCTGAGTCATCTCTCCAGCCCCTATCTATGATTCTTTCGCTCATTCCTGCAACCAGATCATTCTCAATTTGTTCTTTAGCTCCCAGCAGTAACTCATGAATTATTTGAGCATATCTATGCTCTATTTCAGTTTGGCTGCTTACTATGGGAGTGAACTTGGGTAAAGTAACCTTTCAAAGCATCAGGGTCCAAGTCTGGGAAACAGGGTTTTGATACCACCCACCTGTGCTGATTTGGATGAGGATGAAATAAATATATGGGTGCTTTGTACTCAACTTATGGCAAATCCGTCTATGATCCAAAAAGCATACTTTCCATATATCTTTAGTTGTTGCTGAATCGGGAGGCATCACTTTAGCATCAAGTTCATTTGACTGGCATTCTGTTTCTCTTGCTCTCCAAAGCAGTTCATGAATCCATTAGATTTAGAGTAGACAAAATAAAGCATCTGCTATTAATTTCAACTGAGATGATAAATCATATCTGTATATCTTTTATAAAATATTCTTATTTTATGTATATGAGGGTTTGCCTGTGTGTATATAAGTGTACTGCATGCATGACGATGACCTCAGAGGCAATATCAGAACCCCTGGAAGTGGAGTTATGGATTGTTCTGAGCTACTATATGGTGGAATTCAGGTTCTCGGCAAGAACAAACAGTAGGTGTTCTTAGCCACTGAGCCATCTCTGAAGCGTCCTGTATATAGCTATTCTTTAATTTGTTAACTGATATCAGTTAATCAGTGATCAACATCATCAAACAAAAACTAATTGAAGACCATTAAAAGTAAGAAAGAACTCCAGGCTAGCAAATTTTCAGCTCTGCTTCCCACCCACATGGTGCTGGAATGGCTAAATGATTTAGTTTGTTGTGCATAATAACCAATAGTATTGTTGGATGCCTTGGAGTTATCATGCCTAAGGAAGAACATGTCCAGAGAGGGGTACAGCTTGTATGAGGTAAATCATGCCATGTTAAAAGAAAACCATTTTCTTACGTTGCTACTGGGAAGGCTTCAAGGCCTTTGCCGTGCTCTGTGAGCACTCAACTGCTAAGCTATACTACAAAATTCTTTTGCTGGGTTAGTTTGGTTTTTATTTTATTTTATTTTATTTTGAGACAGGATTTTACTAGATAACTTGGGTTGGTCTTGAATTCATGATTCCCTTGCCTTTGGGTCCAGCTTGTCTTGAAGAAAGCCTTGAAGAGGGAGAACAGAGTTATCTGTGTGGATTGACTGCTTGAATCCTAAGAGCTCTATATCCTCCTACCCAACATGCACTGTGAACTGTGTGGGCTTCATTTAGGCCTCACTGAGAGGTGCTACGGTTCTAGTACTCATACATTTAAAGTTTTCCTGTCCGAAGACCACTGGACCAATGAGTACAGAATGGCCCCCAGCCCACTCATAATCAGTTGGGGGGGGGGCCTGTGGAGCTGCTCTTTTCATCACAACAATGTTTTCAAAGGGCTCTTTAGGTGTCCATCGGGGTATAGTGTGAGAAGAAAGATTAGTGTGTGAGGTGACAGAGGTAGAGTTCCTTGAGCTGTTTGATGTCCTCAGGAGAACTGAAGGCCATGTTCCATGGATGCAAGCAGTGTGCAGATCATGCACAGAAAAATAGGGGAAAGGTTGTGAATTGGCTACCAGAGCTGCTTTGGGGTACACAGAAAGGGAAGTTAAGCAGTTTTCCTTCTTTCTGTTGTTAATTTTTTGGTTGGTGTTTATGATTCATAGGCTTCCTTTAGATAAATGAGTTTCGGTTTTCTCCAGCTGACCAAGGCAACACCAAGTCCTTGGGTCCTGCAGCTCCACCCTCCTCTTCAGGGATTTTCATGCTGTCAGTTCATGAATTATGTCTGTGCAGAGACCATTTTGGACCAATTGCCCAGGTAGTGGGATCCACTGAATCATGCTTGTTTACACACTATGACTTTCTGTGTCACAAATGTGAGTGCTCAAACAGCAGAAATATGTTCCTTCTCAGTTTTACAAGAAGTCTAAAATCGATGTGATATAAGCAGACTTGAATTTTTTGTGGGTGCCCTGAAGAAAACCTAAGAATGGACAGGGGCACCAGGAAGTTCAGTATTCAAGATAAATAATTGCTTTGTTCGGTCTCTAAAAACAAACCAAGGGCTGGAGAGATTATTCAGCAGTTAAAACCATGCATTGTTCTTATCAAAGATCTTAGTTCAGTTCCAAGCACCCAACTAGGGCATCTCACAACAACCTGTAACTCTAGCTCTAGGAGATCTGATGTCCTCTTCTGGCCTCCAGGGGCACAAGAACTCACATGTACTCACCTCTCCCCATCCCCCACAAGTATATTAAAAATAAAAATAAACTTAAAATAAACCTTTTTAAAAAAATCTACAACTCAGGCCAGGTATGCATATGTAATCCTGGCATTCCAGAGGCTAAGGAGGAGCGTGAATTCTAGGTTGGGCTGGGCTTCACAGTGAGATTCTATCTCAAAACAAAAAGATAATCAAAAAAATTGGGGAAGCCTCAGTCCTCAGCCGATACCTGATTGTGTACAGAAAGTTATGCTGGAACTGGTGCCAGGCTGAGGGAAGCAAACAAGCTCTTGTATTAAAGATTCCTTTTCAATCATCATGGATTTTCATTGACCAAGTTCTGTTTTCATGGTCCCCTAACATTTTGCAGTTATGGCACATGTCTGCCTAGCCTCACCTTGATCAGGCTCTACTTGCCCAAAGTGAGTCCATGGAGCTTCCTGTAGGGAATACTGATGTGGATGTTCATAAGCAAGGTAGATGCTAGAGATCTCAGAGCTGAGCCTGGGATAAATATGGTGTTCTGTGCTCCACCAGCAGAGCATTCTTTAACCCTGCATCTCTTGTTTTCCCTCAGGATAGTTCATCCTGGCTCTGATTTGTGTCTAGGCCTCCTAGATTTCATCATTTGAGACTGTAAATCTTGGCAGAGGGTGCAACAAAAACAACTGCACACACACACTTGCTTGTATGTCTGTCCATCACTTGCATTCAGTGCCTGTGGAAGCCAGAGGAGGATGTTGGGTCCTCTGGAACTGGAGTTTAAAATAATTATATGATGCCAGGTGAGTGCTGGGTATATATTTCAGGTCTTCTTGTAGAGAAGTCAGTGCTCTTGACCACTGAACCCTGACTCCTGTCACCAGTACTCTTATTGAGATTCTTAGTTAATTTACTGGCCTGCCTCCTTTGGAGATGCCTTTGCCTCCCAACTCCAGAATCCTCCCATGATTTTATACTGCAAACTAATCCATGAAATTCTCCACCCCACCCCCCATGTGTCTGTCTCTGTATGTACTGTCTTTATATATCTTATTTTCATTAATGCAATCCTGTAGTATACTTGGAACATTGCTGCTTCTCTATTTTATTCTCATAGTTATCATGTCACATGTGTTTCAATTATTATACTACTGTTAACACAAATTTGTGGGAGGGTGCTGGAGAACATGCCCCAGTATGCACAAGGCCCTGTATCCCATCTTGAACATGTCAATGACATGCATGGGTGGAAGAAGAGGAGAGAAGAGAAGAAGGGAATAAGGAAAAAGAGAGAAAGGAGGAGAAGCTTCCGGTTTCCATCTGCACCTGGAGCTGACCCTGTGCCACAGCTCTCTATACACAAATCCCACTGTCAGCGAGATGGCCTCCCAAGAGTGTTGACACACCTGAGAGCACAGGTGAGACCACCCCTTCTGCTCAAATTCCTGGACCAAGAGGGACCTGCCCAGAACCATCAGGACACAGGAACAAAGGAACACCTGTGGACAGTATCCTTCCAGTTTCTGTCTGTGCCCCTGAGCTGACCCTGTGCCACAGTTCTCCATACCCAAATTCCTCCCAGAGAGAACTGGTCTCCCAGGAGGGCTGACACATAGCCTTACAGGAAAGACAAGCCACAGTCAGAGACAGCAAGACCAGCTAACACCAGAGATAGCCAGATAGCAAGAGGCAAGGGCAAGAACATAAGCAACAGGAACCAAGCCTACTTGGCATTATCAGAACCCAGTTCTCCAACCATGCAAGTCCTGGATACCCAAACACACCAGAAAAGCAAGACTCTGATTTAAAATCACATGATGATATAAGAAGGACATAAATAACTTCCTTAAAGAAATATAGAAGAACACAGGTAAACAGGAAGAAGCCCTTAAAAAGGAAACATTAAAATTCCTTAAAGAATTACGGGAAAACAAAAAAAACAGGTGAAGGAAATGAAGAAAACCATCCAGGATCTAAAAATGGAAATAGAAACAATAAAGAAATCACAAAAGGGAGGCAATGCTGGAGATAGAAAACTTAGGAAAGAGATCAGGAGTCATAGATGCAAGCATCACCAACAGAATACAAGAGATAAAAGAGAAAAATCTCAGGTGCAGAAGATACCATAGAAAACATTGACACAACAGTCAAAGAAAATGCAAAATGCAAACAGCTCCTAACCCAAAATATCCAGGAAATTCAGGATACAATGAGAAGAGCAAGCACAAGGATAATAGGTATAGAAGAGAGCAAAGATTCCCAAATTAAAGGGCCAGTAAATAATTTCAACAAAACCATAGAAGAAAACTTCCCTAACCTAAAGAGATATCCATAAACATACAAGAAGTGTACAAAACTCCAGATAATATTGGACCAGGAAAGAAATTCCTGTACCCTGCAGTTTTTATCACAATTGCTCTGTAGTACAGCTTGAGGTCAGGCATGGTGATTCCACCAGAGGTTCTTTTACCCTTGAGAAGAGTTTTTGCTCTCCTAGGTTTTTCTTATACCAGATGAATTTGCAAATTGTCTTTCTAACTCCATGAAGAATTGAGTTGGAATTTTGATGGGAATTTCATTGAATCTGTATATTACTTTTGGCAAGATATCCATTTTTACTATATTAATTCTGCCAATCCATAAGCATGGGAGATCTTTCCAATCTTCTGAGATCTTCAATTTCTTTCTTCAGAGACTTGAAGTTCTTATCATACAGATCTTTCACTTGCTTAGTTAGAGTCACACCAAGAAATTGTATATTATTTGTGACTATTGTGAAGGGTGTTGTTTCCCTAATTTCTTTCTCAGCCTGTTTATCCTCTGTGTAGAGAAAAGTCACTGATTTGTTTGAGTTAATTTTATATCCAGCTAATTCACTGAAGTTGTTTATCAGGTTTAGGAGTTATCTGGTGGAATTCTTGGGGTCACTTATGTATACTATCATATCATCTGCAAATAGTTATATTTTGACTTCTTCCTTTCCAGTTTGTATCCCTTTGATTTCCTTTTGTTGTCTAATTGCTCTAGCTAAGATTTCAAGTACTATATTGAATAAGTAGGGAGAGAGTGGGCAGCCTTGTCTAGTTCCTGATTTTAGTGGGATTGCTTCAGGTTTCTCTCCATTTAGTTTGATGTTGGCTACTGGTTTGCTGTATATTGCTTTTACTATGTTTAGGTATGGACCTTGAACTCCTGATCTTTCCAAGACTTTTTATCATGAATGGGTGTTGGATTTTGTCAAATGCTTTCTCAGCATCTAATGAGATGACCATGTGGTTTTTGTCTTTGAGTTTGTTTATATAGTGGATTACATTGATGGATTTCCATATATTGAAACATCCCTGCATCTCTGGAATGACACCTACTTGGTCAGGATGGATGATTGTTTTGATGTGTTCTTGGATTAGGTTTGCGAGAATTTTATTGAGTAATTTTGCATTGATATTCATACTGGAAATTGGTCTGAGGTTCTCTTTCTTTGTTGGGTTTTTGTGTGGTTTAGGTATCAGAGTAATTGTGACTTCATAGAATGAATTAGATAGAGTATCTTCTCTTTCTATTTTGTGGAATAGTTTGAGGAGAATTGGAATTAGGTCTTATTTGAAGGTCTGATAGAACTTTACACTAAATCCATCTTGTTCTGGGATTTTTTTTTTGATTGGGAGACTATTAATGACTGTTTCTATTTCTCTAGGGGATATGGGACTGTTTAGATTGTTAATCTGATCCTGATTTAACTTTGATACCTGGCATCTGTCTATAAAATTATCCATTTCATCCAGGTTTTCCAGTGTTGTTCATAGCAGCCTTATTTATAATAGCCTGAAGTTGGAAAGAACCCACATGTCCCTCAACAGAGGAATGGATACAGAAAATGTGGTACATTTATACAATGGAGTGCTACACAGCTATTAAAAACAATAAATTTATGACATCTTTGGCAAATGGAGGGATCTGGAGGATATCATCCTGAGTGAAGTATCATAAGATATGCATTCACAGAGAAGTGGATATTATCCCAGAAACTCAGAATACCCAAGATACAATTTGCAAAACACATGAAACTCAAGAAGAAGGAAGACCAAAGTGTGAATACTTCGATCCTTCTTAGAAGGAGGAACAAAATATCCATGGAAGGAGTTACAGAGGCAAAGTTCAGAGCAGAGACTGAAGGAATGACCATCCAGAGACTGCACCACCTGGGGATCCATCCCATAAACAACCACTAAACCCAGACACTATTGCAGATGCCAACAAGATTTTGCTAACAGGAGCCTGATAAAGCTGTCTCCTGTGAGGCTCTGCCAGTGCCTAGTAAATACAGAAGTGGATGCTCACAGTCATCCATTGGATGGAGCACAGGGTCCCCAATGAAGGAGGTGGAGAAAGTACCAAAGGAGCTGAAGGGGTTTACAGCCCTATAGGAGGAACAACAATATGAACTAACGAGTACCCCCAGAGCTCCCTGGGACTAAATCACCAATCAAAGAAAACACGTGGTGGGACTTGTGTCTCTAGCTGCATATGTAGCAGAGGATGGTCTAGTTGGCCATCAATGGGAGGAGAGGCCCTTGTTCTTTCAAAGATTCTTTGCTCCAATATAGGGGAATGCCAGGGCCAGGAAGCAGAAATGGGTGGGTTGGGGAGCAGGGGTAGGGGGTAGGGAATAGGGGATCTTTCGTGTGGAAACTAGGAAAGGGGATAACATCTGACATGTAAATAAAGAAAATATCTAATAAAAAAAGAAATGAAACTCCTCCTGTCACACAATAGTCAAAACACCAAATGCACGAAACAAAGAAAGAATATTAAAAGCAGTAAGAGAAAAACGTCAAGTATCATATAAAGGCAGACCTATCAGAATTACACCAGATTTCTTACCAGAGACTATGAAAGTTAGCAGATCCTGGGCATATGTCATACAGACCCGAAGAGAACACAAATGCCAGCCCAGGCTACTATACCAAGCAAAACTCTCAATTACCATAGATGGAGAAACCAAAGTATTCCATGACAAAACCAAATTTACACAATAGCTTTCCACATATCCACCCCTATAAAGAATAATAGATGGAAAATACCAACACAAGAAGGGAAACTAAACCCCAGAAAAAGCAAGAAATTAATTTTCTTTCAACAAATCCAAAACATAGCCACACAAACACAGTTCCATGCTGGTGTTAGAAACTTCAAGCTCCTCACTCAGGAATATCTCAACTTCTGTTCATTTCCTTGACCTATAATTCCTACTGTTACTTTAGGCTGTATGAGAATCTGGTTTCATCCTGAAAAAACTTTGACTCTCAATATATTCCTCTGCTTGTGACAAGAGGTTACTGGAGTTTTCATACCTAACTACTCTGCTCTATATAAAATATATAGTAGTATTTGAACCTAGATGGGGAAACCTTAGTTTGAGGAAGTGGGGCCACAGTAGACACAGCCTATTAGCTTGATTCACTAAGGATGTCTTACCAACCAATAGCTCTATTTGCCTGCAAAGGAAAATACCTGGAATCTAATTTTACCAGGATACATGTTCCCCATAGCCTCCTTTACAAATTATTTTTTTTTAGTGAAAAGTTAACCTCTAAGCCATCTCTCTAGTCCCACATTTCATTTTTTACTTTTAATATATTTTGGTGCATTTTCTATTGGGTTGTACTCATAAGATTCTACATAATAAGAACATTTTAAATATAAATAAACAGATGAAACAGATCAAGGAATTTAGAAATAAATTCAAACATGCACGAAAGTTGGACATGCATTATCATTATCAAAACAGGGATCAGACAATTCCACAGATGATAGAAACAACTGGGTCTATCCTGAGAAAAGAATAATTTAGGCTTATTTCTCATACTTTATGCCAAAACAGGTCTGGTTGGGTAAAATATTTTAATGTGGAAAAATGAAATCATAAATTTAATAGGAAAAAAATGTTAGGAAAATTGTTGTTTCTAGAATTGAAGTGTGGAAGTCTTTCCTAGACCCTACAAATAAGTCAAATTCCCTTGTTGGGTTGCTTATAGCATCAAGTTTTTTGTTTTTTTTTTTTTTAAATCACAGGTGAAATCTTGTCAGATTATTGTATGTGACTCATGTTTATCTACACATAAAACGATAGAATAACCAATAAAATGGAGTCCCCAGACCATTTACTGGCTGACACATGCAGGAAAGTATATAAAACGACCTTCAGACCTGACAATGTTCAGATTGGCATACATGTAGACTTAGATATGCATAGGGCCCTAGATAAATATAATATTTCCCACAGCATCTTACAAGTTGCTTACATTCCTGAGAGTCTACAATGCTTCATGTTCTCAAGCACTATCTTATGATATTGTTTTGATCTACGGTCTCATGTAGCCCAGATTTGTCAGGAGCTGGCCGAGAGATGAACTTAAACTCTTGATCTTCCTGTTTCTACCTACTGGGTGCCAGGATTATAAGCTTGTGCAACACCACTCCAGTTTAATCAGAGCTAAAGATTGAACACACAGGGCCACTGGAATGCTAAGGTGATACTTTACCAACTGAGCTACAGCCTAGCTGAAGTCATATTGTGAGGACAACTTCAAGTTGTATTAGTTTTCTATTGCTGCGCATTAGGTAGACTCCAGGTTTAGAGTTTTTGAGTGAGATCCATTTGCTTGCTTAGAGATGAAAGTTCAGTTTGAACAACAACCTGATTTCTACTCTAGAAGTGCATTCAATACTCTAGGTTGCCAGAAATACTTTTTAAGAGTCAGTCATGACTTCCTTAGAGAAATTTCAAATTTAGCAAGTAGCTGTTAATCTCAATGTTTGCATGGTCAATAGTCCACATTTTTTTTGCATGATCACTACATTTGAGGCATCATTTTACCCCATAGATTACAAAAGAAAATTAGTAAATATGAAGAGTGGCTTAAAAGAAATTGAAATCAGATTAGCTTAAGGCCCAGCACAAAACTATATCATTTTGAAAGTTATTTAACTCTTAGAGTTCTCTTGTTCTTCTGAAAAGTATGGACAATAAATGTGATCTTATGAGCCTTATTGTGGGTAAGGAAATGTTGTAGCACTTAGCACAGTACCTGACACTTTTGTGTGTGTGTGTGTGTATGTGTGTGCGTGATGGATTTTTCACGTTTTAGCAATGTAACGAACTAAGAGAATCTGATATGTATCATCGCCACAGAGAAACAGAAAAGCAGACGAAATAATTGTGAGAACTATGGAAAGCAAGTGATGACTTTGATTTAAGTGTCTTGGATGATACTACAATGGATGAATCTTCTTGGGAGACACATCCTACAATGAGCTCTTTTTGGTTGATGGCTGAAGTTTTATCACGAATCATGCCAAGAAGGGCTGGGGAAACAACTCAATGGATAAAGCACTTGCTGTGAGGTTTGATGACTCAAGTTCAGAGCTCCCAGCACCTACACATGAGCCTGGAAAAAGTGGTGGCTGCCTGTAACCCCAGCTCTTAGGAGACAAACACACTGGGTCTCTGGGGGCAAGCTGGCTATCTATACTGGCCAAATTGGCAAGCTCTTTATCCCATGAAAGAGATCCTACCTTGATAAATACAATGGGGAGTGTTTAAGGAAGAGAATTTGTGTCACTGTCTGGCTTCCACATGCAGACACCTGCACACATGCATGCATGCTACACTTGCAAAAGAATATTTATACAAGTAGTTTGTTGCTAAAAATATGTGCCACGTTATGCTCTACACTTATTTGACCCACACCCATGCTTCATCTAAAAGTTAATATAGTGGTCGGGCATCTTGATTAATTTCTTTTCAAAAGCTTCCTATCATCATGTCTCAGAGTTTTATCTTTACCTTTTCAGCTCCCTAAAAGCTAAAAACATATGAGTATTCTGAAATTCATTTGATGCAACATATTAAATAATTCATAGCATTTCAAATCTCACAACTCATAAGTGTGGTGGAACACTGTTAAGTTTGCCAAGCAACACCCATGAAATATTGCTACTCTAATACAGTACTTTCACTTTTGCTATTCCTTAGGAAAACATGCCCCCTCAGTCATGGATTCTGATGTGCTTTTGTCTGCTGTCCTCTGGAACCAGTGCGATCTTCCATAAAGAGAACCATTCCAGAAGCTATCCTTGTGACGAGATAAGGCACAATGCCCTTGTGATTGCAGAATGCAACTATCGTCAACTACATGAAGTTCCCCAGACTATAGGCAAGTATGTGACAAACATAGACTTGTCACACAATGCCATTACACATATAACAAAAGAGTCCTTTCAAAAGCTGCAAAACCTCACTAAAATAGATCTGAACCACAATGCCAAACAACAGCACCCAAATGAAAATAAAAATGGTATGAATATTACAGAAGGGGCATTTCTCAGCCTAAGAAATCTAACAGTTTTACTGCTGGAAGACAACCAGTTATATACTATGCCTGCTGGGTTGCCTGAGTCTTTGAAAGAACTTAGCCTAATTCAAAACAACATATTTCAGGTAACTAAAAACAACACTTTTGGGCTTAGGAACTTGGAAAGACTCTATTTGGGCTGGAACTGCTATTTTAAATGTAATCAAATCTTTAAGGTAGAAGATGGGGCATTTAAAAATCTTATACACTTGAAGGTACTCTCATTATCTTTCAATAACCTTTTCTATGTGCCTCCCAAACTACCAAGTTCTCTAAGGAAACTTTTTCTGAGTAATGCCAAGATCAAGAACATCACTCAGGAAGACTTCAAAGGACTGGAAAATTTAACATTACTAGATCTGAGTGGAAACTGCCCAAGGTGTTACAATGCTCCATTTCCTTGCACACCTTGCAAGGACAACGCATCCATCCACATACACGATCTAGCTTTTCAAAGTCTCACCCAACTTCTCTATCTAAACCTTTCCAGCACTTCCCTCAGGAAGATTCCTTCTATCTGGTTTGACAAGCTGTCAAACCTGAAGGAACTCCATCTTGAATTCAACTATTTAGTTCAAGAAATTGCCTCGGGGGCATTTTTAACAAAACTACCCAGTTTAGAAATCCTTGATTTGTCCTTCAACTTTCAACATAAGGAATATTTACAATTTATTAATATTTCCTCAAACTTCTCTAAGCTTCGTTCTCTCAAGAAGTTGCACTTAACAGGCTATGTGTTCCGAGAACTTAAAAAGGAGCATTTCAGATATCTCCAGAATCTTACAAACTTAACAACCATCAACTTGGGCATTAACTTTATTGAGAAAATTGATTTCAAAGCTTTCCAGAATTTTTCCAAGCTCCATGTTATCTATTTATCAGGAAATCGCATAGCATCCGTATTAGATGGTACAGATCATTCCTCTTGGCGAAATCATCTTCGGAAACCTCTCTCAACAGACTATGACGAGTTTGATCCACACGTGAATTTTTACCATAGCACCAAACCTTTAATAAAGCCACAGTGTACTGCTTATGGCAAGGCCTTGGATTTAAGTTTGAACAATATTTTCATTATTGGGAAAAGCCAATTTGAAGGTTTTCAGGACATTGCCTGCTTAAATCTGTCTTTCAATGCCAATAGTCAAGTGTTCAATGGCACAGAATTCTCATCCATGCCCCACATTAAATATTTGGATTTAACCAACAACAGACTAGACTTTGATGATAACAAGGCTTTCAGTGATCTTCACGATCTAGAAGTGCTGGACCTGAGCCACAACGCACACTATTTCAGTATAGCAGGGGTAACCCACCGTCTAGGATTTATCCAGAACATAATAAACCTCAGGGTGTTAAACCTGAGCCACAATGGCATTTACACCCTCACAAACGAAAGCGAGCTGAAAAGCAGCTCACTGAAAGAATTGGTTTTCAGTGGAAATCGTCTTGACCGTTTGTGGAATGCAAATGATCGCAAATACTGGTCCATTTTTAAAAGTCTCCAGAATTTGATACGCCTGGACTTATCATACAATAACCTTCAACAAATCCCAAATGGAGCCTTCCTCAATTTGCCCCAGAGCCTCCAAGAGTTACTTATCAATGGTAACATATTACGTTTCTTTAATTGGACATTACTCCAGTATTTTCCTCACCTTCACTTGCTGGATTTATCGAGAAATGAGCTGTATTTTCTACCTAATTCCCTATCTAAGTTTGCACATTCCCTGAAGATACTGCTACTGAGCCACAATCATTTCTCTCACCTACCCTCTGGCTTCCTCTCCGAAGCCGGGAATCTGAAGCACCTGGATCTAAGTTTCAACAGAATAAAGATGATCAATAAATCCTCCCTGCAAACCAAGACGAAAACGAACTTGTCTACTCTGGAGCTACAAGGGAACTATTTTGACTGCACGTGTGACATAAGTGATTTTCGAAGCTGGCTAGATGAAAATCTGAATATCAGAATTCCTAGATTGGTAAATGTTATATGTTCCAATCCTGGGGATCAAAAATCAAAGAGTATCATGAGCCTAGATCTCACGACTTGTGTATCGGATACCACTGCAGCTGTCCTGTTTTTCCTCACATTCCTTACCACCTCCATGGTTATATTGGCTGCTCTGGTTCACCACCTCTTTTACTGGGATGTTTGGTTTATCTATCACATGTGCTCTGCTAAGTTAAAAGGCTACAGGACCTCATCCACATCCCGAACTTTCTATGATGCTTATATTTCTTATGACACCAAAGATGCATCTGTTACTGACTGGGTAATCAACGAACTGCGCTACCACCTTGAAGAGAGTGAAGACAAAAGTGTCCTCCTTTGTTTAGAGGAGAGGGATTGGGATCCAGGATTACCCATCATTGATAACCTCATGCAGAGCATAAACCAGAGCAAGAAAACAATCTTTGTTTTAACCAAGAAATATGCCAAGAGCTGGAACTTTAAAACAGCTTTCTACTTGGCCTTGCAGAGGCTAATGGATGAGAACATGGATGTGATTATTTTCATCCTCCTGGAACCAGTGTTACAGTCCTCACAGTACCTGAGGCTTCGGCAGAGGATCTGTAAGAGCTCCATCCTCCAGTGGCCCAACAATCCCAAAGCAGAAAACTTGTTTTGGCAAAGTCTGAAAAATGTGGTCTTGACTGAAAATGATTCACGGTATGACGATTTGTACATTGATTCCATTAGGCAATACTAGCGATGGGAAGTCACGACTCTGCCATCATAAAAACACACAGCTTCTCCTTACAATGAACTGTGGCAAATGAAAGGGCTTGACGTGCTGAGAATAAGTGATAATTGGGTGCACAGCCCTAAACAGGACAATTATACCAGCCTCTCTAAGGCTCAGGTAACTTTGTGCAAGAGGGAGCCTGAAAAATGAATGGCCTAGGAAACAGGAAGAAGGGCTGGAAAATGCTGTCTTCTGGGCATAACAGCCATTGCAACCGTAATCACACAGCAGCTATGGTTGCCTGCAGTGAGCCTGCACAAGACTGGGCCTCTTATCAGTCAATTACAGATGGGGGCAGGTGCATAAAACTATACTTCATCTTTCTAGGGGGCAGGTCCCCTGTACTCCATCCTTCTGCACTATCAACTATTAGTGGGTCCAGGAAAGAGACAATCGTTATCTTCAGCTTTGAACCCATTGATGAGCCTAGATTCAATAGATGGTTCAAAACTCATGGTCACGCAGAAAGAGTTGGTAAAGTCAGTGCCCAGAAGACAAAACAAAAAGACCTGAACATGAGAAATGGTTTTGTAAGGAGGTGGGTAGGTTGTCCACAGTGAGAGAGGAGATAGGAAAAGGTGGGCATGAGAGTCACCAGAATGCATGGATCTCTCTCAGAGATTTCACTCTGGGATCCACTCTCAAGCTCACCCCCATGCAGTTGTCCTCAAGAGTCAGCTTCTCCTGGGTGTTAGCCAACAGAGAAAAGCTCAGCTCCGTGCTATGTGAACTTTCCCCAAGGCAGCTTGTTTCATCAAGGCCAGCGAGAGGGACACAGTTAGTCTTTTGGTAGTGAATCAGAAAGTGACAGCCTACTACTGCAGTTGTATTCTATTTGGTAAAAGTCAACCACAGATCCTACCAGCTCCAGGCACCAAGTATCTCAGGTTCAGGGAAAGCTATTGAAAGCCAGGGTAATAGATCTAGGGGCCTCTCAGCTAAGAGGAAAGAGTTCGAGATAAGTGATCTGATCGTCTGAGTTAATCATTATCCATTTCTTTGGACTGAAATTAAGAGACAGCTTGCCATCTTGGTCACAGATCATCAATACTGGGAAAGTCAAATCACATGGGCAGTCTTATGAGGCAGCTTATTATGCCTACTTTTCAATCCCTAAGAACATTTGCCACTGTATCTAATGATCTTGATATTAAGATGCTGGTGAAGTTGATATATCTATGACTGTGGGGTTATATTACATTGTGATTGCATTAATTTTTCCTTTACAATGACATTTTAAAATCTTAAGTTTTGAGACTATAATATAACTACATCATTCCATCTTTTTTTCTCTCTCCAAACCTTCTCACATGCCCCACTATGACTTTTATAAATGCTGCCTGCAATATTTGCTTTTTAAGCTTTTGATGTTGCTTAAATAAACACTGAAAAGGATATTTTTAAAAAGCCTTTTAATCTTAAATCATTTTAAAGATATTCGCTTAAATGAAAAGCTTTGGGGGGTATTTGTTATTTCCCATTGGTGTATATTTTCAAATGAATGATTAAAATGTCTTCATTTTACATGACAAATGTGTGATAAATCTGTAGTAGAAAACAGAACTCTGATATAAAAGTTGTCATTTGCACTGACTAGTTTTAAGATTCCTTTTTCATTGCTATTATTTTACACCCCAACTTCAATTTTCCTTTCTTCTTCTTCTTCTTCTTCTTCTTCTTCTTCTTCTTCTTCTTCTTCTTCTTCTTCTTCTCCTCCTCCTCCTCCTCCTCCCTATTCCTCCCTCCACCTCCTCTTTACCCATCCACATTCCCTCCTCCTTCATTTCTCCTCACAAAAGGGCAGGGCTCCCAGCCGTATCAACCAAACATGGCATATCAAGTTGAAGTAAGACTACACACTTTCTGCCTTAACCTTCCTTTTGTATTATGGCTGGATGAGGCAACCTAGTAAGAGGAAAGTGTCCCAAACACAGGCTAAAGAGTCAAAATACAGCCCCTGCTCCCACTATTAGGAGTCCCAAATGAAGACCAAGCTACACCACCATATATGCAGATGGTCTTGGTCAGGCTCCCTGGTTAGTGGTTCAGTCTCTGTGAGCCCCTGTGAGCCCAAGTTCGTTGACTCCATGAGTTTTCTTATGATGTTCTTGACTCCTCCATCTCTCCAATCCTTCCTCGCTTTCTTTTGCAGGATTTTACATCTTCTTTGACCACTGTATTAATTTCATCTATCGTTATCTTCTGCACCTGAGATTCTCTCTTCTATCTCTTGTATTCTGTTGCTGATGCTTGAGTCTGAAGCAGAAAATGATAGCCTACCACTGCAGCTGTATTATATTTAGTAAAATAAAGAAAAAATTCAACCACAGATCCTACCAGCTCCAGGCTTTGAGATTACAACTACATCATTTCCTCCTTACTTACTGGCTTGCTTCCCCTGCCTTGCTCAGCTTGCTTTCCTATAGAACACAGGACCACCAGCCCAGGGATGGCCCCACCCACAATGGGCCCTCCCACCCTTGATCACTAATTGAGAAAATGCCTTACAGTTGGATCTCATGGAGGCGTTTCCTCAATTGAAGCTCCTTTCTCTGTGATAACTCCAGCTTGTGTCAAGTTGATACACAAAACCAGCCAGTACAACAAGCAACACATGCTTTAAACCACTGAGCCATCTCTCTACCCCCTCAAAGTGTATACTTTTCAAAAATATAAAGCATTTCATTAAAGAAATACACCGTGAGGTATTTTCCCAGTGTCTTACTGCTGAACATTTGGATTGCTTCCAATATTTTGCCATTGGAAGTAATCATATAATACCTATGTCTTTGTGTTTATATGCACATATTGATAAAATAAAGTAAGATTAGAACAATTATTTGCAAAGAATCGTCTGAAGCACTGGTCTGTGAACTGAGTATGCATGTTCTATCCTTGGGGGTGGGGGTGGGGTTTCAGCAGCAAATATTGGGTTCCCACAGCTCTTCTAGGCATTACTCTAACAGGGACTCCCAGTGGTAGCTCCAGCCCTGCATCAGGTTTCCTCATGGTCTCCCAAGCAGTCGACAAGATCCTTTGTAACCTAAGAAGGGGCTGCCACGCCTCCATGGCTCTTGTATTATACACACCTGCAGAGTGAGTACCACATGGGCATTGCTAGGGCTAATTGCTTGTGATGGTTGAATTGCGTGATAGTGAATTGAGTGATGGTTGAATTGAGTTTGAACCCACTTGAACCACAGCTGAAAACCAGGGAGCAGAGGCCAAGGTGGTCCTGGGCAGTGTGCCTATTCTGCCCTTTAAGGCTTGCCCTTTAATGTTGCTGGGATGGGATGGGCGACCTTAAGATTCTCTGAAATGCCTTCGTTCTGATGCAGAGCACCTGGCTTAATTCATGCTGATCGCTATAACTAGCCAGTTGCTTGCAAACGCTCTTAACAGAACATTTCATTCTTTTACATGTACTGGCTGCAAATTACCCATGTTATGCTCTATTTATATCTTAATTATAATTGTATTTACATCGTGGGTCAGTCCTTTACCCACTCGCCTTACCATAGATGGTTGTATTCGCTACTTTTCTCTTTGCTGTGACTACATCACTAACAAGAAACAGTTTAGAGGAGGGAGGACTTGCACTGCATTCTAAAACCATCAAAGGGGATAAAATTAAAATAGCTATATTGTAAGTCATGACTTAGGTAAGTTGTAGTCATTACCTTAAACCAGGCATAAGAAAGTATTCCTTAAACCATTCATTCTCGGGGTGCTGGAGAAATGGTTCAGAGGTTAAGAATACTGACTGCTTTTCCAGAGGTCGTGAGTTCAGTTCCCAGCAACCACATGGTGGCTCACAACCATCTGTAATAGGCTTTGATGCTCTCTTCTGGTGTGTATAAAGACAGCGACAGTGTACTCACATATATAAAAATAAATAAATAAATAAATAAATAAATAATTAAAAAAAAAAGAAATCAAGGTTTTAAGATACACACTTAGGATGCTCTGAGAACTCCTGGTTCAGCAATATGTTTAGGTCTTCATTGTCAATATCCTTGAACTTAAAGCCATAACATCATCCACTAATTCCATGAATACCAGAGAAAGTCCCAAAGCATTCTCTTTATCTCTGACCTTGAGATAAAGGAAGAGGGGATTGGGAAACCCTCAAAACGAACTTAGCAATCCACTGTCTCCCTCCTTATTCTCAGGGGCCAGAAGGTTGATTGTGTCTAGGCACTATAGAATGTCAACAGACTTGGATGCTATAATGTCGATCCCACAAGGCTTAGCATCTGGGCAAGAATTACAAGCATTCTTATCTGACTCTTGGGCAAATGCTAGAAGTAACAGAAAAAAAAAAGAACTTGTAAAAGCACCCTTTCACATGCTCAGAATTGCATTTAAAGTCACCTTGAGAACTGATGCAGTTAATTATTAAGCTTTATTTAGCCTCCTGCTTTGTATTTGCTAGATATACAATTTGGAACAGATAACTAGAAATGGACATAGATTGTCTAACCCAGATATACTTAGTAGGCCCCTGCCCTTCAAACCTGTCAGAGTTCTACTGAATACAGCATTTAAAAGGCTTAAACTTGAGATGCTTAAAATGATAGACAGAGACTCCCACATCCTAGCAGTGACACCCTCAAGGTCTCCAAGAAGATACGGACACAAGAAGAAAGAGCTCCACATGGATTGTGGTACGATAACTACTGAGAAACCATTGAAAAAAGACTGCTCCATTGCCTTGCCCGATGCTGAGGCCTGTCTTGAACTGTGGACAAACAGGGACACTGGAAATGCCTTGAGTTAAGACAAAGCAAGGTCAGTCTTCCAAGTTCCTCATCTACAGGAAGGCTTCTCTGATTGGCCAGGCCTGGGAACCAAAGTTTCACTCTACCCTGGAGCCTGTGTCCCCAATGAAGCCATCAACATCACAGGAATCTAGTGAAGTGACTAGGTGTTGGGTAAGTCTGTCATTTTAAAGGGCGCATGGGCCATTTAGATTATAATATATCCTTCTCAGATCTCTGAGAGGGTTTGAAGCCAGTGATCAACAAACTGTGTGTCATGGTAGTAATTGGGTAGGAAAAGTTTATGTAAGGTCTGAGGATATGAAGGCTTCTAAGAAAGTATTTGAAAATCTAGGAAGGTGTTTTGAGGTTGGAAAACACAAGTTATGGAGGATTTATCTTTTTTTTTTGGTTTTTCAAAACAGGGTTTCTCTGTATAACCCTGGCTGTCTTTTTGTAAACTTAAAAAAGACTCTTGTAAGCTAGAGGAAATCCACTCAAATCCATTTCCCACTGTCAAATGGACTCAAGATAAGCACTGTCAATTATCAGCCTTTTTCCCTCCCCACCTGCCCATTCCTGACAGTGGGATCTGCTTCTCTTTCCCTGGACCTGGAATCCCCAACCCTCCTACTACTACCAAGACTGTGGGCCTAAGAGTTTCGAATGTACACCCAAGACAGTTTTTCTCCCTAAACTTTATCTTCTGTCCCTAACACCCAGGTGTTCTCTCAGCATCTGCATCCAGGAAAGTTCCAAAGCAGTCATTCACAGGTGCTCTGGCCCAGCCTCACAGACCACTTTAATAGGACCTAAACCTTCCTACTCGGAGAAAGTCCCACAACCTGGATAGCAATGAAACAACCAGCAATTCTTGGATTGGCTGACATTCAGCTTTTTGTCCACACCCCATAACAATGGCATCCCAATGTCAGCGGGAAGTAATCATGGATGATTTCATCGCCCATTATTCATTTATCATAATAATAATAATGAGAGGCTGGGATGTTTGATTTCAGACCCTGGTACAAGGGACTGGGGTTCATATTTTACATATCAAAGCAGACCTGACCTCCAGGTTCTCTCAGCATCCCTCAGTTCCTACCTGGCATACCCTGGCCCCCAACCCTAAACTTTCCAGCCCAGGAGCTGGGCTGCCCTTCCCCCAAAGGCTCCTCCCTATATAACTCAGACATTTGGGTCTCCCTTGCTTCTTCTCTCTGCACATGTATCCTTTCTCTCTTTCTTTGCCCCCAGTCCCCTCTCTCTGTGGCAAGTTCCCTGACCTCCTTCCTTGGGGCACTGAACTCCCTTACCCTAGAGTACTGAAACTAAGGGTTTCTCTTCCAAAATGCAGATTTAAAGGCCTGATGGAGATCCTCCTAGCCTGGTAATCCCTTGAAAGTGTTCCCAAGTGTATGGTGACAGTCACTATTCTGCCACAGATTCTTATGTTTTTAAGACGGGGGGGGGGACCCTTAAACCATATTTCTTGAGCTGTTCATATACAGTTGGTCTGCTTCTTGATCAGAAAGTACTAGTTTTCCAGAGGGGACATTATTCCAAAGAGACAGTTGACAACAAGGTGGATCATACTTCCGAAGTCAAGAACAAAGAAAAAGTAACCATGATAGATTCTTCTTTGATATCGGGGTAAGAGGATATTGTCTCCTTCAGTAACATCATTAGTCATAGACAAGAGAAGCTCAGTACTTGACACAACTGAAAATAGTCCTAACACTTCCCTCCATGGACTAGGCTATCCTCTGCTGCGACTGAAGGAAATGTCTGGTGACTTAATAGGGAATATTGTACTTTCAAAGGCTTTAAATCCCGTGGGCATAATTGAAGCAATTACTTTCTGATCTTGAAAGAATTTCTACCTTCAAAACAGCAAAGCTGATCCAACCAAAGTTAGATACCCTGGAGATACTATTTACATTGGAAAACAACATTAAATATGCATATGTATATACCAATAGTCACGTGTACACGTGTCTACCTGTAGATGGAGATGGCAATCATTAACTGTCTAGTAAGTATAAATAAAAGGGGCTGGAGAGTGGCTCAGTAATTAAGAGTATTTGCTGCTCTTGAAGATGACCAGGGTTTCATTCCTTGCATGCAGATGGCAGCTTGCAGCCATCTGTGACTCCAGTTCCAGTGGATCCGATGCCCTCTGTAGGCACCAAGTACATAAGTGTGCATAGACATGCATGCAAACAAAACACCTATACCCATTAAACCAAATAATAATAGTAAATGTAAAAAAATGAAAGAAGAACATGGAGTAGCAATAGTTTCTATTTCTGCACAAATGTTTTGGTTGTGTACATTATGTTCATGAATGCACAGTTGCACATATGTGTGTACATGTGTGCACATGGATGTAGAGGCCATATGGAAGCCTCAGTTGTAGAAGTAGAGAAGTTCAGGGTCATAAGCACTGGCATGGTTGTTTTGGGGTGTTAGAGAGTGAGATTTTCTCACTGTGGCACTGCTAAGATCTTGGATGACATTACTCTTTATTAGGGATTAGAAGGATCTGTCCTATACATTTTGGGATTTTCCACAGCATTTGAGCCTTGCTGCTGCAGGCCAGTAGGGCCCTCCCTTTTGCAGCTTATATACATTACATAGATGGAAAACATATACTAAATTCTTAGTGTGGAAATATGGGTCCGACAGCTATGATTTGAGAGTGGCTGGCTTTAGCCTTAAAACTTGCAAAAACAAGGGGCTATGTGCCTCCACCAAAGCAACTGCTTTGCCTAGGGGAGAGAAGGAGAAAGTTGCTGATGCTGACAAGTGAATGCTTCTGGAGATTCAATTTCTACTATTCTGGATTGACCTTGGTGGATGCTGTATTCACACCCAGTCAGGGGAGAATCCTAGAAGCACCATGAAAGCCTTTGTAAAGATCACATCTGCAGTGAAAAGTGTGAGGTGATCAACCTCTCAGACTCAGGCCTCAGTCAAGGGCATCCTCAAATTTACCACATACCTGTATTTTCCCATGGATGATGGGGCTTTATAAAAATAAAAGGTCCTAGCTCAGTCGGTAGATGCCTGCCTAGAATGCACAAAGACCTATGCCCCATCCCTACACATAAACTAGATGTGGCACAGGCCAATCATCCTAGCACTTGGCAGCAAGGGGTGGAGGTAGAGGCAGGAGGATCAAGAGCTCAAGGTCATCTTCAGAGTAAGGTAAAAAGGCCATCCTGAGTCAAACAAAAAGACCAAAGACAAGGTACACTGCCATCAGATCGGATCAGGAGTGTCTTTCTCTTATGGCTACCCCATTTTGATATATTGGAAGGAGCTCAATTTGCCTACGGAGACTAAGGTAAAATAAGGAGCCTAACTTATTCAGGCTTTGTTTATCAGAGGGACCCAGCCAGTCTTATGAATCGATACCAAGGACGGCCAGCAGATGGCAGTAAAGGTCCGCCTAGTGCTCTAGCTTTGGGCTAGCCAGGCGTTCAGGGTGTGGTATCTTCATTGTTGATTTTGAAACCTGGCCCCTCACCTGCCTGAAATCTGCCAGAAAAAAATATATATATGGTTAAAAGCCACATTCCCAGTGTATCAGAGAGCACTCCTAAACAGGGCAGTGTTCGGGAACCTCACCCTACACGGTCAGATAAGCCGTCTACGTGGATTCAATTCAGACCTTAACAAGTAAACTCCGGTGCAAATTTTCTATTGGCTCCTGGTGATGTCACTCGCTGCGGCTGGGAGGCTGGGAGAACTGGTTTTCTGAGTGTGGGGAACCTTTGTTCTCTGCAACACCCACCTGGAACCCTGAGGCCTCACTCTGAAGCCAGGGCCCCCAAGGTATCTGGATACTGCACACTGCTTTGCTCCAGCACACCCAGAGTGCCTAAGAAATGGAAGTGCAGAGCAAGGGTTAGGTGAATTCGCTGTACAGGAATGACTCTTACCTTGGCTCCCTGGAACTCAGTCCCTAAGCCAAGCCAGGCTTTGTGGAGCTTTAAGTCACTCACTTGATATTAGTTCTCCCCCTGGGATGGATGGAGTTCTTAAAAGGCCCAGAGTGGTTCCAGGCCTTCTGGATTGGTTCCTGGGTTCATTAAATCACCTCACCCTCTAGCCACTTTAGACTCTTTACACCTCGGGCACATTTAAAATAATATGCAAACCTTAACGAGGCAAGGGTAGAAGAATAGAAGCCCTATTACTATACAAAGTTGATTTCTGCCCCCTCCTAAACTGCCACGATTAGCACTGTTCCCAAGAGGTCAACTTGATTATTTGCTTTGTCCCTTTCTGAAAGAAGCACTTGTGTCTGCTTGTCTTTAAATATCTGCAGGTCATCTAAGAAGAAGTCCGTGTGGTTGTACTTTTGTAGGACCTGGCCATTTGTTTACATCCAAGCTCTTTAACCCTCTACAGCTGCAGGTGGAGAGTCCGTGGTTCTTCATGCACTGCCTGGACTCCACGCTCCATTTAGCTCAGCAGTGACCCAGGTGAGCCTGGTCAAGTGCCAGTTCCTCGGGCCACACTGACAGTGCCATTTCCCCTCCACTACTAATAATGTGGCGGCTGTAGTTGAACTTGCTGTTAAGTCCCACAGTTCTCTTGGGTAGTTAGACTAACTGTAGCCCTAAGAGGTAACCAGTGGTGGAAGAGCCTGGCATGACTGTGAGGATGTGGGAGAAGGAGCCCAAAGCTAGTTGCCAATACACGAGCTGACAACATGACCTGGCCACCACTCTAAAGCTGGGTGAGCTTATTTACAGAGCTTGTCACCACCTCAAAGCTTCACTTTGTTCACCTCTACTATCAAGGAAGAAAAAACATTCCTGAGGCTTTTCTTAAAGGAGGGCTAAACCTGAGGTGCGCTGAGAAATGACAGTGACTGACTTGTGGGGTGGGGAGAAGCCCTTTGCAGTGCTTGCCAATTTTCTCAGCGCAGGCACGTGCCCCCTCATGAGAGGACAGTCTCTTTCCTTGCCCAATCTAGGCTTTTGCTGCCTTCCTTGGCTCCCATACCTGGCTTTTAGCACTTCTGTGATTGCGACTCTCTGAACACTTTTCAGTCTTTTCCCTAATCCCTACGGATAAAATGAATACCTTTGTAGGTCTTTTTTTTTTTTTTTTTTCATCTCTCTCCACCCTCGCACTTCCTCCTTCTCAAGCTCACAGCAAAATTACTAGATTTGGAATGTATGCTTATGGAATAAATGAACGGGTGACTGGAAGCTGACATTAGCAACAGTGAGGCAGGGCCTCCAGTGCCAACCTCTTAAAGCAGAAGAACACGAAATCATTTCTTTGGGGGAGGGTAAGGGGCTACTGCAGCCCTTCCTGCGAGGCATCCTGGGATCTGCAGGGAAAAGCAAGACTGTCTGGCGGAAGCAGCCCTCCCCACAGACACCAGCTATGCCTGTGTTAGCATTTTTCTGCAGGAAGGGAGAAGAGGATGTCGGAATGCAAAGAGACATGGACTGTGCTGCAGGCATCTTTGTTTCTGTAAAGCTCCTACCTGGATATGGCCTTTAGACAAGTTGCTTACTTACTTACTTACTTACATTTCTCATTTATCTAGTGTGACAAAACCTGTGCTCAGCTTACTTCTAAGACATAGGGAAAAGACACAATAGATGTTCCAGCAGGCTTTTTAGACCTGCCACAGAATACGTGGCCAGCAGTTGTTCCCACGTGCTGCTAAGAAGGGGCAGGGCCACTGGGAAAGTTCACATTCATTCGCGCATGGGAAGTGAAAGTGAGTCACGTTGCTGTGTGTCTGTCATGTGACAGCTGTGGGGCACAATCAACTCACTGAGCTTCTGCTTCCTGCTGATAGGGTGACAGGCCATGCCTGGTGGCTTATACCTCTAAATTCTACCAATTGGGAGGCTGAAGCTTGCCTGAATTATAAATGGAGACCCTGTCGAATGAAGCAAAACAACAAAACAGGGGTGATAGTAGGTTTTATTTAGTAACCATGTCCAATGTGACTAGTCCTGCTCTGGCAGTGCCCCTCCCCCTGAAACCCCAGAATTTCAAAATGGCAGCCGCAGCTTCATTTTTGTGTGTGTGTCAAATGGTACCTAAGCTTCTTTGCATCTTTGCTGTGCACCATAAGTACAGCTTTTAGAAGTTGCTCTGTAAATTATCTTTTCAATTTTTTATTTGTCTTTATTACTTGACCTACATTATTGTTCTTGAGAGTATCTCTTTATGTAGCCCAAACTATCCTTGGACACATAATACTCCTAACTGCCTCAGTGTCACAAATGCTAAAATACAGGCATACAGCACTGTGCCCAGGGAGGGTTGTATACTTTCATTCTCTTGAACACATTTTGGGTAAATTCTCAATACACATTTATATTCTTTACTCCATATCTTTACATTTTCTTACCAATTTTTTTTTTTCGGAGCAGAAGCAATTGGTTTAGAAATTGAACATGTCAATGCTTTCTTTTATGGGGTATGATTTCAGTGACACATTTAAGAAATACTCGCTAGCAAGATGGGGTGTTATATGCCTGTAAACCCAGTATTTGGGGGGGGGCTGAGTCAGGGAGATCAGCAGTTCCAGGCTAATCTTGGCTAAATAGAGCAACCCTGTGTCAAAAACAAGCACATTATTCTAATTCTTCCCATGAAAAACAGAACCATTTTCTCTTCTGTTCATTTCTACAAATTTTGTAATTTTATGTTTATGTCTGCAATGAATTTTTAAATTTTCTTTATTCTTAAAAAATGCTATACATGTGTATAGTGAAATATCACATTTAGGCCCATTTCCCCCTCCAAATTCCCCCTTCTCCTCCTCAATTGATCTTCCTACTGATGCCATAATTTTTAAAATAACTTTCCAAGATCAGTTAGTGATGCCCACATGTATGGGTCTGGGTCATCCACTACAGTGTGGGAAAGCTTCTTGTGGCCACATCCTTAAAATGAATGAATCTCCCTCCTCCAGCAGCTATCCACTGCCAGTAAGAAGTAGGGCCTGGAGCTCATGGACCCTATCTACAGTAGAATTTTGTCTGGCCTGCTCTTGTGCAGGCCCCATGCAGGTAAGCACAGCTGCTATGAGTTCACGAATGACGCACCCTGTCACTCCCAGAGGGAAGTGTTTGGAGGCACTCCTCCCTGCCCTCTGGCTCTTACATTCTTTCTGCCTCCTCTTCCTTGTTGTTCTATGCTGGAGTTTATTCCTTATATGGTATGAGCTATGAATTTAACTTATGAATTTTACATATATTGAATTTCCTGAAAAATATTAAACTAATACATAGTATCAGGTTTTTTTTTTTAAAGAATATCAACATAGCGCCAGCTTAATGTTATACCAAACCTAGAGCCTAAGCTTGAGCTCTAAGCCACTGTGTGGCGGCACACTTAGGAAACCATTCCTGGGCAGAATGAGCACATCTACCCTAGCCTCCTGGCTCCAGATTTCTACTCATGACATTAATATTCATGACATATGGCTGCTTGAGAAACATTTGGGAAGTTGAAAGTAGGGTTATGCACCCCTGGACTAAAGAACAATGCGGAAATGGAACTCTGTGGAGGAATTAGGAGGAAGGAACTCTAAACCCGCCTGGCTGAAGTGTTGCTTACTTGGAGGAAGTAGAAATGCTGGCAGATAGGACTGGGTGCAACCAGTAGCACCAGAAGTTCTTCTTTGTCATGCTTCTGGGGGCAAGAAGTGCTGGCAAGTTCAGGAGCAAGGAGTGGCCTAGGCACAGGTCATGGATGTAGCGCTAGGGGGCAGTGTGGAGCAGAACTGGTTAGAGCAAAGGCTCTTTGGAGTCAGTTATTAAAAAGCCTTCCAGGAGTCGAGGTAGGCAGGAAAATGACATGAAAATGACCTTGGCCACTCTCCGGATTATAGCGGGTCAGGGAGGAAAGAACATTTATCATGGATACTGCTGGCTTGCATTTTTGTTTGGTAGGACATTAAGCCTGTCTGGGGTATCACAGATGACATACAGGCTATGTCTTTTACACAGCAATGGCAGTTCCAATCTCCAGGAAGTAAAAAGTCTTTGGGAAGAAAACAAACAAAAGAAAAACAAACAAACCAACCAACAAAACAAAATAAAGCAAAACCCACAAAAAAAAACAGAACAAAACAAAACAAAAAATACATGCATACAAACACATCATACACAACACCAATTAAAGTTCCTTAGAAGAACAGATGTTAGTGGCCATAAACTCAGCCATTTCTCAATTTGGTTTTCCCCCCAAATATCCCCTTTTGATTTTCAGAGAAATAGTCAGCTCTCTGCTTCTGTTCCTTACATATAATTATGTCACATAATAACAATAACAATGGAAAATGCTGATGCAAACGCACAGTGAAATTAAGAGAAACAAAATCAGAGAGAAAATAAACTTTTCAAACAGCTCCAAGATATGACTCTCAAACCAAATAGGAGACAGGGGTGAAGAACGTCACAAACACAGCTGCCAGGTTCAAATCCCAGCTCCTATTTGTCAGTATGTCCATGATTTGGGGCATGTAGGTAGCAAAGCTTCCTTCATTAAGCATGCATAATCTCAATCATCATGCCATCTGCTTCTGAAGGGAAGACAAGAGATATTTTGATTAGCCTCTAGCAGACAGTGAGCAGAGTAGAAATATCAGTCATTATCCTATCCTCCAGGTTTACTACATTGACCTTGAATAACATTCAAGGTTACATGGTTACATTCAGCAGTATCTATATATCAAACTATCACATTACTATCGTGTGTGTGTGTGTGTACATATATATATATATATATATATATATATATATATATATATATATATATTTCCCCAAGATGGATGGAATATACTATGAATGCCAGGTTGGGTCCAAATCTTATGACTGCCCTAAAAGCCTAGAAAGTAGAGCTCAAAGTCTTTCCATGCTGCCGCAAAGACTCTGGGCCAAATATGAGAAACCTGAGGCCACTCAAAGGGAACAGCAGCCCCATGCCTGCACCTGTGTTTAAAAGAAACCCTCTAAATTAATGAGTCTGCTCGTCATCATTCAGGGGCCTGGTCCTGCAAGCCCAGTCCAGCTGGGTGCTTTGTTTTCAAAAAGCATCATTGATTGTGGGCCGATGTTGCTGTTCCCAAAAGACACAAACCAATGTAAAGCCTTTGATCTACCATTGAGGAGACCCAGCCCAGCAGGAGGGGCAAAACAAATCAATACAAATGACAACAACTAGGACCGGTTATCACCTCCGAAGACTTTCCAAAGTCTTGATGTGGGAAGCCTGCTCCATGGTTCTCAGTGCTCATTGAAAACACACAAAATGGAGTGTATTTTGTTTTATGTTATTAAACGGCAATCAAATGGCCTATAAGAGATCATAAGGAAAGGAAGCGAGTTGTCCTGTTAGCACATTGCCTGCCACATGGTGGGCTCTTGGGAACGCTTGGCTACATGAACCCAATCAGCAGCACGGCAAGGCTAAGGACTTGAAGCTCACGGGCTTCCTTTCATCCTCCATGTTGTCCAACAGTACACAGCAGGGAAGCAGATGGAACCCGGAAGTATGGATCAGAGCTTGGGAGAGGAGATGGTATCTCTTTTCCCTGGGGGTCTCCCTTTTTTTCCAGTTCCCCACACCACCACATGTATCCCTCCCTTCCAGCACCCTTCTATAGCACTCCATTGGCACTCACTTGGGGGAGGCCTAGAAGAAGTCTGTGGAAACTTCCTTCTATACAAGCGTCTAGCTGAGAGGGCTGCCTGAGATATGAGGAAACCAAGCAAACCGCAGCCACTCGCCTGCAGAGGAACAAGCACAGAGGCCTTTGGCTGAGCCTGGGGCCTATTTCTGGCCTCACTGTCCTCTTACAAAGCACTTACGGCGCACCTGCCTCACTTCCTTGCCCCAAAGGTGAGGTGCTGGCTGCCTAGTGACAGTCTTCCATCCTGGCTTTCTGGGGCATGGGACAAGAATGAGTTCACAGAAACAAATGAATGCAAAAGAAACAAAACCAAGCACTTGGATGATAGTGCTCTTGTGAGAAGGTGCAGCCTGGTCACCCGTTCCTCTAAGTCAAGAGTACTCTCACAGAATATTCAAACACATCCATACACAGCTTCCCCACCTCCATGAAAATAGAAAGCAGGTCTCCAAAATGTAATGTTCTGCTCCATTTTACGGGAAGTTATCTATAGAGTAGCTGCTGAAGTTAGGAGGGTCTTAATGGGGTCTCAATGGCTGAATAGTGGGTATCAAAGGTACATACTAGAACGGAGTCTGATGCACGGTGGCCCAAGGGTTCATTTACTTTAGGATTGTTTCAGAGCCACAGGTACCACAAGAACTGTCTGCCTGACCTTTAAGAGCACAAGTTCCTTTACTTGCAAATAAGCAGGAAGTCCCCCTCCTTGGGTAGGGCCTCTGGGCGGTGCCTTTCACTTCCTTCCAAAGGTGTTTTCATCCTAAACCCCAAGCACCAGGGTCACATTCTGTTACTTTCACAGGCCTACCCAACTGCCTTTGGCTGGGCTTCATGGAAAGTGTCTTGATCAAGAAAAATAAAGACTAATTTTTAAATGCATGAAAGGTGAAGGTAAATGTAAAAATAATATTTTACATCAATATAAAAGTAGTACTATGTGTTTCTGGTACAAATGGTAAGTTCTATAAGTAGACTCTCCACTCGCTTTTCCCAGGATCAAACTATTAGTAGTTCTTGAAATTCTCTTGTAGAGAGCTGGTGAGTGGTGTTTAGTGAGCCCTGGCTGCCTGAGTTTGGAACCCCAAGACCTGTCAACATGGTGGAAGTGGAGAACTGACTCCTGGAAGTAGTTGTCCTCTTGCCTTCATATGCTCAACACATACACGAGTGCGCGCGCGCACACACACACACACAAGCACATACATGTATCCATGTGTGCCTTCCGTGTCAGTGTTTGTGTGAGCTCTTGGTATGTGTGTGTGTGTGCGCGTGCACGTGTGTGTGCGTGTGCATGTGTGTGTGTGTGTGTGTAACATAGTCGCAGTAGTAATCTACACCATAGGAACTCCTACATATATGGAAGCTGGAGGTTGATGGTTGGGTCACTTCCTCAGTTGCTCTCTATCCCCACAGGCAGTCTCTCTCTGAACCTGGAGCTTCCTTACTGGATAGACTGGCTGTCCAGCAAGCTTCCTGTCTCTACCCACCCCCCACCCCCAGTAGTCATCAGAACAATTCAAAATCCCTGGCTCCCACCAATTTTCCAAATCGGTTCCGGTTCTTCCTAGCTAGGATTTCCCAAAATACTGAGCCTGTATGGGGAGGGGGGGGAGTTCAAGTTGAGGCTCTCCAGCTAAAACCAATGTTGCAGAATGGGATGCCAGAGTCAAAGAAGACCCCTCAAATGTGTGAACACTGCAGGTGGGAACAAAAGAAAAGCTAAGGAAAAGTATCTCCCAACCTCCTCCCTTCCCTCCTTTGTATTGCTTCAGTAAATGGAATGAATCCAGGGCCTTGTGATGGGCTGCTATGCTGGAAAGCACTCTCCCACTGAGTAGAGTGAGTATATATCTGCAGACCTTGTGGTCTACTTTTAAGATAAACGAGACCATTTTGTGCCCAGCAAACAGATTGTTAACCCAGCTGTTGCTTTTAGTCTCTTCTAAAGAAGTCCTCAACAGTCCCATTGCTCTACAATTTCTTCAGGGGAAGACGAAGCCTCATTGGAGTAGTTACCATGAATGTACTTCGTAAATAGATATTTTCAGACTGCTTTTTGACACATTTCACCTTTGAAGATTTTCCCTTTTGGAGAATCCTGGGATGTCAGCTTACAGTAGGATTCCTTGTAAGGTGCTATCACAGGGGTGCCTTCATGCCCATGCACAATCTCACTAGTATTGGTGCATGGTGGGAGACTATTTCCCCACCATGGAGATCATAATGAATCCTCCCATAATTCCCACGCACCACGTAGGAAATAGAGAAATTAAAAGTTTGGGGGCTGAAGAGATGGATCAGTGGTGTTCAGAGCACTTGCTGCTTTTGCAGAGGTCAGTTCTCAGCACAAACATGGTGGCTCCCATTTTTCCTTAACCCCAGTCCTGGATGATCCGACAACTTTTCCTAACCTCCTTTTTCACCAGGCACCAGGCACTCATAGAATACACATATATACATGCAGACAAAACACCCTTATTCGTAAAATTTTAAAAAGAGATAGATCTTTATAGAAAATTAAAAAAGCATGTCTCAAACTATTGTAGCTTTTTGTGAAGAAATTCGGCAGATAACACCTTCATGAAGTGATCAGTGTTATTTTTTAATATTCTCAGTAACTAAATAAACCAAATCACTCTACTCTTGATAGTAGACAACAAGAAGGTCACATTATCCCTCATGCCTGTGGTATTTCTGCCCCCAAAGAAAACACACAAATTTAATCATGAGGAAACATCTATTAAACATAAATCAAAAGAAATTCCACACAACAGCTGTCCTATTGTCAAAAATATTAGTGTCATGGAACACCAAGAGAGCCCAAGGAAGTTCTATATTAAAACATGTCAACAGGATATAGCAATTAAACGTTTGCATGATCCCGAATTGGAAGCTAGATGAGATAGAAACTGTTAGAAGGACATTAACAGGCAAAACTTGAATGTGCCTGTAGATTAGATCACAGTATTTTAGCACAGATAATTTCCTGGTGCACATAATTGTACTGGTGTCTATGCTGTGGAATGCTTTTATTGTTAGTCAACATGCATCTAGGGATGGGAGGTGGGGTGGTAAAAGATTTCATATTCACAACTTATTTGCAAATGGTTTTAAAAACAATACACAGGCAAGTAGGTACATAAAATGGCTGGCAGAGCAGCAAAATATTAAATTGGGATGTTCTAGGCAAAAGGGTCTGCAGTCGTTAATTATCTTTGAAGCTTTTCTGTAAGTTTGAAATTATTTCAAATGATTTTGTTACATAGTCTGGTAATTCCAAACATGGTTTGTGTTATAAACAAATAACCAACCAGGCCTCATTACCAAAGCAAAGCAAACCAGTAAAGTTGCAGAAAGCAAAGGCAAAGAAGCCAAGCAGCAAAAGTGGCTCAATGGGTACAGGCACTTGCCATCAAGCTTGATGACCTGAATTTGATCCCTGGGATTCAAGTGATGGAAGGAGAGGATTAACCTTGCGGGTTGCCCTCTGACCTCCACACATGCACTAGTGTGTATGCACCCACACATACCCAAAATATATGCAGCAACAGTAAAAACGCATACGTTCTATCTTGACAAAAAGTACTTCTTACCTATTTTCATGACCAATCTCCCTTTCCTGGTGGTTTTAGCATTTTTGCTCACGAGAGTGATAATTCAGTGTGTGCTTTTTTTTCAATTACCCTTCACTATAAAATGTAAATCTCTTTCACTCAACTGATTTAAATCCAGTCCCCAGTAGGTTGTTCCTCTCGTTGGAAGTGGAAGCAAGAGAGACATATACGCAGAAGGTCCTCTCTGACTTGCCTCCTTTTTAACACTCTTTGTTATGGTGATGGTGCTTGTTGCTTTGGAAAATTGGATGTAGCATTTTTTGTACATGACATTTTTGTATATACATTGTGCATTTTGAAGCAGACAGCTGTTGTTAAGTGCACTCGTTGTGTTGGACAAATATTACTTCTACCTAGTTTTAAACCATTTTTATTGTTCCCACAGTAAGCCTTGAAACCATTACAAGGTCATTTCCCATTCCTCTCAACTCTTAGCTCCTGGGAACTACTAATACACTTATTGCTTCTGGATTTATTGAGGCTGGGTGCTTAATGTAAATAGAATCATACAGTATGTTGTCTTTGTAGATAACTTTTTTTCACATTGCATGTTTTCAAGGGTCTATGTGGTAGTATCGTTCAATTCTGTATCCTTTTGAGTAACAATGGAAATTGAACCCCAGGCCTTGTTACTAGAGTGATCTATATCACCAGCCCTTTAATCATTTGAGACAGAGTCTCACTATATAACCCACACTGGCCCCTTGAAATCAAGACTGACTTCAAACTTGAGACCCTCCTATCTTTACCCCCTGAGTACTGGGATTATAGACATATACCACCATACCTGGCATCGTATGGTAGGTAATTCAATGCTTAACATTTGAAGACTAAGGTTAATCTTAAACCAAGTTGAATCTATTAGCTGAGGTGAAATTCAGGAATTAATGTGTCTGTTGATTTCAATTGTTCATTTCATCTTTACCAATTCAGATCATGTGGACCTGGCTCTAAATTGTGCATTCTGGTAAGTAACTTAAGTGGTCTTTTCTTGTGCTTTCCTTTAAAATGAGTAGGGTTCATATCTATAATTTCTACTTTAGATGCAAAGACAAATGCCACAATGAACTACTGTAGAGTAAGATACCTCCCATGGGAAGTAAGTAGGGGTATGAGAGAATCAGTGAGGTGTACAGATGCTAGGAAAGGCTTGCTCTCTCACTAGCCATATATGTCCATCAATGTCTTCACACACGTAAGCTGAGAGCTGCAGGCCACCCTTAGACAGGAAAAAATAACATAGCCGAAAGGAAGAGAGCTTGTATCTGCGCACTACACAAACCCTAGGGACAGGTAATGACTGATCTAGGTCATCAGCTTCAAGCGTAATGAGGCAAACTGAACCTTTGCATAGAGGGGAGAGGCTGAGGCATTCTGTGCACACAGGTTGGCTGTTACGATAGCACAGAATGGGTGGAAGGTGAGGAGTCCAGAAACCTTCCATAACTGGCAATTTGAACGGCAAAGCAGGATGAGACAACCCAAGAACCTCCCCCCAAACCACTGGAGGTCATGAGAAGTTCCTTACTCATAGACATTGAAAGACCAGGGTTTCCTGGAGCTGTGTGTGTGTATGTGTTTCTCTGTGTCTGTATGCACATATGTTTGCGTGTGAGTGTACACATTCATGCACACATATTGTATGCTATTCACAAAAATGCTCAGGCAAGGTTAGCAAGGCTGGACTTCAACTGGAAAGGAAAATAAAAAGGTGAAAAGGATGATGAATTTCACCAGTAGTGGCGCTGGTGTCAACAGCTCTGCTGAAGCACCTCAGTCCCATTCCGCATTGTCCTCCCGCCCCACATTCCTCCCAAGTAGGCCAGAAGTGAGTAAGGACACAAACGGAAGTTTATGATCCCTAAAGTTCTGACAGCCAGGTCAATGTGTGCTTGGACTTCATTGTGTTTAATTTAAGAAGCCCATTTTCGTTCTTGAGCTTTCAAACATGTGTTCTACTTTCCTAAATAATCTTTTCCTCAAATCGCCACCACTTGTGGCTGTGAACCAAGATCAGAATGCTTCTGCAGCTGAGCATCATGGGTGGCTGTGGCCAGGGGCAAAAAGGAAGAGGAAATGAACACAGGTCCCATCCTAGAATCAGGAGGACAAGTTAATGGCAGTGGGGACACATAGGACTCTATAATCTGGCAGGGTAGGATTGGCTTCATAATGTAGGGGGAACTCTGTAAAGAAGGAACATGGTGAGCCTCTGCGGGAGAGCATGAAGAATTTCAAGATGGCAGCAGTTTATTACTATGTGTCAGGCTTTTCTGAGTGCAGGGTCCAGTCCAACACACAGGCCACACAGCCCTAAACAAGCTAATACTTTGATCAGCATCCTTCTCCACTATGAAGCAGCAACTCACTGCTTGGCTGCTTGGACTTGGTTTCTTCATCATAAAGCCAGAGTGCTACTTTTTGCTAGTAATATGGAAATTATATTCTCTCTCTCTCTCTCTCTCTCTCTCTCTCTCTCTCTCTCTCTCTCTCTCTCTCTCTCGTGTGTGTGTGTGTGTGTGTGTGTGTGTTTGTGTTTAAGTGTCTTATTCTTTAGGTATTATCTATCTCGTTTTCATTTTGGTTGTTGTTATTGATTTTGTTTTGTTTTGTTTTGAGCAGGATCTGTCTCTGGCCTGGAACTTATACTCTAGAGTAAGCTGGTTGTCCAGTGCACACCAGTACTCTGCCTACCTCCACCTCTCCAATGCAGGGATTTTACACACGAGCACCGCCACACCTGGATTTTTATGTGGACATTGGGAATTAAACTCAGGTCCTCATGCTTGCAAGGAAAGCACAGGGTTTAATGCATCAGCCCTGGGATATGTATTTCACAGAAAAGGTTTGACAAGAGTGTGGATAAAGTTTAGTGGTAGAGTGCTGCCTAGCACGTGTAAGGCACAGGGCTGGAATCATAGCACCATGAGGAAACAACAACAACAACAGCAATGTAAAACAAAGTTTTCACACCCATAGCTGAGCATGGCTTTTAATGTATAATCATCTTGCCTCCAATCCCAATGGCTGGAATCTCAAGCATATGACAGCATTATTTGCTTATAGTATTTATTATTTAATTATTTACATTTCAAGTATGTCTGTGATCCACATATGTGTCTGTTACCCAGAAAATCCAAAAGTCAGAAGAAGGTGTCAGATCCCCTGGGACTGGAATTACAATTCTGAGTCACCTTATGGGGACTTGGAATCAAACCCTGGTCTTCTAGAAAAGCAGCCAGGGCTCTTAACTGCTGAGCTGTCTCTCCAACCAATATCTATATTTTGAAGTGTGTTATTTTTTATTTGTTTTGAGATACTGAGGACTAAACCTAGGACTTTGAATATGCTAAGTATATGCCCTAAGGACGAGCACATTAAGTTGGAGGATTTATAGACAAAAGATATGCCTATATGTCTTTATTTCTAGCTTGTCTACACAGCCAGTCTGAAGACCTTAGGATGTTAGACCAACTCTGCATTTCAATGAGGCCCAACCACATCACTGGGGTTTCTGTATGATCTTGGCTTAGTGGGTTTGTTAATTTCTCTATAATTCCCTCATCTACAAAGTGAGGGAAATAATGGGCCTTCTTAGCAGGTCTTCTGGGATACTGCAGGGAGAGCTCCAGGATACAGCACAAAGTCAGAAAATGCTGGCTCTTACCACTGCTCTTATTATGACCATGCTCGCAAGCAGTATTATTCTTCAGCCCGTTACCTTCCTTCCTTTCAACAACATTTCCTGCCACTGTCTTTCCTCCCATGCAAGTCCCTTGCCAAACTCACTGCGCTCTGCAAGACTCAAAGATTCTGTTTGAACCGGCTCTCCTAGCTGGGAGACCGAGTAACCACTTGGAGGGGATGTTGTAGAGGCAAACTCAAGCTGCAGAAATTCCTTCAGATCAAGAGGAAGACAGGGCAATTAGCAATGCTGCACATGCAAGAGGCAGGGCGCGAGGAGCTCTTGGTTTTGTTTGTGCTTGCCGGTTTTCCTCCACTCATTTTTCTCACACTGGCGGGGGGTAGGGGGAGCCCTTTGTTTTACTGTACTGGAGCCACAACGTGGAGCTGCCATGGGTGAGAACTCTAGAGAATGCTGGAGAAAGAAAGGTCTCTTCAGTGAACCTAGTGGCAGGAGTCGAAGGAAGGAGATAGACTTGTAATAGGATGTTTGGTTTAGAGAAAGTTGCTTAAAATTTTAAAAGCCGCAGTTTCTTTCGTACTAAAACGAGGAAGTCTGTATCCAGTGCATAGAGGATGAGAGCTGAATCCTACTCTATATGCAAAGTCTTCAGGGACGTACAAAATCTAGCTAGGACTAGATTTTGAAATCGCTTCCCTCCTTTGTCCTTTTCATCTTCTGTTACCTAGGGACTCCTGGCTGTTCACGGGGATTTAGCTTCTCCTGGGTACAAGGGGGCGGGGTCAACTGTAAGGAAGAGTCCGAAGGAAAGGTGGCAATTGTAGGAGCCCCCAGGGGAGTGTGGGCTGCAGGCAGGTGGGGCAGATGGTAGGAGGCCCTAAACTCAGACAAAACGAGCTGGGTTTGAACAAGCAAAGAGCTGAGAGCCCTGCCATGTCCCTGGCTCCTCCTCTTTTTCCTTCTGATTAGTATTCCGGCCAAAACTAAAAAGTTCCGAATCATAGGACTCATTTTCATAGGCTCAGACTTCTATGGGCTGTCGCTCCATCATTGGAAATGCACACAATTTTGGCCTAGGCCCACACTGGAAAGCAAAAGAAAACAAAGTGCCAGCTCGCGCCACTTCCTGGATCCGTGGGGCATGAGCTTCCACAGGGAGGGGCAACTTCGTTGGCATGTTTCTCACAGGGTGCCATGACCTGTGAGCTGAGAGAGGCTTGCCTTTCACTGGAAGGCCCCAGAGAGCAGAATCCATCATGCAGCTGAAGGGACCAAGGCCTCTGAAAGCTATTATTATTATTATTATTATTATTATTATTATTGTCTCTTCACATCTTTGTCTTTGTCCCTTTAATTGGAATTGAAAACTCCCACCTCAGTGGTTATTGTGCCCAGTATATGCTAATCTTCTTATAAATGCTTCCTTCCCCGAAGCAGCAGTTATCCCTGACATCTGGAATATTAATGCTAAGTAGATTCAACTGTCTGAGATGTAAACCGGTTATTCAAGTCATCTGTTAAGGAACTGACTTTAAGTACTGAGAATCAACTGAAGCAGTGTGATGATGGTTAATTGAGCAAATACTATCTTCTAGGTGTCAAGAAACAGGCTGGTTTAGTACCCAGGCTAACCTCAAACTCACTCTGGATGACCTTGAATTCCTCATCCTCTTGCCTCTACATCCTGGGTACTGGCATTTCAGGTGCGTCATACCAGGCCTGTTTTATGTCACACTAGAGATTGAACCTAGGGCTTGCTGCGGTCTAGGCAAGTGCTCTGCCAAATGAGTTATTTTTATTTGCAAAGAAACCCCACAAAATATCTAATTTTCACTGATAATTTATTAAGTAAATAATATCGTCAAGTATTAGTTATGCAGAAATATGTAATGAAATATATACACTTCCCTTTATAAGAGATGAAATGCCAAATTACTTGAGGTTTTTGTTAATGGCAAACAAGAAAACATTTATTCTTTTCTTCTCAACTTTCCATTTTAAATAAGAAGAGAACACAGTGCTCGCCATTGTCCCAAGAACTTGATCTTCCCACAACTCCTACAGTTCCTTATCACCACTTGTCCACTTTACAGAGAAGAGTTAAGAGAAGAATGATCGTCAGGAGGACCTGGACACTCTTAAGACAAAGCCTCTTATTTGCATTTCATTTTATCCGATCACCCTTTCTTTTCTATTTTTCTGCCCAGTGGGCAAGGGAAGCCTGTATACAGAGGACTCAGTTCCCAGGGCAAGTTGCTTCCTCTCTTACAGCCTGCCTGCTCTTTTTCAGTCAGCAGCTAAAATAATCTGCCTGCTACGCTGTTACGAAAGTAGAAAATTCTAGATGTTTACAGATTCCACTCTTCAGTCTCCTCTGGCCGCATAACTTCTGTAAGGGCTAATCTTTCCTAAGGCAAACAGGCAACCAGGATCAAGGCGATAGCATTCCTTTGTCATAGGAAGACACGTAGACGGTGACAGCTGAGTGAAGGAAGGGACACTGGAATCCAATGACCCACCGAAATGGTGTCAGTGTAACTGCAGCTGCCAAGCAGAAGTCAGGAATGCACCCTGCAAGATCTGTACTGTGTTTCAACAATGCAGTGAACTCCCTCCAAGTGAACATGGGGAGAGAGAGGATGTGTTACCAGAGAAGTGACATCTAATGCATGCTCAAACAGGTCTAGGGCCCCATTCAAAGGGCAGAAAGGCAGGCTCCCAAGTAGAGCATTAACTGGGGAACCACATGGGTCACCTGCTCCTCCCTACCCCCATCTCCTTCCTCCCAAGTAAAAGGGAAGTAGATGAAGAAATGGGGAAGTCCAAGCTGCTCCAGCAGCGGCAGTTTAGGGTCCCTAATAATACTTGACATTACCAGAGAGGCAAAGCCTCTGCCATAAAAATGCTTAGCATAGGCTTTCTGGAAACATCCCTCCAGGGCACAGAAAAGGAGAAGGAGTGTTTTATAGTTCTCTGTGTCTCAGATATAATCCCAGCGATGCCTTTTTAAAAATATCCTACGTAGCTACCTCCGATCACCTGCCACTTGCAGGCACAAGCTTGGTATCTTTGTAATTACTTTTTAGTAGCAAGTGGGTCCCTGCTACTTACGGACTCAGGTGCCATTTTGAAACCGGCAGGCACATCTCTACCTGAATCGTCCACATGTGTTGTGGGGAAAACCTTCCCTTCAAAAGCTAGTTCGTGCTTCAGCTTCAATCCTCAGATAATAGAGCTAATGGACTTGTGGTCTTTGGGAATCCTTGGCTCTCATTAGCAATCACTTTTAATTGATGAAAATAAGAAAAGGAAAATTAACTTCCTTATTGTCAGTCAGTAACAGAAGTTGAATTTGACTTAATTTTTAAGGGGCAGGCTGTGTTCTCTATGAAGCTCTCAATTACCTTATACCTAGCAAATGTTAGGTACTCGACTCGATTGCTCACGGAAATTATAGCAAACAATACAGATGCTGCAGTGCTAAAACTTTTCTTTTAAAAATCCACTCAAGGATCCTTTATCGCCCTCTCAAATCAAGGGGGAGACAATCGAGGGAGACAAAGAGGGCCGGGTGGGGCTGTCCACTGGTCTGAAAGCTGAGTCATTGGAATCAGACCCCAGCAGCTCTTGTATGAGGGACACCTCACCCTATCTTGGGGGCGTTGGCTGCAGACAAAGCCGGTTTCAAAGTAAAGAAAAGCCTGTCCCCTTAGGTGCCACTCAGGCCATTAGTTATCACGCATTAAACCTTAAAAACAGGTTTGGGCGGCTGCCGCAAAAGTTCATGATAATAAAATAGACGTCAAATGGGGGGGGGGAGCATTTTGAAGGAGTTTGTTCCTTTTCTAGTTCCGCCATCGTTGTGGTTCAAAGGCGCTGGTGTATGGGGATGTGGGGGTTGGGAGGGGGTCTGACAGCCTCCGAACGCCCTTCCGGAGATGAGGCGCGAAGGAGTTAAGCCGGACTGCGAGTGACATCACCTCATTTGCATAGGAGCACGCATAAAGCGGCGTTCGCCGCGCCCCTCCCGACAATCCGCAGCGGCTTCTGAGCAGATCAGACTCTCCTTGTTCGCGCAGCTCGCTCGGGTGAGCCCCAGGGCCCCTTCCTTCTGTCCTTCCCTGCCTGTCCAGCGCAGGCGCTTGCCCCTCATCTTCCTCGTCCTTAAAGCCAAGTCCAAGGGGGTACTTCCAGGCAAGGTAGTTTCGGGGAATTTGGGGGGATGCTAAACTCTTCCAGATGCTGAGTAACGGGAAGGGGAACTTGATTAAGAAAAAGAAAACCCCACAGAATTGGGCATTCTGTTGCGCAGCTTAGAGGGGAATTGTTGTTTTTTTTTTTTTTTTTTTCCGCCTCGACCCTCTCTCCGAAATATTTTCCCTTGCCTAGCTAGCTGTAATTAATCAGAAATAGAAAGATCCTTTGTTCAAACGCTCTGTGCTCCCCTTAATCGCCTGATGGCTTCGAGGGCTGTTATCTGTGGCGGGTTTAACCTTCCCGGCCTTTAGCGTGAAAATTCAGAAGCCCTTGCAAACGAATGTATGCAAAGGCCGTCAAAAGGCCCCTGTATGCAGATCAAGATGCTTTTTCGAGAAGTGGGGAGGCAGCTTTGTGTGCCGAGGCAGCATTGTTGGACTAGAGAGAGGAGAGGAAGCGAGTAGGGCGGTGGTCGGCAGCTGGCGGCGTCAGCTCCCCCGCCTTTGTGCGGAGGAGAAAGCTGGACCGCCTGGCATCTTTTGGAGAGCAAGCCCTTCTAGAAAACGTAGATGCGTATTGCGACCTTGGCTTCTTTTTAAGAGATTTTACTAGACTTTCCCCCACTTAAACTGGAAGTGGCTTCGTTCTATCCCGACTTTAATTTTTCAAAACTCCAATGTTAACATTCCGCAATGGTGAATTTTATTATACGTGAATATTCACCTTTGACTATTTCCACCTTCGTTCTTTGAATCTTCACTTTGGGAATATTAAGGGGGAAGATTTTTTTTTTTTCCTATAGAAAGAGGAAGATCTTTAGGGAGGACTCGACAAGGAAAGCACTCGGAGAGGCAGTAGGATTTCAGGCTTTGGGCTTTCGGGCGCGGTGGGGGGGGGTGCTTTTGGAACTGGGAGAGGCGAGGGTGGGTGGCTCTTTCTTAGCTCTGGTCTTGGCTTTTGTACCTTCAGCTCCTTCCAGCAACCATGTCTGACAAACCCGATATGGCTGAGATCGAGAAATTCGATAAGTCGAAATTGAAGAAAACAGAAACGCAAGAGAAAAATCCTCTGCCTTCAAAAGAAAGTAAGCTGTTCGCCCCCACCCATTTTCAGAACGGGCTGGGCGGGAGCGGAGCAGAGCGGGAGCAGCAGCAGGGAGGAAGGGAGGGGCAGCGGGGAGGATAGGGGGGGGCTGCGGGGGAGGAGTCGACAGTTTGATGATGATGAATATGGCCTACAAAGGTTAATTAAAAACTGTTTTGCAGCCAACAAGCGCCAGGCTTTAGTGATTTAATAATGGAATATTTCATATTCCATATTATGCATATACATTTATTGAGTAACTGTACTTCTGTTTAGCATGTCTTGCTCAGCGAGGCTGTTATGTGTCTTTCTAGAATTTTTATAAGGCTTTTTAAAGGAAAATCATGTCATTTTATAGAATGCTCTAAGCCTCTTTTTTTTTTCTTTTCTTCACAGCAATTGAACAAGAGAAGCAAGCTGGCGAATCGTAATGAGGCGAGCGCCGCCAATATGCACTGTACATTCCACGAGCATTGCCTTCTTATTTTACTTCTTTTAGCTGTTTAACTTTGTAAGATGCAAAGAGGTTGGATCAAGTTTAAATGACTGTGCTGCCCCTTTCACATCAAAGAATCAGAACTACTGAGCAGGAAGGCCTCCCCTGCCTCTCCCACCCACCTGCTGGTCTGGCTAGCAGAGAGGGAAAAGAACTTGCATGTTGGTGAAGGATAAAGCTGGGTGGGAGATGATGAAATAGAGAGGAAAATTCAAGATGGTCAAAGATGTCCTGCAGGATGTAAAATGCAGTTTAATCAGAGTGCCATTTTTTTTTGTTCAAACAATTTTAATTATTGGAATGCACAATTTTTTTAATATGCAAATAAAGTTTTAAAACCTGATTGGTGTGTCTGCTTGGTGACTGGAAGGAGTAGTTAAATGAGTGATAAAACCCTTTCAAAACTGCCTTGCCTCTTGGTCACTGGCACATAGAAGAGACAAACCTAAACCGCCTTGGCCTCCCAGCTCTGGCTTAGTCCAGGTCTGTGAAATACCCTGTCTATAGCAAATGACTGGGAGGTCATCATAAGAGTCCCTAGTGGGTTACATGGAAGATTTAATGAAAAGATTTGAACTTGGTATAGCCACCATGGTTGGAAGAAGGGGGCTGTGGAATGAAGGGGTAGGGGGGAGGATGGCCAGCCTGAGGAACTCACGGGTAGTTAGAGCCTTTCAGGAGCTTTGGAAAGCCAACATTGAACTTATTACATATCACTCAACACAAAAGGTGGTGGTTTGGTACATTAGCATTAGGTATCAGCATGAACTTGGCTAACCAATTATCTGGTATTGAACAAGTGGAATTTAGGACAAAAAGGTAAAAATAAAGAGAACGTTTTAGTATTTGCTTTAGAAAGGAATTTAGAATTGGTTTGTCCTTGTCTAGCGGCCAGTTTGCAAATGAAGCTCAATGTTTAAAATCGGCTTTATTAAAGTAAATGTGTTTACCAGTAAGTGGTGATTTGAACTTAGTGAAATCCTCATAAGGAATGCTTGGGCTTAGAGGACACATGCAGGACAGGTGAAATCTGGGTCAGATAACCATCGGCTGACCCGAAGGGCTTGAGTCCTCCCTAGTCGGCAGTCATCTGAGCTGCATATTTAATTGGCAGGTACACGCAAAGTCCTTGTTCTGGCCAGGCCACAACATGTAGAAAGGGAGGAAAAATGAGCTATCACTTGTTAACAGTAAAATGAAGGTACTTGAAGCTCCGTCATGGATGACTCTGTTCTTTCCGAAGGGTGCAGATCTATTAAGCCAAATAGAGCAATATTTTAAGATCAGTAGCTTACCCAATATCTCAGCAAGGCTGAAGCATACAAAGCAAATGTCCACAGGAGGAAATTTTCTTCTAAAACCGGGCTTGTGAAAATACCGGTTTGTAGGGTGGGTGGTGCATTACCAAACCCAGTTGATTCCCTTTGCTCAACACTTCCTTTGAGAAATGCACACGAAACCACCTGTGGTTTAGACAATCGAGGAGACCATCAGTGAACAGACCTTTATCTGCCTGTCAGGGGTAGGATGTGTGCATGTGTTGGCCACAGCTCATTCACTCGGTGGAGAGGAGCCCAAGCAGCCAGCACAAAGGTTCTGGGGGTGGGGGGTGGGGCAGTCCTCTAGCCCTGACATTTCTTTGCTGACCTACAAGGCAGTTTAAAGAAAATGCCCAAACCACAGAGAGAAAATGGACACATGCAAATTTTTGCTGTGTGCATTTTCTAAAGGATCCAAGATGAAAAAAAATTAGAAAAATTTCACAAAATTCCAGGGTTCCTCAATTTAAAAAAAGGATGGGGGAAAGGAATGGTTTAGACAGGTCCATGGTGGAAAAGATGGCCTTTCTGTCCCAGGAAGACCAAGACAAAATGTAGTGGGGACAAAAAGGCAGAGTTAAAAATCCAGGCCTGGGGATATAGCTCTATTAGTCGAGTGCTTGCCTAACATGTATGAAACCTGAGGTTTGAGTCTTAGCACTACATTAAACCTGGAGTGGTGATGGAGGCAGGAAGATCTTTCAAGGCCACCGTCAGCTGCATAGGAGGTTTGGAGCCAGCCTTGGGTACAAAGGACCCTCTCTCAAAATAACGAAAATGAAAGAAAATTAGAAATGACCAAATGCTGAGAAATGGGTGCAAAGTCAGGAACAACTGCCCTCGTCATGAGATACTGGAATTTGACTAAAATGCTACTGGAATAGAAGAGAGTCCTTTGCTGCTGTTTTGTCATGGTTGTGATGGTGGTGGGGTATTATTACTATTATCATTTTTAAATGCTTTATTTGATGAAGCATTCTGTATTCTTCCTAGGAGAGAATCTTCCAGACGGGCTGAAGGTATTTAAGAATTCCTGGGGGAATTTATGTTTCTGCTACCTGAGCACTTAAGGTTGCCAGTATTTTCAGAGATGCTGAAGGAGAAAAGAAATATATCCTTAGTACACGAGAGAGAATATTTCAACTAGACACACTTGCTACCACATCTTTGACTGGTCTCCTCTCAGATGGAACGGGTCAAAGGACCTTCTGTACACTGCAGGCAAACTGAACCTAGTGGTGCATGCATGTAATCCAGGACTTGGTAGGATAAGACATGAGGATCAACCTAAGTTCCAGGGCATTTTGGGACTCCAGAAAAACTCCTGTCTCTAGAATAAAATGGGATAAAAGCCAGTCACAGAGTTTTGCAGTTCTGTAAACTTGGAACCAATCTAGATGAATAAACCAGAACTGGAGAAAAGAAGAGGCTCACTGAAAGACCCGGGGATTAGAGCTGTTTTCAAAGCTCACCAAATTTTCAACTATTTTAGCTGTGCATATCCCAACCTTCTCGTGGATGGACTTTTAAAGCCACTTTTCAGGAGAACAACACACTTTTAGTAGTGTGTGCAAAATGATTGAGCAAGTGCGGAGTAGAAGGCATGGGGACAGGTAAACAGTCTGATATGCGCACAGCCGCTCAGCCTTCCTACACTTCTTCCAGCCCTTGTAGCCACACCTAGGTTTTGTTGCCCATACACGCACTGAAGATTCTGTTTCTTTCTCCCAGAGAAGCATAATTCCTCAAGACACAAAACGGTGTTTGTTTCTTCTTTTTTTTCCCCCATTTCTAAAAATATGAGTGCTATTCATGCTTACTAGAAAGAATACTGCATTTTGGAAACTGTGTTACAGCCAGAAAATAAATTTAAAAAAATCGTGAGTCTTCTTTAGCTCAAAATGTACATTTAAAAAGGTTTCAATAATGTAGAGAGCACCAAATGTTTCCTTTTCCATAGCAGCCATCATGGGCCTAGTGTGAAAGTAAGAAAAGCAATGTAAGTGCTTTCTTTGCTCTCACCCCACTGTGCTCAGTTGTATATTAGGCTTTTAAAAGTTATTTGTAAATTATATTTTCATGAGCAGCTTACAAGATAATCTAATAGAAAGAAACACACCATTTGGGGATCCATCTATACTTTTATTTGTGTATAATGAAAGAGGACACAATGACAAGCTTAAGATACAAATGTAGCAAACACAGGAGTGGATGTTCACAGTCAGCTATTGGATGTATCACAGGGCTCCCAATGGAGAAGCTAGAGAAAGTACCCAAGGAGCTAAAGGGATCTGCAACCCTATTGTTGGAACAACATGATGTACTAACCAGAACCCCGGAGCTCTTGTCTCTAGCTGCATATGTATCGAAAGATGGCCTAGTCGGTCATCAATGGAAAGAGAGGCCCATTGGACTTGCAAACTTTATATGCCCCAATATAGGGGAATGCCAGGGCCAAAAGAATGGGAATGGGTGGGTAGGGAAGTGGGGGGCGCTATGGGGGACTTTTGGGATAGCATTGGAAATGTAATTGAGGAAAATACGTAATAAAAATATTAAAAATCAAAAAAAAAAAAGATACAAATGTAGAAAGAACTGAAACCCGCACGCATCAGTTTATATTTCCCTAGGGCATTTGTATAGTCTTCTCTAGGCATGTCGTCTGGTTCCTGCCTTCCTCAATTGTGTGGACGGAGTTGTGCATGCTACCTTCATTGGGTGTGTATTGAGTATTCTTTCCTGTTTAAAAGTCTCACACGGTAAGAGAAAAATTAATTAGAGCTTTGCTCCTTAATTGGAGACTTCATGCAATGTGCTGACTTAGAAGTACTTTTGAACATGTGATTAATATTCTAGATAGCACTATTATATGTTCGTGCTTTTTTATGAAAAAAATAATAAAGTTTAATTTAAAGCACACTATCAGAATATATCTGCAAGACTGCATTGGCAGCCGAAGAAGAAGAAGAAGAAGAAGAAGAAGAAGAAGAAGAAGAAGAGGAGGAGGAGGAGGAGGAGGAGGAAGAGGAAGAGGAAGAGGAAGAGGAAGAGGAAGAGAAGAAATAAAAGCAACCTGAAAATCATGTTTATTAGAAGACTGGAGAAAAATAATAATGACATTTAGCTTTAAAAATCCTAAGTTTCTTGCAAATCAACTTACTTCAAAGTGGAAGAAAGCTAAGTCATTTTAAATATCACAATACATGTAGGCTTCTTTCATTGAATATCATATACATTTAAAGGGAAAGTTATACAGAATTTCTTTCTTTTTCTTTTCTTCCTTCCTTCCTTTTTTTTTTTGATAAGATCAATTACTTATTTCTGAGAACTCTAAAGCCTTCAATTTGCCAGACAAAGAGCCATTGACTCTGTACCTACAGCCAGTAACATCTTCTCCACATTAAGCCTGAATGATGGATCATTAGTTTACTCTAACAATATTTACTGATTGTTTATTCCATGTTGAGTATTTTTATTTGCCACAGACATATACTCATAAGTAAAAAGGCATAGTAGCTGTCCTTGTGTGTTCTCCATCAATTAGAAGATACTGTTTTCATTTAACTTTGAGTAGAGAATGCAAAGACATTGCTCCCTTGAATTTCTAAATTCTGTTTTTCAGGAGTTGGGGCAGAAATATTAGATGTTCTGGGCCATCCTGAGCTATATAGTGAGTTTAAAACCAGCCCGAGGTACACGAGACTCTGTCTTAAATAAGTAAATAAATAAGAGACTGGTAAGATGGCTCAATAAGAGAATGTGGACAATGGAAATGGAGAGGTGCCTGCTACCAAGCCTGACCACATGTGTTCCAACCCCAAGGCACATACGGTAGAGGGAAAGAATTGACTCTTGCAAGTTGTCCTCCAATCTTCATTTTTGTGCTCTAAACAAACAAAGAAACAAACAAACAAAAAAGTGGAGATAAACCCTGAAGTTCAGCCAGTCTAGCCCAAAGAGCAAAACAGAAATGTTCAGTGAGAGATGCTGTCTTTAAAGATGATGTGTTTGAGAAGCCATAGAGAAAGATATATGGATATCAATCTCTTTTGTCTGCACAGGACAACTTGAGTAAGGACACCATCTCCAACCCCCCCCCCCCCACACACACACACTATGGTGAGTTTTCTAGAGAAATACTTCTTATTGCTAAGTCCTTCCTCTGTTCACATTATCTTTTAAACTTAATTGTAAAATTGTTGGGAACAGAAAGCATCACTGGAAAGCAGGAAAGATGATACAAGCCTATAGTCTCAGTACTCTGGAGGTAGAAACAGGAAGATTAGCACAAATTTTAGGCTAGCCTGATCTATATACAGCAAGTTCCATATCAGCTAAGGCTATATAGCAAGACTTTCTGAGAGGGAGGGAGGGAGGGAGGGAGGAAGGGAGGGAGGGAGAGAGAGAGAGAGAGAGAGAGAGAGAGAGAGAGAGAGAGAGAGAGAGAGAGAGGTCTGATGTTTGAGCCTCAGGGAATTTAGCACAATCATGAGTGCTCAAAGCTAGCCATAAGTACAGTACCTGGTTGGCTGAGGAAAAGGTCATATTTATTTAGTAGGGTCCCACAGCTTCAAGTATCAATGGAGAGGGTCAAGTTATGCTCATAATCTATTCAAAGCAGCAGAAACCATTCCTGTCACATAATTGTCAAACCACAGGAAATGATGCTTTTCCTCATTACCACATTCAGCTCTGTAAGTGGCTGATAGCTTTCCCTTCACAGTCTTTCTGATAGTGTTTTCTCAATTTAGAACCAAAAATACTTTACAAGATTAATGTATATGTAAAATGCCAGATGCCCTGGGATCATTTCTATTTAAAAGAGCAGCTTGCTTGGAGGTCAGAAAAGGTCCTTATTTTCTTCACATTTATTGAGAACCTACTGAGTACTCAACTTTTTCCTGGTTTCTGGGAACACAAAGTAATGCCCGATCTGGTGCTGGGCTGATATAAGAGGTGGATTCAAGGTGAGTGAAGAGTTCCTGTACAGCAGAAGTCAAGTGTGTTCATTCAGCAGCTATTTCCTCTTCTATTTTCGTTCAGTAAAATCCTGGGCTGGGAAATGACTTGGAACTGGATTGGGTACAGCTACAGCACCTGGTAAAATAGTTTGTACTTCACCCTTAGGCAAATGGGAGATATCAGAGTTGAATTCAGAGTCCTCTTGAAGCAGCTTGTAACTCTCCATTATGCTATGTAGGCTTAAGGAAGGCTGGGCAAGAAGAAACAGCCCATACTTGTCATCCCAAAAGCCGATTAAGATCCCCTTGTTACAGTAAGCTGGCACCAGGAGGTAATAAATCTTACTGTGATTGGGATTTCTTCAAGGCTGTGTGAGCTTGTACTATCTCTAGATTCTAAACACTTTTCTGTGCTCATTTGCTACCAATTTTAGACTGATGTGAACAAAAAAGCAATAGTTTTGAATACGTAAATTAGATCATAGTGTGTGTGTGTGTGGGGGGGGGATCTAAGGACTGCAGTCTAAAAGACCAGGCAAACACTGGTCTTCAATCATGTATTAGGCTCCTGAATATGCTACAAGAATAATCACAATTTTTAGAGCCCCAAACAGCAGAAATGGGGTTGGAAGGAGACTACTCGCCTACTAAATACGTGGGTCTATGGAAGGATAGACAGAAATTGAAGGGTTGGTAAACTGTATTACTTACTTCCCTCATTATGTGACAAAATAACCAACTGAAAACAACTTAAGGAAGGAGAGTTTTATTTTGGCTCAGGGTTGAAAGAGAGACAGTCCATTATGGGGGGTGAGGCATGGCAGTGAAGGTCTTTGGTTGTGGGAGTATGAAGCTACTGCTTGTTATATCTTGGCAGAATCACAAAGCAAAGGGATTAATCAGACTGTAACCAGACCCCAACTACAACTTTCAAAGCTGGCCCCTAGTGAACCACTTCTTCAAGCTCAACTATACTTCCGAAAGGCACTATAACTTCTTAAAATAGAGAATCAATATGTTAAGAAAAACTTGTGTGGACCATTTTACATGTAAACCATTACACAGTTTTATTGACAAACCATTCTATCTTTCAAGGGCTAATATAGAAAAACTTGTAGGAATTGTCATGGAATAGAATGAAAGGAATATCAAAGATTGTCTGTTGCCTGTGACTACAGACATGAATAACTCAGGTGTCAAAGAAGACAATTGTACTATTATAGTAGGTTAAATTATTTCCAAAGATGGGAAAAATACCATACAGGAGATAACTATATGCACCCTTTCATAAATAAACATTTCCTAGTAGGATTTCCTTAAAAGCAAAGGTAATTTACAGGGTTTCTGTTGCACTATCTGCTGAAGGAAAATGGTTAAGTTCCCAGGCTCACCAAACTAAGACTAATCTAAACTAAATAAAGGAATGTAAAAGTGAGAACTCTAGTTTGAGAAAGAATAGTTGTAATAACTAACCTGAACTTATAATTTCAACAATTGTTGGTAACTTGAATTCAAATCTGTGAGTTCATGTGTATAAGCATAAATACTTTAAGCCTCCTCTGTGTGTGTGTGTGTGTGTTTTATATTCTTCTAAATGTTTCATTGGCTGTCTATAGGTTCTGTACTATATAGGTATGTAAGAACACATGCATATATATCAAGAATGGACACAGCTTTGGGAAGAGGAGGCAAGAAGGCTTTCAATTCAATGCTCAGCTGTGCTATAAAGAGACCAATTATATATAAAAAAAGATAAAACAAACAAGATGATCTCACATAGAATCAACATATTGGCAGCTACTGTTTTGATCATTCATCCTCTGAGGAGTTGTTCTCTGAAACAGGCCTTAAAGTTTTCCAGTAGAGAGATGGCTATCCAAAAGGAAGTCAGGTTAGGCCTGAAGCCCATGTTTCAGTGAATGAATTCTTCAGGTTGGAAGCATGCAAGACCAAAAGGATCTAACATAGACATTAGGAGCCATGTGCTCCACAGAAGGATGGAGAGTTTCAGGTCAGCCTGGACGCCATAATGAGACCCTGTCTCAAAAAAATATATACATAGGGGACTGGAGAAGTAGCTGCTCACTGAAGAGCACTTGCTGTTCTTTCAGAGGACTGGAGTTTTGTTCCCAGTAGGGAGACTCATAACTACTTGGAACTCCAGTCCAAGGGATTCAGTGCATCCCTCTGGCCCCTGTGAGTAGCCCCTTCCCAGTACATACACAAATGAATTTTCGACAGCTAGAATTTATCCTCTCCCACTTCTCCTGGAAGCTCACAACCAAGTACAGCGCCACCATTGTATTGCTAGAATTCCATAGACATTTTGCTTGGCCAGGGCCAGTTCTGACTTGCTGCCATGACTTACATCATAGGTGTGTCCAGGTAAGATCCACTAGGGTGTGAGAATGAATTCGTGCTTTAAGTCACAAGGCCAGGTGAAGCAGAAGTGTGAGGGGCCCACACCTAGTTAAGGGAAGCTGCAGAAGCAGCCAGCTGTCCCCCATTTTAACCTCTACTCCCTGACCCCAGTTCTATGGGTATGAGGCCACACCCTAAAGCATGTTTTTCAAACTTCAGGCCTGGTCACAGGAAATCAAATTGAGTTGGTTCTTAGCAGCATTAAAAGTGAGATATAAAACAAAACAAGCAAACAATGGCAAGAAAAACAAGACAAAACAAATCACTACAAAGGAGTAGAACAGGGGCTACCAGCTTCTGCTCCTAGGAGCTGTAAGAATCATTGACTCAAATTTCTGTGAATTATTTCTGTGTGAGAGAGTAGGAGTCTGTGCTTTTGCATGCTGACATGTGATGTAAAATGTTCCTTAGTGTGAGGCAGAGTCACATTTGTCACGACTCCCATTTCTCAGCCTTTACCTTGTTCAAAACCTCCTTTTCTTTTTCTTTTTTCTCCATCTGGTTTAGATTCCTAATCATCATTCACTTCATACAGGCTTTGAACCCACTCTGTCCACACTCTGTTAAAGCTGGCCTTCATGCCCTAGCCCTGAATCCACTCCACTAACCTATTTTCCAATCTTCGGCTACACTTTCAACCACTAGCAGATAAAAAGATAAAATGGGACACTTTCCTATACTGCTGCCTCTGAACTTGCTGCTTATTCATTGTCTTTTTTTTTTTTTTCATCTACTAAGGACAGGAAAGGTGGCCACAAAGCATGGAGTTTCTGTGTGGGGGCTGAAAGAAATAAATAAGTATATCACAGATGCTCAATATATGGTCTCTGATTGCAACCCTCTTAGTTCTTAAATAAACACAATGTGATTTCTCCCCTTGCTTGGCCTCTTGCGGGCTTTTGATCACACTGATTGCACCTTCCGTTCTGAGTCCCTCTCCTCTCTTACCACCTGTTAGCCTCAATTCCTCTGTTCTTCTTCCATCAATTTCTCTGACTGCCTTTTCTTTCTCACATAGCCCTGACTCCAGGTTTATTACTTTGGTGCTGGACTTGACCCTACAAAGTGAAAGACAGTCCTTTCATATTGGAATATATATTCTTTTTGACTTCTGAGCTCTTGTCCCTGGAATGCAGGAACCCTAGAGAACCACTCACTTTCCAAAATATAAAGCCTTCCTTGCATGGCCTAGTGTCTTGACTTCAGAATGTGAGGTTACTCTCTTCTTCCAGAAAGCCTTCAAGTTACTGGTTTTATTAAGTTTCAAAAATAATTGGAGGGGCTGGAGAGATATCTCAATGGTTCTTAAGAGTACGTGCTCCTCTTGCAGAGAACAGGAATTTAGTTCCCAGTACCCACCTGATCAGTCACCACCATCTGTAACCCCCCATTCCAAAGGATTCAGTTCCATCTTCTGACCTCTAAGGGTACTGCTCACACCCAGTGCACATACATATATGCAAACAAAACATTCCTACACTTATAATTTAAAAACAAATAATTGAAAATTTATAAAGGTAGTCAAAAGAATGCACTACAGCCTTCAACTCCAATTACTAGTTACAAACATTTTAGTACATTTTCCCCCATTTTCTCTCTCTTTTTTTCCCCTTGAAATCTTTTAAAGCATTGTAGTCTATGTCACAATAAAGACATTCTCTTATGTACTGCGGTGCAGTGATCAAAAGCTGGCATTTGTAGAATGATACAAACATCTGATACAAAATCCATATTTCAGCTCTTGCCTCTTCTGTTTTCCTGCATAGCTCTTTTCTTTCTCATCTGGGATCCAGTGTGGGATCATACACTGAATTTGATTATAATGTCTTCCTCATTTGGAATAATCCCTTAGCTGTTGTTTATCTTTTTAAGACACTCGTGGGTTGTTGTTGTTGTTGTTGTTGTTATTGATTTTTTGTTTTTTTAAGAATGTGGACCAAATGGCTGGGAGAAGTCTTCTTGATTCGGATTTGCCAGTGTTTTCTGATAAACAAGTTAGGTAACTGTGGGTAGGAAGCACAGTAAAGGAGATGGGTCCTCCTTTGTACCTCAGAGCAGAAAGCATGGGGTGTCAGTTTGCCCTATATGCCAGTAATACATTTGCTCACTTAAGTATTTTCTACAAGGGTTCTTCATTATAAGCCTGTCTTTTGCCCCTTTGTAACCCTGTGAGAAGATTTGAGATTCAAGTGTGTTCCTCTTTTAAAATTTACCAGATAGTTTTGCATTTCTTGAAGATTCTTGTGAGAATCTAGTGGTGTGGCCCCAGAAGCTGAATTCCTAACTATCTGTTGCACAACAAGGTTTTTCTCGGGGAGATGTTACAGATATTACCCCCAGATAGACCAAAAAGTAGATACTACCAAAATCCAATTTAGTAAAGCAATGAGTTTTGTTGTCACCAAGGATGTCTCAGCAAGAATGACAGCTCACAAATGCTGGGAACCTGAAGCACATAGCTTGAAGGCAGCTCAACAGGCTTGAGGGTGTCCTTTCCAAAGGACTCAGTTGGTACCTCTCTCAGGCAACTGGTCTGATTTGAGTCTTCTGTGCATCTTGGCTTATCTGAGAGTCAGTTTTGTAGTTTGGCTTGTCTGAGAGTGACTCTCAGCAGTCTATATTGTTTACTCTTCAGAGGGAGGGGCCTAATGAAGCTGATCTCTTTCAGAGACTTCCTGAGCCTGTTTTGAATTGTTTGCCTTCTGCCTTAAGAAGCTTCCCAGCAGGGTGGGATGTTTCAATCTAGGAGCAGATTAAGACCACGCCTTTGCTTGAAGCATGGTACAAATGGGTAATCCCAGCTCTCAGGTGGCAGGAGGATGGCTGCCAAGTTTACGGCTAGCTTGAGCTAAAATAGTGAGTTCAAGACTAGCTTAGCCTAGTTAGCTACGTCTTGTCTCAAGGCAAAATGAAATAACAAAAAAAAAAAATAATAATAATGAGAACCCAAATGCAGATGTGGATGTATAAATCACATTCACATGCAGCTCACAGTAGATCCTTAAAATTTATTTCCATAACCACAAATACTACTCAACTTCCATTATCTGGCAGAGAAATTGACATGCCACGACTACAGCAAGGGTCGAAGTGATGTGGCTAGGCAGAAGCATAGCCTTTCAGGTTCCTACTAGACAAGGGAGTTTGCATTGTGAAGCCAATGTAAGCAGTACTGCAAGAGCTGGAGGCCAGTTCTGCCCCTGAAACACAGGAAGAAGACACTTATTTCAGAGAATCGAGAAGTTCCTTCAGAATTGCAAGCTTGGCTTCTGTCAAGTGCAAATATTTCAGTAAGCCTTAAGCAAACATCACCTGTTCTCCTGGTCAAGCACACATTCCCAGCCTTAGGGCAGGAGGGTGAAGAAAATGGTTGAGAGCTTCAAGGATGCCTGGCCCTATTCCATTTTCTCCCTGGAAAAAATGTCTTCACCCAAGCACTACTGTTTGCTTATAAAAATTGTGCCTTATATTATCTACATCCTGGGGCCAGTGCTAACACAGCTACGTATCTTGACAATGAGTCACCACCACCCCCCCAACTCAGTTTAAAGACATTTTGATTAGGGACTTATTATAGAAACCAGGAAAAAGCCAACTATTTCAATGAGACTTGTTTTCCAAGTCTCCACGTGTAATAATAAATAATGTAGAAAATATAAGGCACATTGATTTCTTGAGACAGAGTAGAAGCCCTCTTCTCTGTTCCCTGTTCCAGAAATAGCTACTTGCTTTTTTTCCCCCTTGTAGTGCTGGGGATTAAAAGGTAAAACTCTGGGATTGGGATATGTGCTCTTTTCTTAAATTATGGTCTATACTAGACCTTTTAAGAGTATTTTTAATTTCAAGTAAATGTTGACCCATCCTCCATATGGATGGCACTGACAGAGGGACTCCAGGGAATGCTTCAGCTTCAGTCAATTTGAGTTGCATGCTTCCTTTCACCCAGTCTAGGGGTCAAGTAGAAAAACGAAGACCAAAGTGTGGACACTTTGCCCCTTCTTAGAATTGGAAACAATCACCCATGGAAGGAGCTACAGAGACAAAGTTTGGAGCTGAGACAAAAGGATGGACCATCTAGAGACTGCCATATCCAGGGATCCATCCCATAATTAGCCTCCAAACGAGGCATTGCATACACTAGCAAGCATTTGCTGAAAGGACCCTGATATAGCTGTCTCTTGTGAGACTAGGCTGGGGCCTAGCAAACACATAAGTGGATGCTCACATTCAGCTATTGGATGGATCACAGGGCCCCCAATGGAGAAGCTAGAGAAAGTACCCAAGGAGCTAAAGGGATCTGCAACCCTGCAGGTGCAACAACATTATGAACTAACCAGTACCCCGGAGCTCTTGACTCTAGCTGCATATGTATCAAAAGATGGCCTAGTCGGCCATCACTGGAAAGAGAGGCCCATTGGACTTGCAAACTTTATATGCCCCAGTACAGGGGAATGCCAGGGCCAAAAAGTGGGAATGGGTGAGTAGGGGAGTGGGGGGGAGGGCATGGGGGACTTTTGGGCTAGCATTGGAAATATAATTGAGGAAAATACGTAATAAAAAAAATTTTAAAAAAAAAGAAAGAAAAACCGTACACACACACCCATTAGATTAGCTTTGGCTAACGTTAACCTCTGATGTATGGTCACTACAGTAACAATTGTTGATGTTATTTTTCAGGAACTTGGAGGTGATTTTTCATATATTTGAAACCAGTTAACACCAGTGTTTCATTTCCCAGGGCAAGCATCTGACAAGTGACATTTTGAGGGCAGGGGGCTGAAAACTACACCCTCAGATCATACCAACAGCTCCATTTTCTGTGTATGTGTCTTCTGACCACACATGGGCAGACCACCAATTACATCACCTTCCCCAGCCTCACACTACCATGCCCTAAAACTCAGAGCACTCTATTTCCTTATCCCATAAACACTTGAACACACTACCATCAGGAAAGACTTTAATAAAACAACTCTTTATGGATCAATTCTTTCTTTTGTGCAAAAGAAAGTGATTGACACATTTTTAGTGATTGACACATTGCAAGATAAGCGGACTTCACTGTGCTATGAACTTTTCATTTTATTGATGTTCTTTGATTCTCTGGGTAACCCTGTTTATTACTTTCTTGTTTAGCCTTTTTTTTTTTTTTTTTTTTTTTTTTTTGGTTTTTTGAGACAGGGTTTCTCTGTGTAGCCCTGGCTGTCCTGGCACTCACTTTGTAGACCAGGCTGGCCTCGAACTCAGAAATCCGCCTGCCTCTGCCTCCCGAGTGCTGGGATTAAAGGCGTGCGCCACCACGCCCGGCTCTTGTTTAGCCTTTAATAAATGTAGAAAAAAATATATCCCTTTTCCTTGTGCCATTGACAGTTTGTAATTTTTATACCTTAAAATTTTTATGATAAGAATAATTCATGTTTTTTTTTACAGTAAATCCACCACTATAGGAAAAGGGGAAAGTGCTAACCTTCAAAACATTTCCCAGTCACAGCTACTGTAAATTGTTTTATGCGAATCATGATGTTTTCTAATGATCATGTTAATAGCAAGAACCACTGAGAATTTCTTTTGAAAAGGTTAGAACTAGTTAATAAAGGTAAGCCATTGTTAAAACTTAAGTTACATAAGCTTATAATGAAATACATTATATGGTTTCTGGGGTGAAGCTCAGTTGGTAGACTGCTTGCTTGTCATACACAAAGCCTTGGTTTCAGTCCTTAGCACTACATAAAATAGGCATTGTGTTGTATGTCTCTTATCCAAGCACTGAAGTGGAGGCAGGAAAATCAGAAATTCAAGGTCATTCTCAGTTTCAACATAGGGTTAAGGCCAGCCTGGGCTATGTGAGACCTTATCTTAAAAAGGAAAGAAAGAAAGAAAGAAAGAAAGAAAGAAAGAAAGAAAGAAAGAAAGAAAGAAAGAAAGAAAGAAAGAAAGAAAGAAAGGGAGAGAGAGGGAGGGAGGAAGGAAGGAAGGAAGGAAGGAAGGAAGGAAGGAAGGAAGGAAGGAAGGAAGGAAGAAATGCAGAATACATTAAATGAGAAATGAAGGTAATAGATACTCAGAACACACCATTGCCTACATCATTTCACTGCACTTTACCTTTTTTGTGTGTGTTCTTGGCATTGATTTCACAACTCTTTGATTTCTATGATGAAAATGGTGTAAACTGGTTACTGCTGAGCCCCATTTTCAAATTCCTTCTGAGGACTTGACAATTCTTTTTTTATTATTAGATATTTTCATTATTTACATTTCAAATGTTATCTCCTCTCCTGGATTCCCCTCCTAACCCACTCCATCCCATGCCCCCTCCCCTGCTCACCAACTCACAGGCTCCTGCTTCCCTGTCCTGGCATTCCCCTACACTGGGGCATCAATCCTTCACAGGACCAAGGTCCTCTTCTCCCATTGATGTCCCACAAAGCCATCCTTAGCTACAAAGAAGGCTGGAGCCATGGGTCCCTCCATGTGTTGGGGGTTTAGTCCCAGGGAGCTCTGTGGGTACTGGTTTTCATATTGTTGTTTCTCCTATGGGGTTGCAAACCCCTTCAGCTCCTTGGATCCTTTTTCTAGCTCCTTCATTGGGGACCCTGTGCTCAATCCAATGATTGGCTTGAGCATCCATGTCTGTATTTGTCAGACTCTGGAAGAGCCTCTCAGGAGACAGCTTTATCAGGCTCCTGTCAGCAAGCAGTTGTTGGCATCCATGATAGTGTCTGGTGTTGCTTCTGTCTCCGACCAGCAGAAAAGAGCGACGACACAGCTTTCTTCTCAAAACAGTTTATTCAGGAACCTTTCAACATGCAAGCAGGAATCTCTCCTAGCCCCCAATCGCAATCCCTTATATAACCCCTAGCGCCTGTGCAGCTCTCACAATGGATGTGGCTTATTTTCAGGTGTATGAGGAAGTCAGGTGGAAGTCATAAGACTTGGCTGCAGTCCCAGGCGCCATCTTGGGACTACCACCACACCCGCTCCCCACAGTCTGGGTTTGGTAACTGTAGATGGGATGGATCCCCAGGTAGGGTAGTCTCTGTATGGCCTGTCCTTCAGTTTCTGCTCCACACTTTGTCTCTGTATCTCCACTCATGGTTATTTTGTTCTCCCTTAAGAAGGAACTAAGTATCCACCCTTTGGTCTTCCTTCTTCTTGAGCTACATGTGGTCTGTGAATTGTATCTTGGGTATTCCGAGCTTCTGTGCTAATATCCACTTATCAGTGAGTGCATACCATGTGATTGGGCTACCTCACTCAGGATGATATTTTCTAGTTCTATCCATTTGCCTAAGAATTTCATGATTCAGTGTTTTTAAAAACTGAGTAGTACTCCATTGTTTAAATGTACCACATTTTCTGTATCCATTCCTCTGTTGAGGGACATCTAGGTTATTTCCTGCTTTTGGCTATTATAAATAACCCTGCTATGAACATAGTGGGGCATGTGTCCTTCTTACCAGTTGGAACATCTTCTGGATATATGCCCAGGAGAGGTATTGCTGGATCCTCCATAATACTATGTCCAATTTTCTGTGATATCACCAGACTGATTTCCAGTGTGGTTGCACAAGCTTGCAATCACACCAACAATGGAGGAGTGTTCCTCTTTCTCCACATCCTCGCCAGCATCTGCTGTCACCTGAGTTTTTGATCTTAGCCATTCTGACTGGTGTGAGATGGAATCTCAGGATTATTTTGATCTGCATCTCCCTGATGACTAAGGATGTTGAAGATTTCTTTATGTGCTTCTCTGCCATTCAAGTTTCTTCAGTTGAAAATTCTCTGTTTAGCTCTGTTCCCCGGAGTCTAACTTCTTGAGTTCTTTATATACATTGGATATTGGCTCTTTATCAGATGTAGGATTGGTAAAGATCTTTTCCCAATCTGTTGGTTGCCATTTTGTCCTATTGACAGTGTCCTTTGCCTTACAGAAGTTTTGCAATTGTATGGGATCCCATTTGTTGATTCTTGATCTTAGAGCATAAACTGTTTGTGTTCTGTTCACATTTCTATTGACACAAAATATACTTTTGTCCCCCAAATATAAGTCTTACATGATGAAAAAAAGCAACAAAGTACTAATACACTTTTTCAATTTATTGAAAATTAGTTTTCTAATGAATGACATTGCCTAGGTAAAAAATTAGCCTATGCTCATGAGTATGATTTTGTTCTTTCTCTTATAGAAATGCTCAAGTAGGCAAGACTTATTTTTCTCACCCTGAAAAAAAATGTCCTTTCTGAGGCAGACAATAATTTATATCAATGCTCTCTACTTAGGATGGGAGGACTCATTCCTCAGCATATACTGCATTTAGTATCTCTTTTCCAAAGACTGAGCTATGCAAACTTAAAGGGAAAATAATTAACTTATGGTAGAGAAACTTAGGATATATCTCCTTAACCAAATGGCTAAAGGCACCAATACTAAGGATATGGCAAAGTTATGTATCTTTTGATATGTTTTCCCAGGAAAACCTGTTCATCTCTTCTAAATGCCTATATCTTCAGTTGAATGAAAACCCAGGAAATAGCTAAGCTGGTAAAGTGCATTGAATGAAAGTTTGTATCCCTAGGCTGAAGGTCAACAACAACAACAATAACAACAACAACAACATACAGGCATACTGGCACAGACCTGGAATCCCAGGGCTGGCTGAGATTCATTGGCCAGCCAGTTCAGCCAAATTGATGATCTCAAGATTACTTGAATGCTTATACAACAAGAAGAGGAGGAGAAGGAGGAGGAGGAGGAAGAGGAGGAGAAGGAGGAGGAGGAGGAGGAAGAGGAAACAAGCACTTACACAAGGCTAAATTGAGAGGCTGTTTATAAAATACTGACCACTATTCTGAAAACTAACCAGGTAATACAAAACAAGAAAGACAAACAACAACAAAGGAAAATAGAACTGTGACAGACCACAGACTAAAAAGAAGGTTGACTACATGCAGTGTGGCATCCTAGCAATTCTGGAATAGGAGGTTGTGATGGTTTGTATGCATATGCTCGGCCCAGGGAGTAACAATATTAGAAGGTGTGACCCTGTTGAAATAGGTGTGGCACTGTGGGTATCAGCTTTAAGACCTTCATCCTAGCTGCCTGGAAGCCAGTATTCTGCTAGCAGCCTTCAGATGAAGATGTAGAACTCTCAGCTCCTCCTGTACCACGCCTGCCTGGATGCTGCCATGCTCCCTGCCTTGATGATAATAGACTGAACCTCTGAACCAGTAAGCCAGCCCCAATTAAATATTGTCCTTATAAGAGTTGCCTTGGTCATGGTGTCTGCTCACAGTAGTAAAGTCCTAATCAAGACAGAAGTAATCTCATAAAAACAATCCTTGAGGTTTGTTAATAATCATATACTACTGTTAGTCTATCATTTTTGGAGCACACACTACCCTGATATACGATGGGGAAGGTTGGGTAAGAGATGAATGAATGAGTTAAGTACCAACCATTCTTTATTACCATTCCGTAAATATTCATGTAAGAAAACTAAACAGCAACAAAAGACACTATCTTTAATTAGATGCCATGTGTATACAGAATAGATTTGGTTTCCAAATTCAATGCCCCTTATATCCTTTTATGGTGCAGACAACCTTTTCATAGTGTAAAGACCTGTATTCCACTGGGAATGTGACATGACAGGTGTTCTTTAGTGCTTAGTGCAGCTAAAAGCAAGAGTATGTGTTTGATGTTAGTTTGTGAATTTTGTTTCATTCTGTAGTGGTAATCGCAGTTCCGTCTTTGTCTAGAGAAACTCCACATTCATGTATAATAAATGTTTGAATGTTTGAATCAGTGTGAGTAAATACTCACTGTGTCCTGGAAAATAATTGAAAGCACTTGTGCTGTTGAAGGTTAGCCAGTGGTACCATCCTTTGGTATGAAGAATAACTTGACTATAATTAAAACTTTCATTTGACTAGCAAAAGTAAAGAACTGCTGTAATTAAACTACTGATGTCAGATGCTCTGGGGAGTAAGTCCGAAAATGTTCTCAATAATTAGACAGGTACAAAACTTAATGGGCATGAACTCTTTTCATTGTTGAAATCTCATTTGCAAGGAAGTTAATGTTCTGAAAGTGGCTGCCAGTGGCAAATATTATTTCTTGGTCATGGTTGTCACCTGTGTATATCTTTGCAGATATCTGTTCACCATGTGTATGCTTGGTACCCATGGAGTCCAAAAGAAGGCATACATCCCCTGGGACTGGAGTTACAGGCTGTTGAGAACTCCCATTTGGGTGCTAGGACAAAATATGTACTATGCATATATTATGAGTCAGAAGTCTGATTTCTTGTACTGATTGCAAATGTGAGACTATAGGTAATCTTGGACCTTCCATGACCTTTCTAGACCAGAATTTCTAAATCTAGCCAGTTAGATAATTGAGTTATTAAACTTATTTGAGTATCTCAATAGAAAAGTTTAGAGTTTTTATTGTAATAATGAAAATAATGCTCCTTAATAAGACTTCTTTAGAACAGAAGTCATTGGTTATGACAAACAGTGGGTTTGTATTTTATTTATGTATTCTTGTGTGTCTGTATGTGTGTGTGTGTGTGAGAGAGAGAGAGAGAGAGACAGAGACAGAGAGACAGAGAGACAAAGAGACAGAGAGAAAGAGAGACTATTTATGTGTATACAGGTACATATGGAGTCCAGAGGCAGAGATCTGGTATCCTCTTCAATTTTTCTCCACATTATGTTTGAAACAAGGTCTTTCATTGAATTAGGAGCTTGCTGGTGGGCAAGGCTGGTTAGCTATCAACTGCCAGGGATCCTCTTATGTCTCCCTCTGCAGCGCTAGAATTGCAGTCACCCATCCTTTTGTCCAGCTTTCTAAAAATACACATGCTCCAGATCAAACTCATGTCCTCATATTTGCACATCAATCTGTTTACCAGCAGAGGGATTTCCATATATATATATATATATATATATATATATATATATATATATATATATCACTTTTCACTTCCAAGTGTATGTATATATGATCTAAATACATGTGTACAACTCCTTTATCACACATGCAGAAATAGCACTTTAATATAAAGAAGAATAAAAAACATTGAAAATACAAAAATTGTGTTATTCTATTCTATCTAATTAGGATGTATATATTCTAGTTGATTTCTTTCTGAGTCTTGGTTAAACTAAGGTGTTGTGGTTAGGAGAGCATTCATCCGTTTAAATGACACTGTTGCCAAGACACCTTGAAGACTGAATGTGGCTTCCCAGTCCTCTCCCTGTCTTTCTTTTTCCATTTGCCAGTTTTAATATTTGTACTTTCTCTTTACAGACCCCACTCCTCAGTTTTTTATCTCCCCTTCATTACATTAAATAAACAATGAGCTTTAAAAAGAACATTCCTCATGGCAGATATCTTGAGAGAGCTCGTATTTATTTTAAACTGAGTTCTTGCCAGACCGCCCAAGTAGATACCCTTAATTCTTTATTAGTCATCGACATATTTCACCTTGATAACTACACTGGCATATAAATGGTAGAGGCAAGCAGCAATTAATCCTCTGACAGCTCCTTAGGACAACTCACAATAATGGAAACAGTTTTGTATCTGGTTGCAGAACAATCATGAACAGCTTTCTTTTGATGTTTGTCTTTTACAAATGGCAAAATCCTACATTGCTATTTGCATGCTGACGATACTAAATTACTATGTTTAGTGCCGACTTGCTGGGTTGTTAAAAATGAGGTTGCCACTTACGTTTCCATTAGTCAAAGAGATTTCTGTTGTTGTTGTTTGAGAATAGGCAAAGGTTATTGTCTTTAATGTCATTTAAAATTAGATTTGATTGCTTTTTAACGCAGTGATGCAATGGTCAACTACATTAAAGAACAACACATATGTTCAAACCAATGTTTGAACACAGAAAAATCAGCCATTTGAGTTTTCCCATTAGTAACTTAGGTTGACAGAGATCTGAGTGTGCCTAAGACAACTTTAATTCAATATGCTTGGCTAATTAGTACCAATCAAAACTAAGGGTTCTGATATTTTTAATAACTGATTGGTAAGTCAAATAATGAAAGGACACTGTAGTAATGTTAAGGTGCCATATAGGTCTTCACTGGTAAAAACAATAAAGTACATTGTAGATTGGGTGTATTGTATTAAATGGAAAAATGTACTCAGAACCAGTTTCATAAGAAAACTTCAGGTTGTTTTCTCTTTGAAAATGTGGCCCGAGTGTTTAATGGGATTGCTGTAAGTATACTTAGTGACAGGGAGATCTCTAAGGTCTGCCCTGCCCAGGACAGCAGACATCGTGGACTTTTACAAGTTTTCTCCAAGCCTCTGAATAAAATGTTTCAACAACAACAACAACAACACAACAACAAAAACAAAAAAGAAAAAGAAAAAGAAAGAAAGAAAGAAAGAAAAAAAGAAAGAAAGAAAGAAAGAAAGAAAGAAAGAAAGAAAGAAAGAAAGAAAGAAAGAAAGGAAACGATATTCACTTTTTCATTCCAGAAAAATGGTTGTTGCCTTCTAATTACACAAAGGTATTTGCGAGACAATAGATGCATAACACAAAACTTGTAGATATGTGGAAACCACAACAGTGAACTAACATGAAACCAAATAAGCTCAGTTTGTTGCATGACACAATTTCTAACAGAGCATTTTGCTTGAGTGGGATAAAGAAAAATCTGAGGAGAAACTTCCAACCCAAACCAACCAACTGAAGAATGAAAACCCCAATGATCAAAAGCCTAAACACTGTGTAGCAGGAAAGTTTGGAGAACAGAACAGAAAGTTTCAAAACATGTTCTCTGAACTGTCAGAGTGTGTTCTTTACAGATTAGCTCAGATTCTCTTTATGAAAACAGAGGTGGGGGGCGGGGTCCAGTATTTGACCATTGAACCCTTGAAGTCTGCCTGGTAGGAAACAGACACCTAGCTTTGACTCTAGTCAGAATAAGAAACAATAAAGTTGATTTTTGGATACCTACTCTATCAAAATAAGCAGATTTTGGAAGTCCCATTAAAAAGGCTTAAGGCAGCAGTTCTCATTATTTACATTACAATTCATAACAGTAGCCAAATTACAGTTATGAAGTAGCAACAAAAATAATTTTATGGTTGGGGGGCACCAAAACCAAAGGGCTGCAGTGTTAGAAAGATTGGGAAGCACTGGTTTCAGATCTCTTTTTGCCCACAGGACAATTTATAAGAATTCATTCCCTTTTTCCATCTTGTGGACCCCAGGGATAGAATGGTTTGGTGGCAAGTGCCTTCACTCACTACATCTTGCCAGCCCAAATCTTTCTCTGTTTTGAAATGTAGAAATATTTGTTTTTTTTTTATATGTATGTGTCTTGCCTACATATGAACCATATGTGCGCAAATAAACAAACAAGAAAATAACAAGTATCTTATTTCTTTTCCTTTTGAATAAATGTCTAGAATTGGTATTGCTGTATTACAGAATGGCTGAATGTGTAAACTCTGAAGACACCGCCTGTTTGCTCTATATCCTCCCTAGTACTTCATGTTGTCAGGCCTTTTCATTTCAGGTCTTCTGTCAGACCAATCAGGGAGCAGAATAGCGTTGTTGTGCCTTAGCTTGCTTTTCCCTGGTAGCTATTAGTGACAACCAGGTTCGCTGCCCCCCTTCATTTCTAGATATTCCTTTGTAAACTATTGGTTGAGGTCCTTTTTTGTCTCCGTTATATAAAATTGTATATTATTTTATCACAGATAAGTGACACTCGAGACAGCATATACATGATCTCAAAGTTTTTATTCAATATGGTTTTAGAAATGTTTTAGCTGGATCCCTGTGTCAGGGTCCTATATGACTGCAGTTAAGAAGTCATCTGAGACTATATTATAATTAGGAAGTTGGAAGTCAGTCCTCTTCTAAGGACTAGCCCATGCCGGCCCCAAACTCATCATCTTTCTGCCTCAGCCTTCCAAGAACTGAAATATTAGGTATTATTTCATGATTACTTCATATGCCACCATGCCTAGAAAGCAACCCTAAGTCCTCTTTAAAGGATATCCACATTGGATTACTTGAAGTCAAGTAATTTTGGACATTAATTACATTCACAGAATTTCTTCACCCTTGCTATAAGATGTATCATTATGAAAACATTACCTAATCATGACATAACACCAGGATACTGAGATCTTGGACATAATTTTAGTTACTTTTCTCAGTGCTGTGATAGAAGGTAAAAGGTTTGCTTTTTGTTTTTGTTTTTGTTTTTCCCCCCTCCCTTATGGTTTGAGGGTAAACAGAAAAAGTATAGTTCCAGTTGACTGGCCACATTGGACGCACAGTCAAGAAGCAGAGACGAGTGCTAATGGTTAGGCTAGTTTTCTCCTTCTTATTCACCCCAGGACCCTAGTGCAAGGAAAGAGATTTCCTTTCCCTCTTCAATTAAGCCGCTCTTGACACGCCCTCCCAGGCATACCCAGAGCTGTGTCTACTAGGTGATTCCAATTCCGTTCAAGTTACAGAAAGGTTAGCAATCATAGGCACCATTTTGGGATTTGGGCTACTACACTTTGTGCAAATAAAGAATCAAACTAGAATAATGTTAGTCTTAGCTCTCACATTTTCTGACAATATAAGTGAGCTCACTTTTGCAGTGCCTCCAAAACTGGATTATCAAGTCATTTTATCATTATTCTAGCAATCTATCTCTGGCACCTTAAACAGGGCTATACTTGTAAAAGGTCTAGCATTACCGAGTGGCAAATAGATATCAGTTATAGCTACTGGATTTCCATCTGCATGTATATAGGCATTTCTGCACAATAGAAAATAATATAAAACATCTCCAGATGTTAAAAAAGAGGCCAGAACAGAGTGAGAAATTAGAATGTAAATAACTCTAGGGCTTTCTTTCTTTTCCACACTGTTGATGATTAAGAACAAGTTAATTCACTAAATAGTGCTTTAACACAAGATGCGATCCTGTCTGTGAACACACCTTCAGTAAGCATTAGTTGAATTAGTCTGGACAGGAGTCCTTGAGTAATTGAGTCACTCAATTATTTGATTCTCTTCCTCTTAAAGGCAATTTATTTCTTTAGCCAAATGATTCTTCCTTTAATATTACTCACAAAATTGTTTTACCACGACAAACATTCTGTTTGCCCAAGTGGCCCGTCCCTTGTTCCCCACTGTCAGATAAGGTCTGTTAATACAAAACCCATAGAGAAAGTTGACATGTAAGAACACCTGGCAATGAGAAATACAAATATAAAATCCAGGACCTGCAGTTGCTGCACTTAAAGAGTTTGTATCTACTTAGTTTTGAGGTGAAAGCTTGTCATAGCTCTTCTAAGAAGGGGAGAAGAAACAAGAAGGAACCCAAACAAGAAACCTCCTTCCTCACCAAAATTAAAAAAAAAATCACTTTAAATTTGTTCATGTCCTTGGAAAATGAAAGAAAGAAACAATTCCAGAAGGCTGGCTGCAGACTTCCCGATATGCAGAGAATGCATAGCTCCAAGTTGTCCTTGTTCTCAAAACAATGGGGCTGACAGAAGTGCTGGTACAGAGCAGGATCTGTCTTCTGTCTATTGTTATCTTATTCCCCTAGAAGGGCTTCTTGCCTGGGGTTGGGTAGAGCGCCTGACTGCTCAGAGAGCCTGTTTCGAGTGACTGGTGTGGTTGTGACTGTGGGTGGTGTCTGAGGAGGCTGGGAAAGGAAAATTCCTAGGAGCAGGGGCTGTACTCCAGTTCTGGTGACTAAGTCTCCCCAGAATTCCTGAAAAGGGATTTTGGGGAAGTTTCTGTCATAGTGTTTCCAAAAGATCCGTATTCTAAGACTTTATGTGGAAGGACATTGGATGGGGAGGAGGCAGAGAGAGAGGGAAGGAGAGAGAGATCAATGAAGCAAGCTAATGGCATGAACAGATTCTGAGTTTTGAGTTTCTGAGTTTTTCCATCATATACAGTATTAGCAAACTGACCAAAACGATGTCCAGATCTTACTAAATTTTATTTGAAAATTTTAAGTTCTTAGATGTCAGTGACAAGCAAGAGACTCTAAGGTAGTGGATCACATTTTACCTTACCTCGTAATCCCTGTAAATAATATTTCCATGTTTCCATTCCTTATCATAGATAATGATAGAAAGTAGTATGATGGAGGAATTATCCAGAAACTACCAAACATCTAAATGTTCAACACTGGAGCCAGGGGGAGGGAGGGGAGGTCTGGGTGGATTTTACATGGGCTCATTATGTATCTATTTTTAATTGTTTAGCCATTCCTTTATATGTATTTATTTTCTTACACAACGAAAGATGGAAAGGTCATAGGTTGCCTTCATTCATTCAAAACACACTGATGAAGCATGGACTATGACAGTATGAAAGACATACAAGTGAATTACAGAGTGGCCCTGACCTTATTGAGAGGTTATTCCAAAGCCCATAAATCGTAGAGTATATAGCAGTTCAGAGCTGTACTGATAGCTGTAGCTCTCTTTTATGTTTCAGAAAAAAAAAAAAAAAAAAAACTAGTTCAAAATACTGGGTAGGCTGACTAACTCTGGAAAAGACTAAGACTACAATTCCTTCTGTTTGGTCCATCCACAAATGTGATTAAGTCACTTTCTAGTTCACGAAAAGTCAAACCAAGGGCTTCTGTGAAGAGCAGGTGAGTTCTCTGCCTGGATTATTTCTGTGTCTGCTGGGCAAGAGAACAAACAACCCAACTGTTCTCAGGAAGGCAGCATCGAGAGAAGCTAGTCAGATGCAGTTTGCCTCTCTGAACCCAATATTTGGTTTTACCTACGTACTTCCTGCACCGTGCTCTGCTCAGCCAGTGTTAGGCTGCTGCTTTCCCCCCTTTCATTTGATTCATTTGTTTCTAACCATCAGTGACAAAACAGAATTTAAAAAATGCCTTACTATCTAATGCTCAGCATTACAGCCAAGGTATATCTTTAAAAGTGCAGGATGTCAGTAGATTTATCAGAAATAGAGAGACAGTGGACACAAGTAAAGTTTCATTATATATACTGCAAATTATGCTCAGATCTGGGAACTGATATCCTGTGTTACCAACTTTTCTTACATTTGATGACTACTATTTTATCTTAAAGAATACTTCTCTCCCTCCACTTCCTAAATACTAGTTGTTGCGTGTGTGTGTGTGTCTGTGTGTGTCTCTGTAAACAATGTTACATATTAATCCTCAGACACCATCCATCTTCTAAGAAATATTTCTATCTATCTATCTATCTATCTATCTATCTATCTATCTATCTATCTATCTATCTATTTATCATCTATCTATCTATCTATCTATCTATTTGCTTGCTTGAGTGTTTATGGGAGTGTATACATGCTTGCCAAACTATTTATAAAGAGGTCAGAGGATAACTTTCAGGAAGCAGGTTCTGGAGATCCAACTCAGATTGTCAGCCTTGGTGGCAGGTGCCTTTACTATCCAAGTTATCTTAACAGCATCCACCTCTTTTATTAGTAAGATATTATCTCTCGGCTTCCTGGAACTTGACAGTTATGCTATGATGACTCTCTACTGAGTACAACAGATTTGTCTCTACCTCTCCAGGACTGGGATTACAACCACAAACCACTACACATGGTCTTATTTGTTTGTGGGGACATAGAACTTGTCCTTGTGTTTGCAAGGTCCACCAATTGACCTGTCTTCCCAACTCCATCTCTAGCATTTATCGTTTTGTTTAGTTTATGTGAGCAAAAAAGTTTATGCTATCAGATGCACTCCAAATAATTTCTATATTAGAATAATTATATAAAGTTTAATTTGTAGAAAAATGAAAATCACTGTCCATGAAGGCATAGGAAAATGAATGGAGAAATTTAGAAACACTTGTTTCTTTTCAGCACTAGTAGTAGAAGTTGGGGTTACCTTATAATATTACAGAGAATTCTGATGTCTTATACAAGATGCTGAGGGGTTTTCTGCCAGGAGGCACGGGACTTCAAGAATTCCTGAAGTGGTTTTATGCTGTTAGCTCATTGCTCATGGTGTTGTTTGTGCCACAGTGCCAGGTTCAAGAGGGCATGTTCACTAGATTTTGTAGAACTGGGCTATCCAAAAATGATGATTTTGTTAAGGTTCCTGAAGTCCATCATGTCCACTTTCAACAATGACTGGCTCATCAACTCCATTTCTTGCATTATGGTTCAAACTGAACCAAAGATCATGTCTGCTGGCCAAACCTCCAGGCAGAACACCAAAGAGTTGCTCAGCTCTTGTCAGGAAAACAATTAGGAAGTGAATCTTTGACAGCAGAAGTGGCGTGTGTGCTAGGCAGCCTCTCCAGAGAGGAAGCCTGCATATGTTTGTCCTTCTTAGTCTCAGACATTATGGAAACCCAAAGAACCCACCACAGGCGCTCTGTCCAGCTTGCCTTTGAAGGAAAAACCAATGTAAAACATCCGTACCAGCTGTGGTACATTCCACATCCAAAAGCCCGATGCAAATTTAGTTTTCTCTTTCTTTGTTTTTGTTGTTGTTAACCCAGGTTAACCCAAACTGGCCTGAAACTCACTATATAGCCAAGGATGGCCTTGAACTCCTGATCTTCTTGATTCCATCTCCCAAGTGCTGGGATAACAGGTATGTACCATGGTTTTTTGCTTGGTTTTTGATTTTTGAATACTAGAGCTACTTACGTTGTTTGCCCATGAGTAGAATCCTTAAAACCTCTCTGAATACCTTACAGAGATGCTTATTTTAGCCAAGGCTATATCATCCTTTTGGCTATGAGAGACCCTGAAATATTGGGAAAATTATTTTAAATAAAACCCCACATTATTTAAATGTTCCCATGAAAGGTGTAATAAACTGTGCTTCTTGATTCTATTTGAAGACATGTCAGACAGCAGGGGCTCTCTTGACAAAAGCAGCCAGGAAGTGACTACTCCCCCAGAGACAGCATTTTTTAAATTGTGCTTTTCTGCCCTATAAAGGTTAGAAAGGAAGTGAAACCTTCCCAGCTCTTGGATGCTGTTCTGGTGGATGTAGTTGTTATTTTATTCCAGACAAAGCAAAAGTACCTGCCCATGCATCCCTGCTAAAGATTTGCTAAGAAAGGCCTAAGCAGGTAAGAAAGGTACCTGTTGGAATTTTTTGCCTAGGAAATGAAAACAGAAAAGCAACCCTGAACTTGGCAATCAATAGCAGCAACGTGGTTCTGTGATCACAGGCTTGGCCAGCCCACTCTATTCTAGAAGCCTGAACCGGTCCGGTCCTCAGAGCCGACTCAGCCATTTCTCAACTACAGTGGGAGGGCTCTGAGGCCATGCGGTTGATTCCTCTTCCTGACTAGACCAGCAGCAGCAGAGGTGGTGACAAGCTAGACAGAAATACATGCAAATGAAAACCAAGGACTCTAGAGAGCAAGACAACCAGGCCTAGACCAACAACAGTTCAAATGTCACCAATTTAAATCAGTTTACTTTAGCTCTTTAAAGGAATGCATACACTTCCATTTGCAGGGCTTTTTGTATGCACACTGCAAGTGATTTGTTTTTGAAAAGATAAACTAGAATGATTGAAAATATGTCCCCTATGGTCTGGGGATATATATAACTCAGTTGTTAGAGTGATGGCCTGGCATGTACAAAGCTCGGGGTCTCCGTATTATTATGTCACATGCCTGCAGTCTTTGCTGGAGAGGTGTGAGCAGGAGGATTAGAAGTTCAAGGTCATTCTTGACTGCATACTGAGTTTGAGGACAGCCTGGGATACATGAGACCCTGTCCTTAAAACAAAAAGTATAAACCAGGCATGGCACCCCACACTTTTAATCCTAGCACTCGGAGGCAGAGACAGGTGAATCTCTGTGAGTTCGAGTCCAACCCAGTTTATATAGCAAGTTTCAGTTCAGCCAGGACCATACAGTGAGATCCTGTCCCCCCAAATTTAAACATCTTTAAAGTAGTGAAGGGATGGAAGAGTGTGAGCTGTTTAAAGTTAGAAAAAAAGAGTAGCCCCAAAGCACTTTAAACGGCTCACACTCCTCCATCCCTTCACTACTTTAAAGATGTTTACATTTCATCCAAGTCTAAGTATTGTGGGATAGTTTTATTCCCCTTTGTGTCCAGATGACTGCAGGTGACCATGCTAATTCTGAATCCATGCATCATTTGTTTAGGATAAAGTTAGATTTGAATTCTCACACGCCCTGGTTCCATGCTACCACTGATACAACCAGGATGAAATAGAGTCAGTAACAAGTGTTTATTTTGAGGGCCTTTCTTCTGTTTTCTGTCCTGTGAATCGGAGAATGTGTTGAGAAAATTGTCCCTTTTACCGATGGTGGCCAGGCAGCTAAAGCCCTCTTCCTTCCTGCTAATCGTTTGCATGTCTATGGTCTTTCACAACTAAACATGTCAAAGAACCTCCCCAAATGTGAGAATTAATTCAATTAAGTTGTCCTTCTGCTGCCTGGGATGAACATGACTTCATTTCACTCATTTAAAGACTGAAACATGAAGGCCCAAAATCTGTAACTGTATTTTTTTCTCTCTCTGAATTATTTGTATACCACGATAGAAAATTTCAGATTTCCTTCTCCCTTGTGCTTGGCAAGAACTCTCTGTATAGGCATTGATGTTTCTCACTTCCTTCAGACCTTAGCAGTAGTATTTTGATCACCTAATTAAACCTGTATTGTAAAACTGATCAAATGTAGGGGGCCACGGAGCTAGATGGCTCATCAGATACAATACTTGTGTGAGGAGAACTCATGTAAAACTAGACGTGTTAGTGGATGTATGTTATCCCCAAGCAACTATGGCAAGCGAAGTGGGCAGCGAAGACAGGAGAGTCACAGAAATTTCTGGAGTCATCATATGCAGCAAAGAGCAAGTAGACCTCTATCAAACAAAGGAGAAGGGAGAATCAGCCCCCAAACCATGCCATACCCCCAATGTAAACAAGGTCAGGAACACTGGCATATAGAACAATAGATGCTGTATTAGAAAGGGAAACATTTTGCCCTGATGTACCACGTCCTTGTGACCAGAGAAATACATTTTGATACTCAGTCTGTCAGCCTACGAACTCTGAGATACGCAGAGGAACTCTGAGATAGCAGAAGAAAAACTCTCACCAGGCTCAGATCACCCGGAGATTTGAATGGTTTCTTGCATTGTCTTCTGATTGTGCATCCTCCTTTAGATGGTGGGAATTAGGCCGTCTTTCCTCCTTCATAAGCAGTCCTCATAGCACTCCTTCAGAAAGTCATTGCTCACTGTTTATTTCTTTTGATTGACTTTTACCCCTCTTGCCTGGGAAGAGATACTGCACTGTCTAAAACCAACTAGCCAACAACAGCAGACAAACAAACAAAACCCTACGTTTGTTTGTTTGTTTGTTTGTTTATGTGTCTCCGTGTGTGCTTGTGTGTGTGTTGGGGCGGGGGTGTGTCCATGTATGGAGGTTAGAGGAAAATTTGAAGAAGTTGTTTTTTTCTCCCCTTTCTACCATGTAGCTTTCAGGGATAGAACTCTGGTCAAGAGGTTTAATGATAAGGTCCTTCGTCCACTGAGACATTTTTAATGGTCCTGTACTGACCTTGCATGTAACGATGTAGGTAGTATAACTTGTTTTATATTTTACTGAAACATGGCTTTGATCAGCTACAAACCTGACCATACACACATGAGGATATCCTTTTTCAAGGACCTTATTCTCTCTCTCTCTCTCTCTCTCTCTCTCTCTCTTCCCTTGTTTTATTTTGTTTTTGAGACAAAGTCCCTTGTAGCCTAAGCTGACCTCCAACTTGCTATGTTACCAAGAATTTCTTTGAATTTCAAGTATTGGGATAGCAGGCCAGCTTCACTTCTCCAGTGAGTATGAAGTGTCCATTCTCTTCAAAAGGGAACATCAAGTTCACTTGGCTGGATGGATAAGGCTTTAGGCCTGACCAATGACTATTAGAAGAGTTACAGTAGCCTTCCTTGATAGGTGCTCTGTGGAGGCCCATTAGGGAAAGCTATTTCTCTGGCTTAGGTAGAGACTTAGCATGCCAAGGTAGCAGAAACATAAAAGAATTAATCCAGTTGAACATATCAATAATGTACCTCACGAAGGTGGGGCTATCCCAGGAAGGTATAAGCCATGCTAAAGAGATAGGAGGAACAATTAACCCTTTAAAGAGATAACATACTTTTCCTTCCCTGAATCCCCATCCTGCATATAGCCATTACAAGATACTATAATGTTCTATTGGGTCTGCTCCAATTTCCCCCTTTCTTTTCTTCTATTTCTCACTATTAGATGCTGGACGAAGCCTATGTATACTTTTTTTTTTCTGGTACTATGGGGCTTCTTCACTCTTTCTCTGAAGCCCCACCTCTTTTTTGTCATGCAGTTAGTTATCCCCCAAATGGCCAACTCTCGTGACTAACTCAAATGTCATGTCTTTCTCTCTCTTAAGCTCCCACATATGAGTAAATAAACTTCTCTTTAAAATTCACCCTCTGTGGTCAATGAATATCATTTTTTGAATTCCTAAGATAAAACCTGAAAGCCACTGGCTTGGGATGGCTTCAAGATTGATCACGTTTCCAGGACAGTTGCTCTCTGAGAAAAATTCTTATTCTCTAAGACACCCAATATTCCAGTATCAGAGGGGTGTGTGTTGGGAGGCATGATGGCCTTGTTAACCCCCTTTAATGTCTGGATTTCCATATTGCTTGCCAATAGTCTTTTTCAAATTTTTTTCATCCCTATTCTTAGAGTTATCTTGTCAATAAGTTATTTTTAACCTTGTTGAAAAGAATCTATTAGTTTTCAGTACACGGATTGTACTTTGGGTCTCATATGTGGAGAGTGTAAACTTGCTTTGGGTATCACAACACCTTCATCTAATGACTTCTTTTTAGAAGTGACTTTGTTTAAATGATGACAGCCTCAGGACCTTCCCTTCATAGGAAAAAAAAAAAAAAACCTCAAGGAATTCACCTCCAAAATGTAATGACTGCTTCAATTCACTGGGTTGGCAAATATTGAATGCAAGTCCCTGTAACTGTAGTTAGTAGACTCATTTGTGAAATTATAACTGTATTGTTTTGTTGTATTTTTGTTTTGATTTATTTTTCATGAAAGGACTATCAAGACCTTTATCTTGGGTCTAAAACTTGATCTTTTCAAAAAACAGTGGAGTTATGTTATGGATGTACCTCAGTTGATAATCCAAAACACCAGGTACTATACAACCCAGGCACGGTAATGTGCTTGTACTTGAGAGATGGAGGCAGGAAGATCAGAAGTTCAAGGCCACCCTTGATTACATACAAAGTACAAGGCCAGGCTGAGCTACAGGAGACTGAGTCTCAAAACAAAGTCAGTGGTGGTGTGAGGGGTTCCCACACACCAGTTCCTGGCATTTTTATCTCACAGATCTCTGACTTTGGGGGTAAGGTCTAGGTACAAGTTTAGGGACACAGTTGGAACCGTGCCCAAATATACCCAAAATACATAGATACCCTTGGCTTCTAGTAACCCTTGTTAACTTTGGGCCAATCATTCTGACTGGCTTCCATTTTCTCATTTGTAAAATGACATAATTGGGTTAGGTTCTTTCCAGGCCTCTCCTGGTCCTTTCTCTTTCCAAAGGTCTCTAATGAAAAGGCCAGCTGTGTCACTGTGGCTCCCGGCCCAACACCCTAGAGACGCTCTTCCCATGCTTGTCATGCACACAGAGCTGCAAACCTGACTCCCTGCCTCATTTTTAAAGAAGAACAAATGGATAGGGAGAAGTGAAACGCACGTTGTTTCAGTTCTGACTTCGTGAGGTTTGAATTTAAACGTGTTTTCATATGAAACAGTGAGTGGGTAGAAGTAGCCTACAAAAAGAAAGCCCCAGGTTGGATGAGCAATGGGCACCCCCTTTCTGTTGGCAACTCTTTCTGAACAAAACAAAAATGCTGCTCAAAGCTCAGCTGTCAAAAAAAGAAAAACTAAGGAAAAGGAGGAAAGGTGGGGTGGAGGGGGGGCTTGGAGAGGTGTAGCTCAGTTGGTAGAATGCTTACCAGGCATGTACAAGGCCTGGTGGTGTCTCAACACAGGCAAGAACATCAGAAGTTCAAAGTCACTAAGAGCAATATGTGACCCTATGTCAAAGAGAGAGGTGGGACAGTGGACAGACAGAGAGAGAAAGAGAGCGGAAGGAAGGTGGTAGCATATGAGTTAGTGCATGTAGGCCCTTGGCCAACTCTCCTAATGCTAGTGTTGCTACATCTACATCTATCAGTTTAATAGGGTGTATGTGGCTACTAAATCCTTGGAAGCAGAGATTGGCTCCAAGTCTTAAAGACTTTCCCAAGCAGGGCTGGGGCTGGGGGTGGGGTGTAGCTCAGTGGTAGGGTGCTTTGCATGTGCAAGATCCTAGCTTTGATCCCCAACACTCAAAGCCTTGCAAAGCCAGCTAGTTGTAGCAGTAAAACAGCATTTAGGAAGGAGCCTCATAGGCCGGCTGAATTGGAAGGCAAGACAGCATGGGGCCAGGAGTTAGCATGGTACACCACTGTTGCTTCATATGGCTCCCTCCAAGGTCAAGGGAGTCTGAGCATGTTGCCTACATATCACGTGCTTGCAATTGTCACATTCATGTGAGCCCTGACTAGCAGATGCCATTCCAGGCAAGTGATCATTCGGATGATTTTTCAGAAGGTTTTTTATTTCTTTAAAAGAAAGACAAAAATCCATCAGGGAACCAGGGAAGTCAGAAATATAGCTCGGGGGTGTAAAGAGAAGACCCAGAGACCTGCCAAGGACTTAGGAGGAGGGGCTGATGAGGGAAACATATGACTCTAGTACACTGGAATTTTTCCTTTTTTGGCCATTCCTGAATTTCCACAGTTGTAACCATTTGACTCAAGTATTCTGATTTTTTTCTTACATTATATAAAAATGAAGAATCTACAAGAGTCAACATCCTGTAGGCCTGTAGCTTTTGTAGCTTTTCTCTCTCCCTCTCCTTCCTTCCTTTCTTTCTTTCAAGAAATTCTCACTTATCTACCGTGAATATTATCATACTTTCCTTGGATTTAGGAGAGACAGAAGAAAAAAATCCATTTATATATTGGACCCATGCTTAAGAGTATTTCTCAGAGAATGGTAAGTAAGGAAAGAGACTCTTCCACCTCTAGAAATACTGAAGTCATCAGGAAAGGAGCTAAAGAAACTGCAGCGTATACACTTTAGTGAAAGCACTCAGGGGAAGACAGACCTCATGAAGAAAGTGCTGGAGATGGGGAGATGAATGGAATACAGCTAGGGAAACAGAAAAGAAATACAAATCGAAAGTAATATGGGCTTTTCTTTTGCCTTTGGAACAGTTTGGAAACCATTTTTAAAAATTCAATGGTTCTCAGGTGAAATTTTAGAGACAGAGAAGGCTGATTCCCCTGTCACAGACCAAGCTATGCCAAGTCTTAGAGATACACAGTGACCTTGATTAAAATCCAGAGTCTTCGTCTCCATGGAGGCTTTCTATTGAGGGTACATAGAAAGACATGTATATATATATATATATATATATATATATATATATATATACACATATATGAATGTATATTTGATAAAGATCTTACAGAAAATAAAAATAGCACAGGATCTAGAGAAAACATGGTATTATGAAATGTTGTGTAGCTTATGATTTTTGCTTTTTAGAGACATGGTCTTAGCCCAGACTTGACCTTTGTTCCTCACTCTCCTGAGTGGACTGCCATGCCTGGCTTGTAGGTTATGGTTCTAAACATCATTTTGTCTAGTCTTCTTCCTTTTTACTGATGGACTACCCAAGAGTGGAAGGAATGCACTGAGCAGCCTCAAATCCTTCAGCTAGCTTAGTGGTCCAGCAGAAACAAGGATCAACTCTCAGAACTAAAGATTAGTGCTCTGTCTCTGGGCATGCCCACACTTGGAAATGAAGTGTGGCAGCTGGATGTTGACGGCTATCATTGCTTCCCTTTGCAGTCATGTTTTTATGATTCTCTGATAAATGAAAAATGAATTGTCCATCAGCAGTTCTTCCTGGCATCTAGCAGCAGTCATGGTAACTAAATTTTAGAAAGGGTTCCCTCGTCAGCTGGCAATGTAAAGAGTTGTGTAGAGTTGACTCAGCCAACTGTGCAGTCAGTAAGCATCCTCTCTGCCCTCAGTGCTCTTTAGGGTGGTGACTAATTCAGGAAGAAAGGCATCCATTTTCAACACAAACAGATGAGGCACCTGGGAGTCTGGTTAAAATGCAGGTTCTCATCCATGATGTCTGAGTGGGGATGGAAATTCTGAATTTTTTTTTTTTAGTTTCCTGGTCGACCCTTGAAATGTAGAGTGCATCTGCTCAGCCCTTCTTAGTACAACCAAGAAAGAAATTCCACTGTGTCAAAGCTTGCCTTTTCTTTCATTTCCCCATTACCTTCTTTCCCTTATGTGGAAGAATTCAGCAAAAGAAAGAAAGAAAAGAAAAGAAAAGAAAAGAAAAGAAAAGAAAAGAAAAGAAAAGAAAAGAAAAGAAAAGAAAAGAAAAGAAAAGAAACTGTTATGAAACCAAACCTGAATTACAATGTTAGGCACATAATTATCTGGGCCAAAGCAGATGTCTCAGACAGGGGTTACTCTAGCCAAGCCCTGAGCTGGAATGATCAGTTTCCTAGATTATAGACCACATGGAATATGCTGGAGTAAAGATGGGCACCAGTGTCTGAAACCTGGGAAGGTGAGAAGTGAAGTGGACAAGGGTGACTTATCACTGCACAAAGAGTTTGAAAGCTTTTTCTCTCCCCACCAGATTGCAAACAGAGACTCTTGCTTGCTAATCTTAGCTGCAAGGGTGACTCAGCCCATGTCTGCAAATGAAAGGCTTCGTCCTTGGCTGTGAAATAAAAATAGGAACTAGTGTGTGCCATATCAGGACTTTTCCTGGGTAAGGGACAGCCACGGCCCCCTTAGCCATCCTAAGAGCAGGAGTTGTTGTGAATGAGAGGTTAGAGAATCCATTTGCAGAAAGTGGACCCACACCTTGCAAGCATTCCTTCTACTGCTCTTTGCATTCTGCACACTTGGTAGCTTGACTCAAGTCAGCTGGCAAAAGCTTTGTTTGCCATGGGGCTTTGTCCTGGGGACTCAGAGCACAGCTCAGGAGGGAAAAATAAGTCCTCATATGGTGCTATGACTGATCTTTGGGTCACTGGATGCCCCACACCTTTTAGCAAACTCAGTTTTGTCTTAGAGGAAAGCGTCAACAACAACAAGAAGAAAAACCTTATCTCTGAATGCATGAAGACCTTATAGTCCCCCTAACTCTTGGGGTGGTCAAACCAGTGCTCTCAAGACAAGGGCCTGGAGCTATAAGTAACTTCATTGCAATTTGAGCCTTTGTACCATGGGTGGGGATTCAGTCTGACCAGTTGGGAAATAGAGTCTTTGGCGCTCAAAGTATTCTTTCTACAGTAAAGACCTTTCACAAAATACCTGTTCACCTTGGCACAGTTGTATTCTCCTTGCTATGCTCAGAAAGTACATACGGAATGTCCTAAACCTCCCATCAATGACCCAGAAGGTTGGTTTTTTTTTTTTTTTTTTTTTTTTTTTTTCACCCTGGAAATTTCTACTGGTTTCTTTTGTTCAAAGCTGAACCAGAGAAGTGGCAAACAGAGGTGGGAGGAACTCTTTAATCAGTTGCTAGAAACTTTCTCACAACTCAAAGATGCCATGAGAGGCCAACAAAGATTAGTTCCCTCGGCTCATATCAGCTCTGGCCTGATAATAGCTCTCCAGCCTTGGGGAAGGGGAAGTGGGAGGCAAGTATTCCTGTCTCTGCCAAATCCCAGCCCTCTGCTGTAGCGTATGAAGGAGAAGCTTCCCACGAATCTAGTGCTTCTGGTACCTTGCATATGACTTTAGCAGGATTAAGAGCTAGGTAGTGCCAGGGAAACTGACCCAAGATTTTTGTGATCATTGCATGACAAATACCACTGAAAATAAAGTCAGGACAAACAACATTTAAAACAATTTTTTATTATTATTTTTCATTCCAATGGTCCCTTTCTTTGCTACTTTAGATGTAGCTAAAACATCCAAGCATTTTAAATTGCCACTTTGGGTATTTTTTTCCATTGTATGTGCTTATGTGACTTTATGTGGTATATGGGCACATCTAAGCATGCCTGTTTGGAAGCCAAAGGAAGTTTTATCCTCTGAGACAGGGCCCCTCACCAAACCTGGAGCCAGAATGACAACCATCAAGCCCCATTCTCCTGCTCCCACTGTGCTGGGATTCTACCCAATGGGTGGTTAAGCCTGACTTTTTAAAAGGAGGTGCTAGAGATTCAAATTCAGATTCTCATGCTTGCACAGCAACCACTCTGAGCCATTTCCAAGCCCCCAACATTGGCACTTGCAAAAGTCCATGCTTCCAGGTGCATTACAAGCAGATACCCTTCTGGGATCATCTGTGGCTCTCTAGAATGAGCTACTTCCTAGACAGAGGAGTAGCAGAGAATGGCACAGGAAACAAAATCATTTTTTTACTCTGCAGAAAAGTTGCCAAGACAGTATAGTGGATTTCCATACACTCTCCCAAGCTTTTATCAAGGGTCTGCCTTTACATCTCCACTGTGTGTTTTCCAAAACTAACATCGATACAGTATTCTGAACTCTAGAATTTATTCTAATTTCACCATCATTTTTCCCATTAATGTGTTTTCAGGAACCAGTCCAAGGCACTATATTGCATTGAGGAGTGTGCTTTATCCTACCTCTACTGGAGCTAAGCTAACTGATGTCTTAGACAGATTTTTTGTGGAGAAGAGGGGACTCCTAAGTCCTCCCCACACTCCCTGAAGATATATAGAAGTTAAAGTTGCCTGGAGAAAAAGACATCTTCTACCTCAGGTAGAAAATAATTTCATTTGTTGCTTATTATTTCTTTTCTGGTTTTGAGCAAGGAGCTATGGGGGAAGTTGGGCAGTTTGGCTTCTACTCAGGCACAGTGCAGTCTCAGTAAAAGAACATGGGATACACTAGGAAGAAAGGCATCTTTGAAAACAATGTATACCGAGAGCAGATGACTGTCAATGTGAGAAAAATGCCAATGTTGATCTGTAGGATTCTAGGTACTGTTCATCAAGAATGTTCTTCAGTTCTGCTTTCCACATTCAAATATGCACTTCAGTAGAAAGGCTTGAAATGAATCCAGATTCCAGTTAAAGGGCTCACTAGATGAAAAAAGAGAAGATAATGAGACTATGGGAGGTTTGTCCCCATGGCTGAACTTTAGAGGTAAGAGGTATGGGAGGTGCTCTATAGTTCATGGCTGAGGAGAAGCCAGTCTGAATTCAGTAGCTGAGTGGACCTAAAGCCTTCTGAGCCTCTAACTTCTTCCATCTGTAGAAGGCAATATTATCTTCTGCCCCGCCTAGCTTGAGAAGCACAACTTTAAAAAGCAAATGATTTAGAATACATTGCCTGTCACAGCAATAGTTGATAAAGAGTAACCATGGTTCTTATTGCTTTGTGTAGCACAAGTGAGTGCTTTTTTGCATTTGAATTTCTTACAGTATGGGAGTAAAGAATAGGACACACCTCACATTACTGGAAAAAAATATGGAATGTTGCCTTGCGGTAGACAGAATACTGGCTTCATGATTTAGGACATATCCATGTGCTAAACTCCAGAACCTATGACCTTGATTATGTTACATGCTACATTAGTTATTTTTCTCATTGCTGTGATTAAAAAAATTCTAAAGAGTTTCCTTTGGCTCACATGTTAGGAGAGACAGTCTCTTGTGGAAGGGAAGATGCTGTGGCAGAGATACGAGGCAGCTAGTCACATTGGGTCAAGAATCAGCAAGATGGATGAATGCTAGTGTTTAGCTCACTTTCTACTTTTTATTCAGTCCAGGACCATAGCCCATGGGATGATGCTGCCAACATCCGGAGTTGTTATTGTCTCCAGTTAAATCTGAAAATGCCCTCGCATAGATGCCCAGAGGTATGTTTTCTAGGTGTGTCCAAATCAAGTAGACATTGAAGATTAGCCATCTCAGACTTACACTTGGAACTTAAGTTACGGATGAATTGCAGTGTGTTATGTAGATAGTCTCAGAATAAGACAGCTATCCAAGGGGATTTGCATGAATCCAATGACATTGAAAGAGTCCTTGAAAGTGGATCCAGAAGATGTGACTATGGAAAGAAGATGCAGAAGTCTGGTAGCACTAGAAAGGATTATCCTCACCTTGCTGGCTGGGGAAGACTCGAAGGTTGAAGCTGGACGCGGCAAGGCAGGAGATACTCACCATGAGCCTGCAGAAGGAATGCACTCCTTAGGATAGTTTGCTTTTAGCCCACTCAGATTCTTGCCTGGCTTCTGATTTACAGAATTACAAGATAGACAGTGTATGTTGCGAGCCATCAAGATGGATCAGTAGTTAAAAAATGTTTGTTGAACAAGCCTGGTAGCATGAGCTGGATCCCTGGTGCTGTTCGTGGAAGGAGAGAATGTACCTCTGAAAGTTGTCCTTGGACACATCCACCCTAGCCCAAGCCAGAACACTCTCTCTCTCTCTCTCTCTCTCTGTGTGTGTGTGTGTGTGTGTGTGTCTTTGTCTCTCTCTTTCTCTGTCTCTCTGTCTCTGTCTCTCCCTCTCTTTCATGAAACAAATGAAACAAGCAAGACAAAGCTGAGTTGCTTTAAGCCAATTGGCATGTGGTGATTTATTAGTGCAGAAATAGAAAAACGAATACAATTGCTTATGACAATTCTGAAACAATGATATGCTCTTGGATATAAGATGAAATCTTTCTAAACCACAGCTTTTCAGGAGCCCTCTTGGGTCCTCTTCTTAGATATGCATAATCATAGACAGAGGAGTCCTGTTTCTCTGATTTGTTTTGCCTGGTTTATGTGTGCCCATCTCAGGCAGCTGTTTACAGAGCTCAATTTACACTTTCCATTATATTTGTGGAGATTTATATACAAAACACTAGGCTAGCCGCTTCTGTGTCAGGCAGGTTGCACCAGGGCTAAATGAAAAGGGAAATTCCAACCCAACTGCAAAATGGTGTTGATAGAGCCCAATTCAAAATATTTAGAAGAGAAGGAAAGGGCCTTATTTCCCTGGGATGCTGAGGCTTTCCTGACAATAACAGGGATGTTGTAGCTTTTTTGGAATATGAAACTTGAAGCAAATGGCATAAGAAAAGGAATGAAAAATCCCAATTCTTAAGTAAACATCTGTAAAAAGATTTGGAACCTAGGAGAAGGAAGTTCTGAGACCTATTAAAGGGAAGGAAGGCTTTATTTACCAGCCCTGGATTGTGCTTCCTGTTGTGAAGTTCAAGGCTGTTTCATAACAGCTCAGTGGGGGAAGGGGACTGCAGTAATGAGGAAGCCGCTCTTGATTCCTCCATATTGCACAGCTAATGATTGTCTGAGTAGTGCAGTCTGTGTGGGACATGAACTCTTGCAGCCAATGATAAAGCTTGCTCTTTTAATTGCAAGGACATCTTTAAGTGTAAAATTGTTGACTGTGAGCACCATCCTTTATCTGCATGCAGGTTTTTTGACTTTGTGGAGATTAAAACAGCACAAAGGGCCAAGCACTCATCCTAGACCCCCGCCCCCCCCCCTGGCTATTAGAATTCCACAAACTTGTATTAGTGGTGGCTCCACAACCAGAAGCTAGAAAAGCCAATGGTATTCCCTTCCCAAAATGAATGAGGTTCATGTCTTTCTCGTCAAAGAACTTTGCCACAAATGCCATGAAAAGTGTTTTTGAGACAGATTTCCACAGGAGGTGAGCCAGGAAATTGAGAAGGAATGTTTTCAGTTTGATGGGAGGCTTGATAACCCACTTGTGCCCTTTTGAGAATGGATGGTGGGAGGCTGGCCTGACATGGATACTAGAAGTCACTTTTAGGCTACTTCTTTGGAGCAATGTTCCAAAAAAAAAATGCAGATTTTGACAGCAAAAGTCTCCTTCAGGTTAATGAACAGAGGTGGTGAAGGGACTCTAGCCAGTCTGAGCATGGCAAACATGGCTCTGGCAGACATTACCCTTCTCCCTCATTCTCTCTGCCTTGTTTTTTTTTTTTTTTTTTTTTTTTTTTTTTTTTTTTTTTTAAAAAAAAAAACAACTGAAAACCAGTAGATTACATTCCCAAAGCTAGCCGCTAAGGCCTATTCCCTTATTTGGCCACTTCCTTCTCCTGAGGCTGACTACCAAGGTCCAGCTACCAAAGTATTAAAGCCCAGCAATGACAAGCTCCCTTTGGCTCACCTAATTAGCATGTCCAATTAGAATCAAACACCTCATCTTAACTTGGAGGTTCCCCTTTTAGCTTTATGAACTGTCATTTGCCTATGGACCATGTCTGTCTGTTCTCTATCTAAAGGCAGTCCTTTGGCCTGTCACCCTACAATTTATCGGTTGTGCTTCTCCCTTGTTCCTGTCCCTTATCCCTTTTCCCCTATCTCTTATCTTTGTCCCTAATCCCCTTCCTCTGTCCCTCTGAAGCAAAAAAAAAAAAAAAAAGTCTCTTTTTTGCTGAGAACTTGGCCTTGGGGCCCTGAGCTGATACCAATTCTTTCAAGCCAGGCTCTCTGACCAAGCTCCATGTTCAAGTTCACACTGGCCTGTCTCCTGACTGTATGACCTTCAATGTGTTAATTAATAGCTTTGTGTTTCTGCTTCCTTGTTATAAATGGAGCAAGCAGTAATAATTCGTATTGTTCTTTGAAGAATTAAGAGAGGCAATAAATGAACCTTGCAAATTGCACCTGGCAACATAAAATGTTTCATTAATGTTTGATTAAATAGAATGCATGCCAATTCATGGTAGAGGAGTAAGAACTCAAATAAGCAGCCTAGAATGGAAGGCAAAGCTCAGAAGCCCAGGAACAACTCTCAACTACAAGTATGGTATCATTTGCACCTGACATTCAAGACCCTTCTGTCTCTACCAAGTTTTATCAGCATCTGTCTTTATGAGATTCCTTTCAGAGACTTCTTTGCCAGTATCTTTGGTCTTCAGGAATTTTTATCTCCTTCCCTACAATTGTGTTTAATTTTCATTTAAAATCTACTCCAGAAACACAGCAAAGCTTAACCAACATACTCAACTTTGAACTTGGAAAGTGGAGACTTGAGCCTCAGATGGTGGCACACACACACATCTCTAATCATAGCACTCTGGCGGGGGAGACAGAAAGATCAGGAGTTCAAGATCATCTTTAGATATACTGCAAGATCAAGGCCAGATAAGACTACAGGAGACCCTTTCTCAAAAGAGAAAGAGAAAACACAAACAACAACAACAGAAAACATAGTTCAGCTCCCAGATTTTCATGCCCTTGTATCATATAACTACAGTGGTCAATAACCATTATGTCATGTCAAATATTAGGGTACCATTTTCTTGCTGCAAATGTCTGTGTTCTTGCTGCTTCTGTACTCTTTGTCCAGTCATCACTTACTTTCGGATGTTTGGTTACATTTCTTTCTATCAGATCCTAAGTATTCTGGGGTAGGGATTACAGCATGTGTGTGTGTGTGTGTGTGTGTGTGTGTGTGTGTGTGTGTCTGTGTGTGTGTCTGTGTGTGTGTGTGTGTGTTACCAAAATCTCTGTAATAGTGTAGAAGAAAACTAGAGAGACTAGTAGGAACAGCTTTTTAACACAAGCTCATTTTTTTATTTCAGTCATAAAAAATCTTATTAATATTCTCAAGAATATCTCTGAAGTTTAAATTGCAAGGCTGTCTCTACTGAGAATATATTCAGACTTTTGCATGGATTCAATAGTCAGGCTATAAGGGTGTATGCACTGTGGCTATCACAACAATCTGAAGTATGGCCAATCACTGTGAGAACTACTGGTTGGACTCTTCTCCCACGCTTCTGTTCTATCTCAATGCTGTGTCCTTAGTATCCAGCCCACTGAACACATTGGAAGTGAAAGCACTGGCCTACTATTTTTTTTTCTTGATGGGACGCAGTGTACAGGGAAGTACAAAAAGGCAAAAAGAGAACAGACCTGTTTTGTTCCCTTTCATCTCAGGTTTGGTGGGTTGCAGAGACTGCAGCACACTTTGGACCAGGTCAGTAAGTCACACAGTATTTCTTCCTTCATGGTATGCCTGTATGTTCAGCTACCAAACTCCTTTTGCAGGAAAGTAAGGAGAGTCCAAATTGCTCAACTTTGAGCATCAAAGGTGGAAAGGATAAAGAAGGCAAAAATCCTACCCTGTTGAGATGACTTGCAAGGCCCAGCCAGTGGCTATATGGTGGCAAGTCTACTTGGGTCTTTATTGCTTCTGAATGAAGTTCATGTTGAAGGCTTAGGAAATCCATTTCTTGAAGGGAAGTCCACCTTATTGCCTCACTTAGGTGCATATCATCTTGGTTTTCTACAGTCTAGATTAAACCCAGGGGCTTAATCTCAGATGTGATCTCACGGTACAATTCAACTGTCCTCTTGTTTGCTCATTCGTAGTGTTGTGCCTTCATCACAGTCCCAACAATGGTGAAATAGTATTCTGTAGTTCTTCACATTCGCAGTAAAAAAAAAAAAAAAAAACAAACAAACAACATGGCCAGGCCTTCTAGAAATACCTATCTTCCACCATTCTATCCACTGAGTCAGGTCCTAATTTCTGCATCAGGAAAGAAGTAATGGTTCTTCCCATAACTTCAGAGAGGAGGTTGGACCAGATAACACGCCCCTTCCATTTCCAACATGCTATGCAGACGCCTTTCTGCCGGGCTTGGGTCTGCTTGCTTTGCCATTGCCTAGACACGGAAAGCTTGCTTAGTTTTCTCAAAAAAACCTGACACTCTGGTATGTCTCTGGCCAGGGATGACAATTTTCACACATACTTTCATTTCTCCTGAGACTCACTGGGTGTGTCAGGAAATCATTCTTTGCATGCTTTCCAAAATTATAAGGTTTCGGGTAGATTCCGAAATTATAAGCCCTATTTGAATAGAATTAAAACATTCCTTCTGATGCCTGAAACAATTCTTCAGTCTCCAACAGACATCTTCAAGATTGAATCCAATTCCCATTCAGTAAATCCTAGCTATTTTTAATTCAGAAGAACATTGGTCTAAGAAATAGAGACAGCTTCTTGTAGGAAATATATTCAGAATTTCCCCATAAACACCAACTCCCATGACAACCAAACAAATAGAGAAAAGGAAGGAGAAACTCACTATCTTAGAGCCACCCGCACAGCATAACACTTTCTGCTAAACAGATCTTGTTTAAATTCTTATTTTTATGACTAAAATAAAGAATTACTGTGTATTTAAAAGCTGTTTCTACTAGTCTGTCTAGTTTTCCTCTAAACTGATACAGAGATAGATTTTGGTATTACACACACACACACGTGCACACATGCACGAGCATACTAGGTATGGGGCTGCACACCTATAATCCTAGAATTTAAGAGGTGGAGGCAAGAGGATTGAGAGTTTGAGGGCACCCTAAGCTATAGAGTGACATGTAGCCTGGGCTGCATGAGTTCTGGGCCACACTCAGAGAAGAAGAAGGAGAAGGGGGAGGAGGAAGAGGAGGAGGAGGAGGAGGAGGAAGAGGGGGAAGAGGAGGAGGAGGAAGAGGGGGAGAGGATGAGGAGGAGGAAGAGGAAGATGAAGATGAGGAGGGGAGGAGAAAGAGGAGGAGGAGGAAGAGGAGGAAGAAGAAGAGAAATTTAAAACATAAAGAGACAAGAACAAACCAATCCAATGCATAAATATCAACTTCATAATTTTTTATTTAACTGGTCTATGTATCTAAAAATTCATGTTGACTATTTCCAGTGTCTTCCAGTATTCTTCATCCTTCTCTCTCAATGAATGGCTTAAGTCTCATAAAATAGAGGCTTACTATGACATACTGTCTTCTGTTTCATTCACCTCACTTAAGCCTTCATGTTGGGATGTGGGGTGACAAATACCACAAGCAGAACCCCTTTTCCCATTACATTTCTCATTTTTATGTGACCTTCCTTTCTCCCCATGTGCTTCTCCCTGCAACATTTTAAAAGCTGGAGCTAGGGGGACACATTTTTTTTTCTCCATGAATTACTACAGAATCAGCTTCTGACAGATAAACAGCTAGAGTGACTCTCAACCAATCCTTGGATAGTTCCCTTTTTCATTAGGAGTGGCTTTGAATGCCCAGGGGCTACCTTCCCTGCTATCTGAAGATACCACATGGTGAGCAGTAGAATTCTAATTAACTCACTAATTGTGCCATTTCTCTTCTCTGCTAATGTTGTGTGTTCTCTGCTAGAAGATAAACAAGTCATCATTCTTCTTTCTTTGTGTAAGCTATTTTGCACAAGGGTTCCTCACAAGAATTCTCATGGTATCCAATCATAGTAACAGAAAATTTGGAATAAACCATACTCAAATAAAGAACATTAATCAGAAACTAAAAAAATAGGATATGAAGTCTCTATTACGATGATATAGCTGAAGAGTATTTTGGATGATGAAATATTTATCAAGTTACAGTGAATGTATTTCTATAAAATATGCTTCTGTGAGGCATCCTATAAGAGTTATTCCTAGGAATGGAACTCCTCATTAAAAATATTAGTAATTTTAGGGTCTGCGGAAATAGCTCAGAGGTAAAGAGGCAGTGCTGCTGTTATAGAGGGTTCAGGTTTGCTGGCACTCATACCAGGGAGCTCACAACTGTCTGTGACTTGAGATCCAGGGGTTCCAATGTCCTCTTCTGTTCACCCCAAGCACTGTACTCACATATATAAATTTACACAAAGATACACACACACACACACACACACACACACACATATATATATATACATAATTCAAAAGAAAAATTCAAAAGAACTAATAACTCTATATCTAATTCACATTGGTTGGGAAAAAACTTCCAAAACCCAAACAAATTAATACTCATAAAGTAATAATCAGTTGAATGAAATTCATCCCACAGGATCACTGTAAATGTATCTGTCTTGTTATAGGAGTAGGCTGAAATGCTCTGACATAAACTCAAGATCACAAACTTGTCTCTTCTCTCATCTATGTGTTGTTTTCCTGGAAAAATGTGCCGTGAAGTTGCATAAAAAAGTCATTGTATATAGCATTTCTTTGATGGCACTAAATTATTCAGTAGTAATAATGAGCATTATAAAAATACATAGTTGAAAAACATGTCTTTTAAATATCCTAAAAGCTTCAGGCTGAAGCTTTATAAAGGCAGTCCAACTTTGTCTCTAAATGCTGTTTGTTTCACTTCTATGATATTTATTGTTTTGTAAAGACATTCATTTATGATCATTTACAGGTGCTGTTTTGATTACACTTACATATAAGATTGACTTATAAGAATGAATAAGTCAAACATTCTTTGAGCAAAAGAAAAAAAATGCCTCCAGTCCAGCAGCTGTGCTAATAAGTTCCTTTCATTCATTTATTTATACATTCAACAAGTATTTATAAAGCATATGGATTGAGCATATGTTGTGGATCAGCATTATGAGTAAGGCAGTCCACACCCTCAAGTTGCATAGAGGATCTGGAGAGAAACTATAGTACCACGTGGTAATTGTTTATTCCGAAATGTCTACAAGTCCCAGGTAGTGGAAGAGTGGGAAGGAGTGAATGGTGACAGATTAAGGCATGGGGAGTGAGGTGGAAGTTTCTCGATAGTGAAGACCTGAAAAAACAACCTGAGAAGGATAGGGAGTCAGACCTAGGTAGTGGACTCCAATGTGAGGACATGATTCAGTCCATATATAAAACTTGAGGAAATCAGGCACGATCCTTGCTGTTTGATAAAACAATCAGTAAGTGAACCAAGGAGTGAAGAAAACCTGTTTGCAGTTGTGGTTAGGTGCTGCAGAAAAAATGAAACCCAGGGATATGCTTAGGTTGAAAGGGGACCCATTTATTTTCAATGGTCTGGGAAAGTCCTGCTGCAGCATGAGAAAGGTAAAGCTGGAACAAGGATGACAAGACACAGGGGGCCATAATAAGAACATAGTGGTCCAGACTAAGGGACAGCAAGTACAGTGGCCCTGAGAGTGGAAAGGTGGCTTCCTGTGTTGCAGGAAACCCCTGGGTGGTCATGGAGAAGACTACTCAATCTGGTTTATATTGTTGGGTTTTTATTCTTTATATCATTGATGAAAGGGTTGAAAGGAGGAGAGGGAAGCATCTGATGATTTATAATAGCATCGTTTAACCAAGATTGTTAACAGTTGTGAACTATGTCTCTTCTGATAAAATTAGGTAAGACACTTCAGACTGGTGGTCCCGCCAGAGAGACAGAACCCAAGAACGGGTAGAGGTGATGGATGAGCAAGGGAGGGAAAGTAGGACAGGACAGTAGAATGGTGAAGTGATGTCCAAAAGGGTACAAAATTACCATGTGAAAGAAACCAGCTGGCAGGAAGGTAAGTATGAAATCCCTTGGCCTCAGCCAATATGTATCAGACATGTAACAGAAAGAGTATGCTCAAGAAAACTGTGCTATGCCCAGTTCAAGACAGGAAGGGTGGTATCCATTAAAGGACACAAAGGACCACTAGGCTTCTAAATTTCCTCCCAGCTCTGACTCACTTTCCCTCTTGAAAGTGTCTTTTTTCTCTAAATAAATGGTCTCTGCTTTCTACTTCCATCCACTTGTTCCTTTCCAATTTCTTGTTCCAGGACTTAGGAACCTCTAAGTCCCCACCCAATATATACTGAGACCACTGGCACTGAGGAGAAGCCAGGATATTGTCTCCAAACAAGAGGCATAGACTACATCTTGGCAATACAGTCTGATTCCATGCTCCTTGTTTGCTTTATGGTCACCTCTGCTCTGCCCTCTGGCCACCAAAGAATGATAAGAGTGATTTTAAAGGAAACTCCCTGAGAGAACAACAGCTTGTTTACCTGAAATGGAAAATTCTTTGGAACAAGACTGGCCCCTGCCCATGGATTCTAAACTGATGAGGTCAATCTACCTTTGAACCTGGACAAGATCACTACGACCTAAATAGAACTCGAGTCCTTAGCCCTGGAGCTCCATGGAATATCTTCAACATTTCCCGGATCTGCTTAAAGGTATATTCAACCTTTTGACATCACAAAAGTCAGGTGTTCTCTACAAAGTTCATGCTTGGGTACCCTAGAATAGTTTCAAAAAAAAAAAAGAAGTGAGAGAGAAGAAAAGATAAAAAAGTCAAAGGAATCTTATAATGGTAGGCTATATCCTTAGGCTTTGAGTTGGAGATGTCTGTAAGCAGATTTGCTAGAAATATTTACAACTTTCACAAGGGGTCAGTTCAGTCAAATAACCACTCCATAAAAGGGAAAGGAAATCAGGTAAAACAGGATTTGTTGTCAAGTAAACACAGCCATTGGCTCCTGATCGAATATATAGCCTTCTCAGCTGGTTATTTTGTTGTGTAGACAGAGCCTCAAGCAGCTGTCCACTGGAAAACACACTCCTCCCTCACCTCAAAGAGAAGAGAGAACTCTTAGAGCTGCATATGTGGCTTCCTTGGCACAGTGCTAGTTTGCCTAGCAATGTTGAAGCCCAGAATTAGATTCCTAACATTACATAAAAGCTAACCAACTTTGATGTCCTGTGCCTATATTCCCAGAACTCAGAAGATGGAGGAAGAAGGATCAGAAGTTGCAGGTCAACCACAACGACATATCAAATTTGTGACATAAGACACAGGAGTAAGAGTGGGAACGATATCTTATTCTAGAGTCTAATATGAGTGATTATGACTCTAGAATGTGGGTTAAGCTTTCCCTAAATACCGTGTTTCAAAATAAATTTCTTGAATTTGATTCATACTTATATTTCTTCATACTTACAGAACAAAAGAAAATCATAAATCAAAGCACCTTTCAAATACATTTGGGGGAATATCAGGTTTGTGGATTACAGCAAAGTAAGGAAATCTCTGCTCTGGGCTAATGAAGTACTGGATATTGGAGGAAATACTACAATTACCACTTTATTAAACTACCATAATCCTAAACTACATTCTAAACTTTATTTTTGGTTTTTTGAGGCAGGGTTTCTCTGTGTAGCCCTGGACGTCCTGGAACTCAGTCTGTACACCAGGCTGGCCTCGAACTCAGAAATCTGCCTGTCTCTGCCTCCCAAGTGCTGGGATTAAAGGCGTGAGCCACCACTGCCTGGCTTTACATTCTAAACTTTTGTCCTTATATCCAAAGACAAATGTAGTCATCACCCCTCATGAAGGAAACTTCTGTTTGCAACAAATGGTGACCACTATAGAAAACCATTACCAATAAAAAATGCAGTGCTGTAGAGCTCAGTCCCAGCTGATACATCTCTAACACACCTAAGTCTGAAGCTCATAGAACATTTCAAAAGCGGAGTTGGAAAGAATAAAGGGGCATACACTAAGAGAGTTTGCTATGAGATTGTGTCTCATGTAAGTACTATCAGAAGCTACAACTATAAAATCTTACCAGCATAACTGCTGAAACATGAGCTGAGCAAGGACAACAACAACAACAGACATGCCAAAGTGGATAGGAGAAAGTCTATGAGGTCTCAGTCCTGCACAAAGAACTACAGGCAGCTAAGGAATTCTAACAGCACAAATAGTCTTCCCCCAGAGAAGAGCATACCAACCTGTTACCTAATACCAAATGATACGCCTTGAAAAAACGCACAAAAATAACATTGGACAGATTGACCGGAGAATGCATGAGTGTGAAAGAGAAAAAGGAGAGGGAGGGCTATATGAGAGGATTTGGGGGGAGGAGACGGAAAGGATAAATTATGTAATTATATTGTAATCTCAAAAAATTCTGTGCTACAGATCTTGACTGTTATCTGGTGTCATCCTCAATCATTGAATTGGTAGAAGCTAATAATCTATTAATATATTCCTTGATTTTCCTAATAGTCACAAGACTGGATGTTAGGCTAAACACAGAGGTTAGAAATGATTGGTTATTAGGGAAGCTAAAGTCAACTCAAAGCAATTTGCTTCTTGATGTGCAACATTCCAATTCTCCCCAATCAAAGTTCTGATCAGTTCCTTGACCTTGCAGATTCTTTAACCAAGTAGGTGTGGCTTTTTTCTAGGAATTGCAGTTTATACTCAGACCCCGAGCATTGTGAGACTCCTCCTCATTCTTCCTGGTTGCTCAGAGGACTCCTTTGTGCTGACCTTCCTGCTGGGAGCACCTATGCAGCCAGTCTGAAAGCTCAGAATTCCAAAATATGAGAGGAAAGAAGAGTCTGGAGTGCTTCAAGTCAAGCCATTTCCTCTCCCATCACAGATGAAGAATGGCCCAGCAGTTCTCTTACAAGAGAAAGTGTGAACACCCTCCATGATAGGAAGTGGTTTACAATGTCCTATGGGTCTTTATGAGTCACCGAGCAAAAGATAATTTAAAATCCACCCAGTTTGGGAGTCTTAGTTTTTATAAAGCCAGCACTTTCCCTATTTCCCATTGGACATCTTTAGAGGTTAATAGTTCAGTTCAGTATAAAGTGCTTGCCTAGCAAACACAAGACACTGGATTTAATTCTCAGTACTGAGAAAACACCAACAGCATTGAAAAAAAACACTACAAAAACAAGGGAATGAAGAGTTTAAATATTTCAGTGAAGGATACTCTCTTAAGAGACCTATGCTGCCTTTTCTTGTATTTTTAGAGAAAGGATTGATTCTCTCTTTCTCCTATCTCTCCCTCCCTCCCTCTTTCCTTCTCTCTCTCTCCCTCCCTCCTTCCCTCTCTCTCTCTCTCTCTCTCTCTCTCTCTCTCTCTCTCTCTCTCTCTCTCTCTCTCTCTCTCTCTCTCTCTCTGTCTCTCTCTCCAGTTGTTCCTTCAACATTTCATCCAATTCATTCTCATTTTCTCCCTTGCAAGGGAGAATTAAAGGCTATCCCATGTCTGGGTTAGTCCCACAATATACATGAACAGTTAGTTATGAACATGAAAGAGAATTCCTTCTGCTAGCCAGCAACAGGAAGAAGATGGTTCCCTCTGTCTTTACCACATTTAAGGGAGAGCCTGGGTCAGCAGAAAACTTGCCTCTACCATTTCATTTTAGCTTCTTTTAGAATCTTCTTTTTCACAATGAAGAGAGGGCTAGGGATGCAGCCCAGATGATACAGTGCTTGCTTAGCATGATTGAAAGCTTGAGATTCCATTTTATGGTCCAAATAACTTGAGTATGCATAGTGAGTCTGAGGCCAGCCTGGGATACAGGAGACCCTGTTTCAAAAACAAATAAAAAATATTGAAAAGATGCACAAAAAGTGGTACAGCAGTGGTAAGACTTGATCTTCCAATCTTCTACAGATCATTGATTGTAGAGAATTCTATGAAAAGGAGGGGCCAAGGAGGAATTACTCTGATACAGAAATAATGTAGAAAGCTGTATTTTCTACAAAATCAATTCATTGAGGGTTGCTGTTTTCCCATCTGGGAAGTACTGTTTAGATGATTAGTAAATAACTACAGAGATAGAATAATCTGACTTAAAAACAACTCCTTCCATCCTTTTGAAACAGGTTTACTTCTCTGTAAGAAAGCTGTAAAAATCCATGACCTAACCATGGAAACTTGGGTAATTCCATGTAAACTACCAGACTTCCACATTGCTTAGATTAAACACAATTAATGCACTGTTTAACATGACACAGTGATATTTTGGGGCAATTAGATAGACAGCAGTTTAGAATATTATCTGCAGGATAGTATCGCAAATATCTATTTATCTCCAACCAAACCCATAGACTTAGTAACATATCCAAGTAGAAACAAGCAAAGTATAAAACTCAAGTGCTCCCCCATTCCCAGCAAGACCATCCCCAGAACACCAACAAAACTGCAGATGCAATTAAAATCCTATGCTAGCCGGGCATAGGTGACACACACCTATAATCCTAGCACTTGTGAGGCAGAGGCAGGCATATTTCTGAGTTCGAGGCCAACCTGGTCTATATAGTGTGTTCCAGAACACCTAGGGCTATACAGAGAAACCCTGTCTCAAAAAACAAAACAAAACAAAACAAAACAAAACAAAACAAAACAAAACAAAACAAATCTATGCTCAAATAAAAGTGTAGTTCACTGGTAAACCATTTACCTAGCATGCACAAAGTGCTGGGTTCATTTGAAACACTGAAACAGTGAAAATAAGCTGGAGACTACAGAAAATATGGTCAAAATAAAATAGAACCCAAGATTTTTCCAAAGGCAGAATTGATCTCATATTACCATGGAGGATTCAAGAAACCATTACCCAAAGTAAAGCACAAGTTATTTGTGATTTTTTAAGTAAAATATGGTTTGCCATGCTTTCATAAATGTGGATTGATAGTATATTAGCACCATTTTACAGGTGTGCCAAGAGTAATCAGTAATCCTGATATCTAAAAGAAGGCAAGATCCGAATTCACAACCACTGTCTAGGCCTTTTAGGGTATAAAGAATATACAGTCTCCCTAGCAGTCCCTGGCCTCCCAAGGTAAAGGTGATATTTTGAAAGTGAGGATGCGATGTAGCTCAGCTGGCAGAACTTCTGCATAACCTGCCCAAATCCCTAGGCTCAATCCTCAGCACAGAAAAACAAGGTTGACGGTACAAGCTTATAACCTCAGTACTTGATAGGAGAGGCAAGAGGGTCAGAAATTTAAGGCTACTCTCACAAGTTCAAGGCTAGAGTACATGAAATATCGATCAGGAAGATAAATCAAGACAAGGGAGAAGAAAAAGGATAAAAACATGACCAAAGCATGATCTTGTGTGTGTGTGTGTGTGTGTGAGATAGTTTATTAGCATTCCAGCTCATGAATGGACCAATGTGTGAATAAACATGAACTGATAAACTACAATGTGCATGAAAACGTCCCAAAAACAGTTGACTATACCCTCTGGAGGTCGGGCTGGGGTGGGGGAACCAAAAACTACACAGAAAAAAATGCCAAGAAACTGCAAGACATTACCAGAATTGAGAAAAAGGTCAGAGGAAATTGAAAGAGGATTCATCTAAAAAGAACAGCAGTGGGACAATGGTTAGGGGTGTAGTTTTGTTGGTAGAGTACTTGTCTAGCATCCACAAAACTCTTGGTTCAATCCCCAGCTCCATATAAACTGGGCACAGTAGTGCATGCCTGGAGTCCTGGCACTTAGAACAACGGTTCTCAATCTGCGGGTCACAACCCTTTTGGGGTATGCATCAGAAATTTATATTACAACTCATAACAGTAGCAAAATGAAAGTTATGAAGTAGCAACGAAATAATTTTATGGTTCGAGGTCACTAAAACATGAGGAACTGTATTAAAGTGTTGTGGCATTAAGAAGGTTGAGAACCGCTGCCTTAGAAGATTGAAGCAGGAAGATCAGAAGTCCAAAGTCTTTCTTGGCTATTTAGGGAGCTCCAGGCTGATTAGGGATACATGACACCTAGTATCACAATTCAAATCAAGTGCTTGGTATGTAGCTCTGTTGGTGGAGTGCTATGCCTGAAACTCTGGGTTCCATGAGCAGAATCACAGAAATAGAGTATGCTGATCCCATGATGCCTATGATCCCAGGAATTAGGGAGAAAGGAAGAGGGGAAATGGATGATCATCCTCAGCTACAGGAGACCCTGTCTTTAAACAAAACAAATGCATCAAAAATGGGAAAGAGAAGAAAATTACAAACACCTACCAGCCGTGGTTATGGTACTTTCCACTCTGTGATGGTTAATTGGGATCAATAACTTCGCAGGAATTATAGTTACTATGGAAACTAACCTTCAGAATGTTTGTGATGAATTTTTCCATATTAGGTTAGTTGAGACATGTAGACCCACTCTAAGTGCGGGCAGGGTCTCTCTGGGCTGAGGACCTGAAGTAAATAAGGGAAAAGCAAGCTTAGCACTCCCCTTTTTGATTGTGGATACAATGTAACTAGCTGCCAGGGCTTCTGGCTATGATGGACTGTATTCTCAAGCTGTGAGCTAAACAAAACCTCCCTTCCCTAAGTTGCTTTGGTTGGGTATTTTTGTCAAAGCATCAGGAACACCAACCAACACAGCTCCTGAAATAAAACCTTAAAATGTGATCATGACAAGCATAACAATACTTTGTTAGCACCAATATATAACGCATGCAGTCTTGACAACTTGTATTAAAATCCTGATGCTGTCATAGAGAAAAGAAAAATGAGACCCAAAATAACAAGTTCAGCTGACCATTGGTCTCTCATGACAGTTTTTGATAGAGACATCATTAAAATATACTGCTTTAAATATGCATTTTCAGCTCTATTGAGATATTAATGATGTACAAGAAATGGCATATTTAAAATACATGCTCCCATGAGTTTTGATTTTATATATACACCCGTGGTACTGTCATAGGTGACTTATATGATATAGCAATAAACCTAGAAGAAGACATGGGAAGGTTGGGGAACACAAGGGTGGTAATGGTACAAATTGATTGTTGTTTTGTATGAGTCCTACCTCCCATGCTCTTGCATTTGAATGAGAGAAAGCAGACAATAAACACCACAAAACAAAAGTGACATACATTAGAGAGGGTTAGAATGTGCTGCGTGAGATTTGGAAACAAAGAAATGGGTCAATCACTACCTGATGTCATCTTAATGGAGCAGCTCAGATTCTGACAGGCTCATACAAATTGGAGTGAGCTAGTCTTCGTCATGTTTTTTTTTTTTTTCTCTCTCTCAAATTCCTAAGGGCCTTATAGAAATCCACTTTCAACAAGACTTAAAGGAAAAACAAAGCTGCCAGGAATGGCCAGAATTTAAGGAATGAGGTCATCTTTCCCCTGGAAATCCCCTTCCCTTTCTCATGTCTGTTAGGCTTTGTGCCCACCTGGAGGAGAAAGGCATAGGATAAGTACAAGTTTCCTCTGTCCACTGTGAACATCTAGCCAGGATTTTACATTGGGATAACACCTTCCAAATATTTAAAGATCAGTGCCTCATCCTGATGCCTTGCTCCAGTTCCAGCCATAGACCTGCCAGGGAGGTATATGCACAGCGTTCATTCTGAGCACTCATTGATTCAATTTGGGGAAGGAGAGACAACAGTGGCAAAATGAACTAGAAGTTCCCTTCACTGTGCTCAGACACCTCCTTCCATGCTGATGAAATGGAGCCCCAAATCTATAACCAAAGGATAGTGGACACTTGGCTCTTGGTGTCTTTCAGTTGAGATCAGGTTGAAAGAAGAGCATAAGGAGATTGTTTCTGTTAGGTAGAAGAATGGAAGCTTGTTTGCCTGCTGTCTGCCTTTACTCACAGTGATCTGGCCTCTGGCCAAGAAGGCCTGGACTTGCTGAGAAGCCTGGTTCCCTGTTCCCAGTGTTTGAGCCAAATTAAAGATAGGGCTGGCAGAAGCAGTGAGGCATGAGGCACAGTTTAGCTTAGGAACAGGGTCTGCAAACTGCTCATTCCAATATGCTTCGAGATTCTTCTAGCAGCGACTGTCATAGAACTTTAAGTTGTAGAAACATTTTTTTTCCTTTAGACAGGAAACTTCCACCACAATGTTCTTAAAAGTCTTTCAAGAAGACATTTGCTTAGAATAACTTACTTATTTATTATAAATTTTCTGTTTCTTTGTCTCTTTGTCTCCCTCTCTGTCTCTCTCGCTGTCTGTCTATCTGTCTTTCTCTCTTTCTCTCTTTATGTGTGTGTGTGTGTGTGTGTATGTGTGTGCATGAATACATCTCCTTCCACCAGGTAGGCCATTGGAATTGAACTCAGGTCATCTGGCATGGTGGCTTTGCTGCTGACCTATCCCACTGGCTCTGCGGAGTCATTTAAAACATTAAACTGTAGACTAGGACCACAGAAAAGATCCCTTTTAAAGGTTCTTCTTTATTTTTTCTTTCTTTCTTTTTTTTTTTTTTGTATTGGGATTTAAACCTAGGTCCCTGTGCGTGCCTAGAAAGTTCTGAACCACAAAGCTATCTTCTAGTTTTTTGTTTGTTTGTTTGTTTGTTTGTTGTTTTTCCCCCGTATTGTCTCATGAGACCCAGGCAGACCTCGAATTTGAAATTCTCCTACCTCAGCCTCCAGAGTAGCTGAGATTACAAGTTTGCACCACCAGGCTGAACTTGCTCTTACATGCTCACATTCTACAGATCACAAAAAGTTCAGACACTGTGACAAGGGGGGGGGGGCAGAGAGGCACACAATCTCGACTTCCTGGCTTTAAATATAATGTGATTTCCATTAGGGATTATAGAAAATATACTTCCAAGTACCAAGCCTGCGAATGAAAGTTACTATATGCAAATTATACCTTACAACCTGATGAAGAGAGAAAGTATGCTAGCCAAGTCCTGTCTTGCTTTTGGGTCTGCCAGACTGTGAATCTGGGGACTTTCTGCATTCTGCCTTTCAGAAGCATTGTTGGTCCTCTCCCTGTTGTGTCTTAGGAGGAAGCTGTGGAGTGAATAAACTGTGCAGCACAAAAGCATTAACCACGTGACTGGAAAGAAAGGCTTGTTCAGTTTCAAGCCTGGCAGGGCGTGTCAGGAGCTTCTGTGGAATCAATCACTCTTCTCTGATGGAGGGCGTCATATCCCCAACTAGTTCCTGCTTGGGTTGCAGAACACAAAACAAAACTGTTCACCAGTGATGGGAAAAGGAGATTTGGTGTTCTTGTTGGCTTCCTGACTAATTATAAAGTGTTAATGTCATTCAAAGGAAACTCCTCTCCCTCGGGATACCGAGAACTAAGGGAGGGTGACAGAAGGTGAGCCAAAGAAAAGACTAGGACCCTCAAGAGAAACACAGAGCAAAACGAATCAACCCCGAGAACTGCCAAAAAAGGAGCCCATTTTTATTTATGAAAGAAAAAAGACACCCACCACAATAACTTAGAAAACTATCACCTGCTGAATTGGGTGGAAACAAGAGCTCTTAAAACTCATCATAGCTGACGTTCAACACTGAAAGATGGGTTACTGCAAACTATTTCTCAAATTATAAACTAACAGAATAAGGGGCAGCCTCTCTTTGTAATGTCCATTTTAATCATGTGTACTTGAAAACAGACAATTTCCAAACAGAAGGAATTTGGAAGCAAGAAGACATTCTAGATAATAAAGCTATTAGCTTTCAATAATCAAAAAAAAGAAATGTTCTAGCATACGGAGTATTTCTTTATTAAGCTGCCTTAGAACAAGATCAAGTACAACAAGATCGGCTGCCCTTTGTGAATATTCTTTTTCCTTTGAGACAGGGTCTGGTTATGTGGCCTAGGCTAACAATGAACTCATGATCATCCTTTCTCAGCCTCCTGAGTCCTTGGATTCCATGCTTCTCCTGCCATGCCTAGCATTATGAAATGATCTTGTAATTAAAAAAATATATTACCGTTTATTTGTTTAGTGTGGATGTATGTGTGTGCATGCATGTGTGTGTGTGTGGAGGGGGAGGGGAGGAATCAGAGGACAACTTTGGCATCTGATTTTCTCTTTCTACCACATGGGTCCTGGGGCTTGAACTCATGTTTTCTGACTTGGCACAACAAATCCCTTTATCCACTGAGCCACCTCATCCAATCTCTTATGAAAAGTCTTAATATTTTTTTTCTTAGTGGTTAAGATGCCATTAAATTCAGGAGCTTCAAATTTCATCTAGAGATGGAAGCTTGTTGGTCAAGAGTAATCAGTTGCTTCTCCTACACTCTGGGTTTCATCAGAGGTGAGTTGCCGGGACTACAAGGGGCGCAAGGCCTTTCCTTGACTAGCTTAAAGTTCACAAGCAACATGTCCTTAATCATTTAAGGATTTATTTACTCGGAGATGCTAGTGTAAGATTTATTTATTTTTATTTTTGCATATGAATGTTTGCTTACATGTATGTATGTACACCACATTTGGGCCTGGTGCCTGACTAGGGAAAGACAAAGGTATTGGATCTCCTGGAACTGGAGGGATGGACAATTGTGAGCTGCCATGTGGTTACTTAGAACAGAACCCACATCCTCTGCAAGAACAGCAATGCTCCTAACTACTGAACCATCTCTCCAGCCTCTTGTTAAAAGTTTTATATGACATGATAGACTACAGAATGGGACATGATGATCCAGGGAAACGTATCCATTTTTATTTTTACATTTTCAAAATAGACAATATGATCTAATAGAATACCCTGAAGCAGTGAAGGCCAGTAAACTCTCCATCTCTCTGTATAGCATCCTTTCCTCCATGGAGTAGGATAGGCTCTATTTTGGAATGAAGATATTATGACCTACTGTGCAACAAGGTAGTTCACAGAATTTCTTTAGGGCCAGATACTCTAAAGAGAGTGTTGAATTCTAGCTTTAGGAAATAGGGCTTCTCATTGCTATGATCCATTTTGAGGAGTTGGAGTTCCAGATTTTCTTCTTTGCTGTGCAGAGGAAAGATAAGGAATGTGGGAGATGAACAGGAGGACACAGAGGGACTTTGCTTCAGAGGCAGTCCCTTGCAGTGACTTCAGTTGAAAGCACTGCATATGCTGAAGCACACTTGGCACAACAACACAGCCTTAGTGTTCCAGAGACCAGGCCTGTTCTATTCCTTAACACTTGGAATTGTGCTTGCTTCTTAGTCTGTACAGAGATAGTTGAAAGAAAAGAATCCATTTGTTATAATTACATCTTGCTACCCTGACTCAGCATCTTTCCACTCTTTTTAAGTGTTTGCATATAAGGGTTTTGGATAGTCAAGGCTGGCCTCCAACTTGTTCTATAGATGAGGCTGCCCTTTTCCCTTCCTCTTGCCTCAGTCTTTTGGGTGCTTAGATGATAGGCATGATAAAGAATCACAGCATACGTGTTACCACACTCAGTCTATGAGTTGCTAGGGTTAGAACTCAGCAGTTGCACATTCTAGGCAAATATTCTACCAACTCATTTACATCCCCAGTCTCACGTAATTTTATTTTTATGATTTTATAGAGAGTTGGGGATGGAATCCAGTGCCTAAGCACACCCTGTACCCATGAGCCCTACTCCCAGCCTCTTTCAGTGCTGTCAACATTCTCTGTGTTTCCCCAGTTCCTTTTGTTTTGCTCTCTCCTTTGTCTTCATTGTGGCTCTTTGAGACAGGGTCTCACTATGTAGCCTAAGCTAGCGAGAATGTTCAACAGTGCTTCAGCCTTCTCTGTGCTAGGATTACAGATGTGAGCCACTACAGTTTGCATCCTCACCCTTTCTGATATCAAGTTTGCTCATCATCGTGTTTTCATGCTTCACATTAATTTAATTCCCATAGATGTTCTAAACAATAATTTCTGGTGTCTCAAACTCTTTTAAAAATGCAGGTCAAGATATTATAAGGGCCAAATATGTTCATTGAATACAATAATCACCCAGTTAAGGTGATAGGTTATTTCTATGCCGGTGAAATGAGCCAATTCAAGCCAGATTAGATTATATTAAAGGCGGGTTTATTGGGAAGCTGCTCTCAAAGAAGTTGGCTGAGCCCAAGGATTGAGACCAGCGGAGTCACCTTGGGGAAAAGGGTGGGGGAGAATGAGAGACAGAGGGAGTGCAGAGAGAGAGGGGGAAGAGAGAGCACAAAATATCTGGATTATATGGGGAGGAGACTCTGGGGGAAGGGCAGCCCAGCCCCTGGGTTTTGGGGCGAGGGTATGCCAGGTAGGAACTGAGGGATGCTGAGAGAACCTGAAGGCCAGGTCTGATTGGATGTATAAAATATGTATCTCAATCCCTTGTCTGAAACCAAACAAAAGGGGCTAGATATTTTAAAGTATCTTTAATGATGTATTAATTCTCCATATTTAGAAGTGGTGAGGCATGTCTGCAATCCCAACATCTGGGATGTGGAGGCATCAGAATCAGGAGTTCAAGGCAAGCTACTTAGTGAGCTCAAAGCCAGCTTGGGGACCTGTCTCAAAAAGAGTGACTGTGAGGCTGGAGAGATATCTTGAAAGTTAAGAGCATGTCCTTCTTTTGCAAAGGAACTGATTACCCAGTACCCATGATGGGTGGTTGACAACTGCATATAACTCCAAATTCATAACAATCAGATGCCTCTAGTCTCCATGGGCACATACACACATGTCCACACATACAACCTAAACACACATACACAATGAAAAATTAAGCTATCCAGTAGTCATTGTTTGGACAATAGTGCATTCCACTCTTCTCATCTTCCATTTCCTCACATCAGACCATACATGATTCCGTAGTGATCCTTCAAAGTGAAAGACCTACTGAACTGAAATTCATGGCACAGACCTGAGCTAAACAGAATGTTCGGGAAGGAGTACCATAAGGCTTTCTGCAACTAGGACATGGTTCTCCCTAGCACCAAATTTACTATCATGTAAACTGCATTGCTTCAAGAAAACACAAAAAGCCGGAAACGGTGTTCAGGAGCATCAAAAGCACACTGTTTTTAAAAGCTTTGCTTCCTTTTACACAAGGGCTGGTCCCAGTGCCCACACTTTTACTTGTCTGGCTTCCAGAAACACCCTGGAGTCCAAGAGCATAGAACCAAGTGTCTTTGGCATCCAATGGGATTCAGGTGCTTACATCATGAAGAGAAAAATAAACAACTAGAATCCTTTTAGCTAAGCTCACAGGCCCATTTCCTCTGCTAGGAAATGGCTTAAAACCCCATTCTCTCTTCTAGAATATCGAAGAGTAGGAGGGATTTGAAACAACCCAGACCTTTTATGTTCTACTAGGCATGGGACCAGTGGGCATACAAAGCCTCTGCTCAGAACTGTGAACATCCTAGCCCCAGAGAACAGAAATGATCATGAGCACAGTTTTTTTCCCTCCATTTCTGGGGGCATTCCAAACTGCTTCTCTCCCTGTTTCTTCCATATGGGCTACTTTGACAGTCTTGGTCCTTGTGGTTCTCAGTTCTCCTCCTACTTCAACACTAATTCCTGTCTTGGGTACATGCACAGCTCTACCGTGGAAAGTACCACATGGGCTGTGACTCAATCCTAGCATCTATGAGAGTTCATCTTCACTGCCAGCCTAACAGCATTTAGCATCATCAAGGAGACTCAGCCCAGCATTTGTCTATGAGGGAAGACCCACCCTGAATGGTGGCAGTCTGAGTCCTTCAGCTAGGTTCTCAGACTAAATCAAGGGAGGAAGTAAGCTGAGCTCTAGCATTCATCTGTGCCTCTGCATCCTGTCTCTGATACATGGCCATAGTGTACCAGCTCCTTCATTCACACTCCTTTATTCATCTGCCTTCCCTAACATTCAGTACTAAAGCAGCTATTACACGGACTGGTGAAATGAATCAGGATGCTGGATATAGGGTTTTTCCTTTGCTGGGTGTGTAGGTGAGGGCACTATCACCCTTTCACAAGGCTATGCACTTTATAGCCTCCCCGCCCCGTTCTCAGAATCTAGCAGGAAATCTTTTAATTTCACCAAACAGCAGCAGCAGCCGTCCCACTTCCCCACAGTCTCTTTGGTACTCAGGTTAGCCAATGAAATACCTTAGGCAATTGGAAGCCATCCTAGTCTCAGATTTCCTTCTATTTTGAGCTTCAGATATGTAACAGTTAAGAAGAAAAGAACAAATTTTGCTGAAGGCTTTGTGCAGCTACTCTCACTGCTTTACAGCCCACCTGGGTATATACAATTTACTAATGCTTCATCGAGGATTTTAGCTGGAAGTATTATCCCAGGTCCTGCCTGCAACAGAACACACACACACACACACATACACACACACACACACACACACACACTGGTATTCTGCTAAGAAGTCAATGTTGTCTCTTTGTTGTTGTTGTTGTTTTCTTTGTGTGTCTGTCTCTGTGTTTCTCTCTTCCCTTCCTTCCCCCTCTCCCCTCCTCACTCTCACTGAAAGAATGACATGCCAATGAAAAATTCCCCATCCAAGTGGGATTTGATGTCAGGTGGAGACAAATGAGAATTGCAGAGTGACTTCCTAGATGTAACCCAGCAGGAAAAGACCTGAAAGGGATTTGGCATTGTTCAATTCTGAGTTACAATAGTCCCTCACCGGCAGCTCCAGCCCAAGACGTCCTAAATTTTCACAGGAGGCAACTGATCTCCTTTCCTAGGGGGAGAATTCTTCAGTTCTCTCAAAAAGAAGAAGCAACTTTGCCCTTCCGGATACAAATCATCAAGCCTCAGATAGGGAGGAAGTCTGGCTGAAGCTACTGTGGGGGGAGAGCAGAAGCACAGAAACTTGAAAATACAATTTTTCACATGGGTTTTGTGAGCTAACCGAAGTGATCAGAGTGAGCATGGGCCTTGCAAGTTTTCGTTCTTTCTCTCACTAGAGAGAAAGGCTTACAGGAAATGTTTTAACAAATTTCAGTGCTATGTCTCAAGAGTGCCCAGGGTCAGTATAGCAATTTAGAGAACCGGTTGCTAACAACATCAACTCTGACCCACTCACGCCCCCAGCAACCAACCCACTCACGTCCCCACTCAAACCCACTATGTAAACTGACAAACTGATATTAATAATTTCTACCCAGAAAGGTAAGAAGACTTTTTTAAAGTTAATTTTTCCATACTCATTTTGAATTACCAAAAAAAACGAAGGACAGAAAGTTGAATGGGTATGTTATAAGTAAATACATGTTGATTGTCCTTAATCTGAAAATGCAACATCTGAGATTGTTCAAAATCTAAGACTTTTTTTTGAGAACCATTGTGATACCACAAAAAAATTTTCACATCTCACCTAATGGCTTCCATCACAGTCAAAATGAAGGAACACTAAATTATTGTATAAAACCATATTCAGCCTCTGTGTATGTGGGCATAAAAGAAACAGAAATAAATTTCATGTTTAGACTTAGGTTTCAATCCCAAGGTATATTGTTGTATATATGTAACCATTTCAAATTCAGAAGAAAAAAAAATCCCAAACGTAAACCACTTGGGTTCCCATCATTTTTCATAAAGGACATTTAGCCTGCATAGCCAAATATTACTGATAGAATATAGAGGGCCCTGAGTATCCTCTAGAGAATTCTTCTAATTTTGCTAAATGTTTTCAATTTCTAATAATAAAATGTCAGGGAAAAAATCACAGGCAAAACAATCACATCCTGTTGTCTGAATTAATGACTTAAGCTTCAAAAGCCAATCATGGTGCTGAGTTTATGCAGGTGCCCCAGAGTCCATGTGATAAAGTCTCTGCCAATTTTCTTCCACATGCTTAAATGCTTTTCATTCATTTACATTTTGTTACTCTCCACAATCTTGAGAGTTTTTTTAAGCAATTATTTTAAACTGGGAAAAACATGAAAATTAAAAACAAACCATTTTCCACTAGGATATAGCAGCTCTGGTTACTTAAAAAAAAATGTTAGCAGACATGATGGTCTGTGCCTATAATTTAGCTCTCTAGAGGTAAAGTCTGGAGGATCGGGGAGTTCAAGGCTATTTTAGGCTACAAAGACAGAAAAAAGAAGGGAAGAGTACCCTATGTCTTTCAGAAAAGCTACCCTGATTTATTTTTCTGTGATCTCTGTGGCAACTGGAGCAGGACTCTTCCTGTGGTGCTTGTGGGAAATCTCCCAGACTAGATTACAACACCCTTAGCACAGGAGCAAAGTCTTAGCTGATTTTGTCCTTCAGGATGTGGTGGGCTACTGGAAAAAAGCTTCCTTGTCTAAGAATGGATTTGCTGCATCTACTTGTAGAGACACAGGCCTAGGGCCTATAGTAATTCCAAGACTACATTACATGGTTTAGCACTTAGAAACCTGACTAGAGGCAACAAAGGAATGAAGACAGGACAATGACACAGATACACAAACAGAAAAGTTGGGTTCAGGTTGACTGCACATGCTCTACTCGAATGGCACCAACTACCACCCAACCCTGACTCTCAGTGCATTTCTTATAAACAGGATAGGGGAGGAGTTAGTTACCCTTGGTGGGAGGTGTCTGTAGGCCAGCAGTTTAAGGCTGGAAACATCTTAGAGGAGGAGGAGGATGCTGTAGTTGCTAGTTTTTTGCACACACTGGTTAATCTTTTATAAATATTTGTACTTGCACACACACTGTCAACATTTGAACTCAGACCCAAAGAAGGCACTTCCCGTGGGTTTGAAACACTAGACCTTGACATGACCGTGGCCATGTCAACAACACAAGTCCTTCCCTCAGGACTTCCCTCTTTACAAATTCAACCTTCTGTGGCTCACCTCATCTGCATATGGCAAAGTTAGGCTCCAAATACTGAGGATGAAATAGCAGGTTAGAGCAAGAGCCTCTCTCTAACTCTGCATTCCCTGGGCTCACCAAGTGACTCCAAAGCACCCCTAAGCCCCTGTCCTCCCCACTGAACTCCTGATGGACTGTTGTTTTATGGCAGGATGGTAAAGTCTCCTGGGTATTAAAAACACCAAGAGCACCCGAGTTAAGGCTCTAAGGGTCCTCAGTTTTGTTTCCACTTGCCTGTCATTTGATTCTCAGGACCATCTACTCTAGTGCTTCTCACCCTTCCTAATGCTGTGACCCTTTTATACAGTTCCTCATGTTATGATGATCCACAACTATAAAATTACTTTGTTACTATTTCATAGCTGTAATGTTGCCACTGTTATGAGTCCTAATGTAAATATCTGACTCCAAAGGGGCCATCTATGACTCACAGGTTGAGAACCACCGATCTACTAGCTTTCTAGTGCACAGAATTATCATGTAAATCTGTTCTCTACTAGCAGCTCTTTTTGCCTCTCAGGAGACAATTGACATGCCCAGAAATATATTTGGTTGCCACATCTGGAAGTGGATCCTACTGGCACCTAACAGGTTAGGTCAAAGGTTCTAAATGCTGCCCCAAATCTTACAGTACACAGAATATACTAAGCCCACCTTCCTATACAAAGGTGGGCCATGTTAGGGTTGCAGCTTAATTAATAGAGAGCTTATCTAACATGATCAAAGTTCTGGGTCTGACTCCAAACAATGCATAAAACAGGCCCAGAGGCATACACCTTTAATTCTAGTACTTGGAAGATAGAGGAAAGGAGCTCAGAAGTTCAAGGTAATTGTCTAGAACATAGCCCAAAGCCAACCTAGGCTACATGAATCAGATACCATGTAAAGATAAATAAATAAATAAATAATAAACAAATAAATACTAAAGAAGTCTAACTTCAAGTATCCAAAATGCTCAGATTGAAGCACCTGACTCTATTATAGCTGTCAGAGTCCTGAGGTTTTCTAGGGGCTGGAAACGAGATTTAGCAGTGGAGTTCTTGCTGACCATGCAAGTGTACTAAGTTTAATGTCTAACACCTCTACTAACATAGTAACAGATAAAGATGGCTCTAGGGTTTCATGGTCAAAGTAACTCCTTTGTTTCCATTTCCCTAAACATATGGTACATATGCTCAGACCTCATATAAAGAGCTACACACCCATGTATTCCAGAGTACATGTGAGTCAACTGTTGTTACAGGTCGAACTGACTTCAGCAAATGACATTCAATGGGGATTTTTCTTTGCATGAGGCATCTTATATACAGGGACTAATGTTCTCATCACAATCTGGAGACCGTAGAGATTCTAAACTTGAAAGCTATATTCATTATATAGATTCCATGTTTAATTAAGAGTTTGAGACTTTAGTTTTATTTTGAAGACAGATTGCCTTAGCTCCCTTATAAATTTGTGTTATTTAACATGCAATTAGTAATGTCCCCCTCATTTGAGAAACTTAAGTCCACCTTTTCTTCTCTCAATGTGAAACTGATGTCCCAAACAAGCATAATCATTCACAAGTCATGCAAATCCTCTTTTCTCAGCTCAGCAAGCATCCATCAAATACTTTCTAAGGAGAAGCATCAATTACTTCCTAATATCAGAACCATGCTATATCTTTGTTGTTATACATAATTTGGGCAACTGTGTGGGAATGGCAACTTTGGAAAGCTCCAATGACTGATCTATTAATATAGTATTGAATGTCACAGTTAAAAAAGGAAGGTGCTAATATAGAGTGTTGTTGGCTCCAGCCCAGTTCTTGGCATAAGGATTATTGCTTGATAAACATGGCTGATCAAAGAAGTAAAGGAAGCATAACAAGAAGCAGCAAATGGATGTGACCTTTAGAAGACAAATCCAGTGTTTGCATCTGCAATTGATATGTTCTCTAACAGCAGCTGAAAATGTTTTTAGCTTACTTTCATTTTATCGTTAAGACATGTCCATACATAGTTTTCATATTCACATCAACATTTCTTTTCTTGTGAGTAAAAATGACATTTTTTTCTTCTAGACAGAATAAAAGTGTTCAAATAGAAAATATTTAATGGTTAGATTTTTTTTTCTTGAGACAGGGGTTTGCTTTGTAGTCCTGGCTGGCCACAAACTCACATACATTCACCTGCCTCTGCGTCCAGAGTCCTGGGATTAGAGCCATTTGCCACCATACTTAGCTCAAAATTTTTTTAAAAAGCATTTTTATTTTTGTCAGCATCTGGGCAAAAATGTACAGGATAAACTTTTTGTTAACAATAGAGCTGATGGTTCATGATATTATTTTATTTTCTTTCCCTCCGTCTGAAGTGGAAATTTCAGGGGTTTTTTTGAAAGTTTAATGGATGGCGTTTTGCTGGAGCAAACATGTGAAGGAATGTTTAGCTTAAGTGGACACGGGTAAAAGGATGTTCTGCTAAAGCAAGCATGTGAAAGGACACATGACAAAGGATTCTTCGATGACGACATGCATGTATTGGTCTGCCTTACATCGTGTAGCTGAGCTGTATTCATTTGGATACAACAGAGAAAGGCACCAAAAATCTTCTGGAGGTGTAAGGCAGTATGCATCCTGGAGCTGGAGTTATGAATTATTGTGAACTGCCATGTGGTGACTGGGAATCAAACCCAGGTACTCTGAGAAAACAAGTGCTCTCAAACATGGAGCCATCTTTCCAGCCCAGGATTTTAGTTTTTAAAAAGAGTTTTGGTGATCATCTATGGTCCCCTGGCTCTGTCTTTTGAGGAAAGCTGACATCTGTGGGTATTTTGTATCTATCTGATGACAAGGACTGACTCAGGAAGAGACGGTAGTCATTGAAGAGGGAATATAGCTTATTCGGGTCAAAGATGATTAAGAGTTTTAGCTCTGAGATCATAGAAGATGAAGTTGTGGCTATCTAAATTACCCCAAGAAAAGAATGTGAGAGAAAAATGGTTGATGGGTTTCCTAAAGATTAGGACTAGAAAGGATCAAGCTAACACTGGATAAAAATGAAAGAAAAGGAGTCAGTATTACAGTCTATAGCATATTGGGGAATGCATGGGAAGATAATCTGGTAAGCTGAGTCTAGAGACTCAAAGAGGTCAGGGTTTAATAGTTAGAGAATGCTTAGGACATGGGAAGATATCTGAGAATCAGGAAGTTAAACATAGGATACCCACTCTGAGCTTTGAGAACAAGGATGCCATTAGAAGTTTTCATAGAACTACTTCTGAGTTGCCATGTATGGGGAGGCTGGGTTGTTGTAGACAGAAGGCAAACAAGCAGAGGAGAAAAGGGAGATTTCTTTCCTGAAGAACCCGCACTTCCTGGAGTGGAAGTTGAAGAAGAGAATGTTGTGATCAGAGAGTGAAGGAACAGGCCACTGTTTTTGTTGTTGTTGTTGTTTTCCTCTTCTGTTTGTTAAAATAATATTCTCAAAGTCAAAGGGGTTGGGGTCTAAATTGGATTGTTAGCCAAATTTTGTAAATAAAGCTTTATTGACACACAGCCCTATTCACTTGATGATGGATTTTTCTGGGGCTACCTTTAAAGACAGGAGGGGGGTTGAATAAGTGCAACAGTGAAGGAAAAAAATGTTAACTCTTAGGCTCTTTAAGAAAAATTAGTTAACCAAATTCTTGGTCAATTCTCTCTAGAAATTTGGAAAAAACAAAACAAGACAAAACAACTCCTGATACTACATTTGATGTTTCTAGCCATTTGCTTTCTTCTTCTGACAAAGCAGAAGTGCCCCCCGATCCTGCTAATAGACCCATCCTTACTTCTATTTTGAAGGACTGTTTATTCTAATACAGAGTAAGTCAACGGTACTCTCATCAAGATGAATGTTCCTCTCCGTTCTAGCTACAAACTATTAAATAAAAACTATTAAAGCAAACCCTCGTCTGCCTTTTGTATAGGCTTTGCATCAAGGATGTTTATGGCCACATTAATGAGCAGATGGGACATCACTTCATGATTGCAGGAAATCTGGAGATTTAAGTGAAAAGGAAATACTTTTGTGACTGCCTTTGTCCTATCAAAGTGAATCAAAGTTAATAGCTTGTGGTTGGCTTGGCAGCTCACAAGAAAGGGAGAGGTTGTCAGAGAATCAAAAATCAGAGTTTCCTGTTTTTGAAGATGTATTTCAATAATATCACTGAGGGCTTCAAAGACAAAAAACGGCTGTTTGCCAGGACCAAGACAGCCCCAAATGCCTTTGCTTGCTTTACTGTGATGCTGAAGGGTCAAGGAACCCTTTCCACTGCTTTCTTCTTGCCGCTCCCTGCTGCTGTTATTTTGCTGCTGTTGTTATATTATTGAGATTCATGCTGAAAATTCAATTAAGTACTCCCAATTTTGACTTTCTTGGCCTAAGTAAGCCATTATGGAGAAATTAGGAAAGATTTGTAACACCAGAACATTTTTAAAGTTGTAACTGTCTACACACAAGCATGGTGGAACAGCAGTTTGGTAAATAGGTTTGCTAATAGGTTAATAGTTTAGTAAATAGTTTGCTAATAGGTCTATCCTGATTTTTCAGTTCATGTTTTTTATATTGTGATATCAACATTCTTCTCATTTACCCCGTTAGAAAATGAAAAGGTGCTTCTTAGGGTACTGTAATCTGCCTTACACACCGTACTCTTGTTTATTATTAGACACAGACCACACTCTGTTCTTCTTTAATTTCTTCTTTATTTTTTCTTATTTTATTTATGTGTATGTATATGCATATGTATATGTGAATATGTATGTGTGTGTGCCTATAAGTTCATGTAGGGGTCCAATGAGTTCATGGATCCTCCAGAACTTCAGTTATAGACAATTATGAACTACCTAATGTGAGTACTGGGAACAGAACCCAACCCCTTTGCAAGAGCAATATTTACTCTTAAACACCGAGCTCTCTCTCTCAGTCCACCCACCCACCTCTGCTTTTTTCTGTTTATTTGAGGCAGATTCTCATGCAGCCTAAACTGGTCTTGAACAGTCTATTTAGTGGAGAGCTGATCCTCCTGCTTCTAAGTCCAAAGTGCTAGGATTACAGGAACTCATCACCATGCCGAGTTTTATGTGACGCTGGGGATCAAACTCAAAATTTCCTGCATACTAAGCAAATACTTTACCAACTGAGCTACATCCTCAACCTGACCCAAGCTGTCTTTAAATTATGGTAGTTAGCTACTATTGCCCAACTCAGAGGCCAAAGCTATATTCTTGGACTTCTCTGTCTTTGCCACTTGTGTTCTTGTGTTCACAACTATGACTTTGATGTGATTGGTAAGTCTTCCAAATAAATCCAACAATATTAGTTTTTTTTTTCAGGAATTGGACCTGCTGTGCCAAGTCGGAGGATTACAGTCAACCTGTATTACATCCTTCAGTACAGAATTCTGCAAAGGCCATTCACAGAACAGATGAAAAAATTGAGCTTTGAGTCAAGACCTATGTGGCCATTACAGACAAGAATGGTTTGATCTTCTGCCACAATTTAATTTAGAACTTTGAAAAGATAGATTGATTTCATTTTTTATATACGGGTGTTTTGTTTGTTTCCCAAAATGTCTATGTACTTCATGCCTGCTTGGTGCCCAAGGAAGCCAGAAGAAGGCACCAGATGCCTTAAAAGTGGGATCTCTTGGACTTTCAGGTGGTTCAGGTTCTATGCAAGAATGTTATTCTCTCAACAGCCAGGCAACCTCTGTAGTCACTCCAATAAGATTCTTGAAGAAGACAAGGTTCTTGGGAATCTCTTTTGGATGTGCGACTTTAGGGTCAGATGAACTTAAAATGTTCCCTTATAAACTGCATCGGCTATAGAAGCTATGTTGCCTGATTTTTAACACTTGATCTTTCTTAACCAAAAGGACTAGAAGCAGTGTTGTCTGATTTTTTTTTAATTTGAAAAATATGCAAGAACAGATATCTATAGAATAAGAAATTTCTAATGGCAGTTTTGTAATTTGTGTCCTCTGAGTTTTCTATAAGGAAATAGTTTCCTGGGATTATTATTTTTTTCCTATATAAGTTAGATATGAAGGTCTGTAAACCTCACAGACCAGACATTGTTTCCAGAACATCACACAAATAGTCTCAAAGGGGAAACTTCTGTTCATAATAATATCAGGTGAACGTATACAGTCTCAATACTACAAGGAGAGGGCTGGCTAACTGTGAAACCTGGAGATGCAGTACCTGCCATCATCACTACAATCATACTTTTTGAAGTATACACCAAACATCTAGGGATATAGGCAGTCACCAGCAGGGCTCCAGTGATGTTTTAGGTAAGATTTTCTGGGGCTGCAGATGTAGCTAAGTTGGTAGCATGCTTTTGCGTAGAACACACAAAGCCCAGAGTTTGAACTTCAGTGCCACATAAGGTGGAAATGATAGTGTACCTCTGTAATTCCAGCACTCAGGAGGATCAGAAGTTCAAAATCATCTTCAGGTACATATAGAAGTCAAGCTGAAATACATGAGATCCTGATACAAACAAAATGAAACCAAAAACTAAAAGAGATTTTTTTTTCTGCATTAAAGTCAATGCATATTTTGTCTGTTTGAAACAGGGCAACAGGTTGGTTGCCATATTCGGTCCTCCTGAGAGATACCATCATGTCCATCTAGAAAGCTTTTGCATAACCATATAGAATCTTTTTATTTGTCATTTTAATGATTTAAAATGGATGATTACTAGTCAGACATACCCTATCAGTGTTTGGTACTGAACTGTCTCTGAAACATCAGTTCATTCTGTTTAGACTCCAAACGGACTGGGATTTATGTCCTCACTTGAACTTTGATTCCCCATGCTAGTTCATCAACAAAAGGAATTGAGACACAGTCATGAACTTTAGCTATTAGCACTCACCATGGCGATTACCTAGATGACTGTAAAACATCATAACAAGAGGTTATAGCCTAGTCCCATAAAATCAAAATTATAATGCCTTGCAAATTATTGTTGCTGAAAATCAGCACAACCTACACATCATGCTAATTATGAGCAATAATTACTCATGCAGACGACTTTCCTAAGTAGTCCACAGACTTCCATCAGGGTTTCCTACTTGTTAGCATTTTCCTAACTCTAAACATAATGTGGACTCAGGACAGAAGATCATGGTCTACACACTCTTGGTATGACTTCTTAGAATAAAGTTAATATTATGTAAGTTTTCAGAATAGTTCTGGGATACTCATAAAATTTCACTGGCATTGGTTCTTTCTTCCTCAGTCACTCTAATTAGAAGCTTGTACCAACTGATATGTAGTTTTAGTTTATGGTTTTTTGTTTTCCTTTTGAGGTGAGATCTTTCTGTATAGCCCAGGCTGGCTTCCAACTTGTAGTCCTCTTGCCTGAGACACCACAAGATTTGATATTACAAGAATGTGCCACCATAACTGGCTCTTTCTTTCTTAATAGGACCATACTAAACATCATGTGCTATCGTTTTTTTTAAACCTAACAGCATATTGTGTGCATCCATGTGTATTATTACTAATATATGTGTCTTAACAAATGGTGGCATAGTATCCTACTGTATCTGCAGTAGTTTAACCAGTTGCTTCCTGATAGTTACATTCATTCCAGATTACCTCCTTACTTGTAGAAACATTTTTGTGATGGTTAGTTTAAATTGTCAGCTTGACACATCCTAGAGTCACCTAGGAGGAGAGTCCAATGATGTCTAGATCAGGTTGGCCTGTGGTCATGTTTACTTGTGTAAATTCCTAGAAATAACTTAAATAGTTCACTTGGAGTCTATTTTAAAACTGTGGGATTTGTTGCTGAATTGCTTATCCCCAAATTGTCCCAGCTTACATTTTCTTATTTTTAAACTATAAATGTCATTATAACTCCTTTAAAGCCATTGTTATAGTTAAGGCATATGCCATTACTATTTAGTACTTTGCCCCATTTTATGAAATACTACAAAAAGCCCTTGGTATTTTTTTTTTAACCAATAAAGAGATGGCTCAAACATACTGGGAATGGTTGTCAAGTTTGAAAACTGAAGGTTAGGGAAGATATTCTCTCTAAACAACTAATGAGTGAGTAAAAGAAAGTGCAAATGAGTGAACGGGAAAACAAAAGTAACTCTGGAATAAGAATTATTGCCAGGTTGTGCTGGCCCACACCTTTAACCCCAGCACTCCAGTGACAGAGGTAGGCAGATCTCTGTGAGTTCGGGTCAGCCTGGTCTACAAAATGAGTTCCTGTACAGCCATGGCTGTTACACAGAGAAACCCTGTCCCCCTCAAAAAAACAAAAAAACCAAACAAACAAACAAAAAAAAAACAAAAAGAAAGTTAATGAAAAGAATAAACAAGCAAACAAACAAATATTATAACTAATTCTGGATGTGGTGGCTCATGTCTGTAATTCCAATAAAAACAAAACAAAGCTTTTGAAGTGGGTGGATTTCTTTTTACAGTTTCTTGCTTCTCCCAGACCCCCAACTTGGAGACAGAGTCTTACTGTGTAGCCCTGCCTAGCCTGGAACTTACTAAGTAGATTAGACTGGCCTTGGATTCAGAGATCTGCCTCTTAAGTGCTGGCATTAGAGCTGTGGTCCATCATGGCCATTGATTGACCCACTCTTAGGGGTGTTTTCCCTTTCTGAATAAGGTGTCTCTACTTCTATTTCTATATAGCAAACAAAAAAGCAAAAGGCAAAACAAAACCACAGTCTAATATGCCCATATCAAAGGAAAGACATGATGCACTCAGCGAATCACACACTGTCCCATTGAGATGTCATCTTTTACTTTAATTTTAATGAAAGTGGCCTCTCCTCCTTGATGCTCAAATTGTTCTTCTAGACACAGTTTGGTTTGTGTGGCTTGATATGGGTGGTGTTATTTCATGTACGGAAGTAAACCTGATGGCTATCTTTGTTCTCAGAATTTTCTTGTTAAATGAGGCTACAGTCACTACAACATTTTAGTTTTATACACTGCTTATTCTACCATTGATGGTTTTCATTCCAGTGAGGTAATTGCTCTGGCTTTTGTAGAAATCCTATTGTGAATTTGAATGGGGCCTCCCTACACCTTCTAAGGGGGCCTGCTTTTGATATGTTTGCTGTGTATAACCGATAAACTCTCTGATCTCTGTCAAGTTTGATTTTTGCCCAGCATTGTCTTCAGAAATCCCTCATGAGAATCCCCCTGGGTGTAAATTGAAGTGCGATTTCCTAGACAAAGTCTAGGTCTTCTGAATCAGATTTTCTTCTGGGGAAACAGGGGCTTGGCTGGCCTCTAAACTTGATACTGATGTTGACCTTGAAAGTGTAATCTTCTCGCTTGACTTCCAGAGTCCTAGGAGAAGGCATAACCACCACAACCAGTCCATGAACTTCTGGAGACCAAACACATGACTTTATGCTTTCTCAGTAAGCATTCTACCATCTACCAACAGGGTTACACCTCAGACTATTCTTCTTCTTCTTCTTCTTCTTCTTCTTCTTCTTCTTCTTCTTCTTCTTCTTCTTCTTCTTCTTCTTCTTCTTCTTCTTCTTCTTCTTCTCTTCCCTTCCACTCCCCCTTCCGTCCCTCTCCCTTTCTCTTCCCTTCTCTCTTTATTGAACACAGTCTTACTCTTTATCCCAGACTGATCTTGAATTCATGACAGACTTACTGCTTCCAACTTACAAGTGGTAGGGCTTCAGGCATGAACCACCATGGTTGACTTGAATCTGAATTTCAAGGGCCATCCCTTTACATTCTCTCTGAACACATACACAAGTATGGGCTGTGTGGCCTTATCTTACACCCAGGCTCTTCTCTTGTGCTCCCTCACCAAATTCTTCAGCGTCTTTATTTTGTCCACTCAGAAACTGCCTCCTGTATGGATTACAAAAGTGTGCTTTCCTAAGAAGGAGCGAGATCTTTCGATGTGCTTTAAGGCAAGGGGACAGAAAACAGTTTCCATGTGAAGCTGTCAGATTCTATCCTGAGCCTCAGGCTGACCCATAGATGGGTTGAGTCATCCACAGGAAGGGTAATGAGGTCAGCTAGCCTGAACTGAGAAACGTCAGACCCAACTAAGTCAAGCCATGTTCTTGGACCCATAAATAGTTTCAGGATGAAACAGATGATTTACTGATATCAGAACGGCTAGACTAGTTACTTTGGTTATCTCTTTGGGTATGTGGTTTCTGTTCTTGAGACTTCACGCATTACTCTTAAACACTTTGTGCATTGTCCAAGCAGACTGTGACTGCCCCAGACTTTGACCTTGATGGCTTCTAGTTCATGAATAATTCCAAGAACATAGATTATGTGATTAGTCAGGCCTCGGAGAAGAGGAAGCTGCTGACTAGAAGCAGTTTGCAAGAATAAGGGGAAATGCAGATACAGAGGCCTGAGAAGGCAGAGTGTGGAATTTTGGAAATTTTGCTTTTGTAGAACTCACCATTCCATGATGATAACACATATGTTAGGTTGGGAAATAAAGACATAAAAACTGAGCCACCCTTGCTGGCATATGCCTATAATCCTAGCACATGGAAGATGTAGGCAGGAGGGTAAGGAATTCATTCTTGTCTTTTAAAAATATAGAGAGAACTAAGAAACAAACTAGATATAGAAATTGAATATTTCCAACTTCAAGAATTTACCTTTAGACTATTTTAGTGTTTAAAAAGCGTAAGTGTGGGTGATGACGTATGATGTCCCTTAGTTTGGAACGGGAAGCAAAGCATGATGAAAGACAAAAAGCTTTTCATGGGTCAGGGATTTGAGTCAGTCAATGTCCCCAGGGTTGCAGCTCAATTCTGGATTTATAGTCAGAGTCTTTGTGAATTTATAGATTTTGTTTGTAAAGGGAAAGCAGCAGTCTAAAAATGAACATTCAGCTTCTATTTGATTGACCTAGATTTCTTTTAGCTTTGGCTGATTACCGAAGCATTAGCAAAATGCTTCCCCACTAGTGTAGACATTTAAGCTGAAAATCCAATATGCAGGCAATTAGAATCAATGTTCACTACACAAGAATAAGTATAGCTCAGATGTTTTCCTGAACACAGAGCGGGGGTGGGGTGGGATCGGGCAGGTAGGAGGTAACCCAAAGCCATACTCTGACATAGTTTTATAAATATTGCCTCATTTTAGACCACTCCAGCAATGCCATCAGAAAGTAGGAAAGGTAAAACACAAATTCGAAAATGTAATTCAAGAGTGCTATGCCTAATTGTATCCCTTTGATATCTGAGTTTCCAAGGTATCGAGGTGGCTAAGTGGATAAAAGCACTTGCTGAACAAAGCCTGATCATCTGAGTTCCAGCCAAGGAACCCACCGTGGAAGGAGAGAAATATCATCCTCTGACCTCCACATCTGCACACCTGCATTCATACATACAGACATTTCCCATGTATACAGTAATTAAAATTTAAAAAAAAATGCACACTTGTAGTTAAGAGAAAAATAATAGTAAATGTTAACAATTGACAAAATGAAATATTAAAGCAATATCATTGTGCTCATTTAGTTGGCCTATGTGAATATTGTCTCAATAGGACAAAAAGTGGAAATTAATGGTAGAGAAGTTATTAGAAATAATTAAGTAAGGGAATTGAAAACTTAAATTTCCATTGAGTGTGATGATCCTTGTGTCTGGGAGGTTCAAAGCCAGCCTGGGTTACATGGCAAGACTATATCTCAAACAAACAAACAAACAAACAAACAAACACAAGATGACCATGTGTAAGAGTATATCTCAGTTGATAGAGTGCTCGGTCACTGTGAACAAAGTCCTGGGTTTGGTCCCTAGCACTATGTAAACTAACTATGGTAATACATGTCTGTATTTGGGAGGTGAAAGCAGGAGGAGCAGAAGTTCAAGGCTATTTTCAGTTTCATAAGTAGATATGAGGCCAGACTTAGTCAATGAGACCCTATCACAGAAAACAAAGCACACTTAAATGTCAAATAGGAATTTATAAAATTCATCGCCTATTGCAAAACCCAGTTCCCATGAACTCAAAAGAGATCTGAAGCTCTGTCCTCCGGCGACTTCCATTTTCCAAATGAGCACTCACTCACCATTTTCCAAATGAGTACTCACTCACTAAGGGCCAGACTCATTCTTGCCAAGGTGTTTTCAGTTTCTCCTTGTACACAGTGGAAAGAAACATTGTTGCTCAACATAGCACAATAACCCTAAAGTTACAGCAACTTTCAAATGCTAAGTGTGGTTTATTGAGAGAAGCAGTAACATTAGAGCAGAGAACTTGGAGGGTGGACCCTGAATTAACTTCCAGTTATGTGGTGCTGTTCTTATAAGGAGTAGTCAGAGAAATTCAGTGGCTCCACCATCTCACTTAATCTCTACAGGAACAAGATAACGGGTGAGTCTCATCAGTTGTGAGAAGTCCTTGTAGGCACCGGCTGTATCTTAGTCATCTCAATGTGCCTCTGCCCTTGCAGAGGGCCAAGAACACCGCATATGTTTGCTGTTTCATAAATAAGTTGTTAAAGCAAGTCAGAAAATGAGTGTCTCTGGTAACCAGACTCCTAGCCAGCCCTCCAAAATTAAGTCTTAGCTTTGTAAACATTCTGGACAAATATGTCAGTTCAGAACATTCTGGACTCTCGGAGGGATTTGACTCAGTCATAGTCTTTAGGGAAGCCCTGAGTGAAATGTGGGAGGAGTGGATGAAGTCCTCAGAGCGTGTGTCTTGCTGACATGAGCACAGCCATGTTAAGGACCCAAACAGCTCAGCTTCATGGGAATGGCTTAGCATCCCTAGGTCAGAGGCAGTGAATTGGCAAAGCCTTCTCTGTGATCCAAGTACCAGGGCTTAGGAATGATTGACCAGTGTGTGCAAAACTTAGCAACCACAAATTCCCTCTCCTAGGTGACTGCAACCACCTGAGACTGCTCTTCTACAGAGCCCTCCCACTAAGAGCAGCTAACTCCTCCTCCTTACATTGTACAGAATAACTTCACTGCATCTCCGGGTTGCTTAGCAGGTGCTCTCAGTCAGAGCCAGCACAGCCTACCTGCTTTTCTTTTTCTTTGTTTTTCTTTTTTTTATTGGATATTTTCTTCATTTACATTTCATATGTTATCCCAAAAGTTCCCTATACCCTCCACCCACCCTGCTCCCTTACCCACTCACTCCCACTTCTTGGCCCTGGCTTTCCTCTGTTCTGGGGCATATAAAATTTGCACAACCAAGGGGCCTCTCTTCCCAATGATGGCCAACTAGGCCATCTTTTGATACATATGCAGCTAGAGACACGAGCTCTGGGGGTACTGGTTAGTTCATATTGTTGTTCCACCTATAGGGTTGCAGACCCCTTTAGCTCCTTGGTTACTTTCTGTAGCTCCTCCATTGGGGGCCCTGTGTTCCATCCAATAGCTGACTGTGAGTATCCACTTCTCCTACTTGCTTTTCTATAAGTGTGTCTATGATTTCCTCGGTCCTTCTTTTCCTCCTCCATTCCTGAGTGGCCTCAGTCAGGTTTCCAAGACCATGCTAGGTAGGATGCAGCAATACCTCAGTGAAGTGAAATGTTTAAGCTTCTTTGATGAGGGTTCTGTCTGTCTAGCTAAGTCCTCACACATATGAACAGATTCTCTGGGTCACTGGCTGCTTGGGGAATTTCTCAGCCTGGTGTCATTGGGGAGTAGTAGTAGCTGGTGGACAGTAGTAGCTCTGTGAGTGATTCCTGTTCAACACAGACCATGCACTAGATAGCACCTAAAGCCCTTCACCTGAGGAAACCTCTTAATGTTCTCACAATGATATTCTTACTGTCACTTCATGGACTTCTGGATGAAGGAATAGGTGCAGACATGCTTACGTATGACCAAAATTGCAGAGCTAGCACGGTGAAGTATTGGCTTGAGGATAGGGGGAATAACCATTCCAGTGACTCCTCAAGCTTTGGTCTCAAATCCCTTTCAGGATGTTAGAGTTGAGTATCTTGGGAGACTTGTTTTGTTTTGTTTTGTTATTTGTTTATTTGTTTATCCATAGCTGTTTCTTTTGAGACAGGGTCTTACTTTAAAGCCCTGGCTAGTGTAGCCTCAAACCTCCTGTGAACTTTTTATCTCTACTTTCTGAATGCTAGGATTGTAGGTATGAACCAATGTGCCCCACCAAAGAGGCTTTCTTTACTTAAGACCTAAAGGAGCCAAAGCCAAGTTTAGAGTAAAAGCAATTAATCCAGGAACATTTAGATACATTTACTAATTCAAGTATTTGAATAGAAAACTAAGCCTATTACATGTCAATATGTTACAGTTTTTAATTTTCTCAATATCTATCTATCTATCTATCTATCTATCTATCTATCTATCTATCTATCTATCTTATATGTGACTGTGGTTACCACAGTGTAACTTGTGGACATCAGAGGACAACTTGCAGGAGTCACTTCTTTCCTTCAACTGTGTAGAATTCAGGGACCAAACTCAGATCATAAAGCTTGGTGGCAGGCACTTTTACCTGCTGAATCATTTCTATGGCCCTCAATATGTCAGGAGTCTTAAAGAATATATATGTTCTTTAACCATATATACCATAAGGTTATATGGTATATATATATGTATGTATGTATATATATATATACACACATACATATATACTGTATGTGTGTGTATTGATTTATAGACCAGGCAGACCTCACACTCACAAAGATATACCTTCCTCTGCCTATGGAGTGCTGAGATTAAAGGCTTGCCCCACCATGCATGACTTAAAGAATAATAATTTTAAAAACAGGGTTGGAATGTAGCTCATTTGGTAGAGTGCTGCTTGTCTATCTTGTATAATGTCATAGATTAGATCACTAGCAGCACAGAAAACAGGCATGAGGGACACAATTGTCATCTCAGCATTTGGGATGTGGAGACAGAAGAATCAGAAGTTCAAGGTCACTCGACTACACAGAGAGTTGAAGTCCAGCCTAAGATCATATGAGAATCTATCTAAATAATAATGATGATGATATAATAATAATGTAATACATAAACTATGTATTTCCTGTGTGTATGGTTGACAGCTTTCTCTATATTTGAGTGAATGATATCTAGATTCCTCTTTCTGCTCTGTGTGGAATCTTTTTCTATATATCCAGTGCTCTCTGGAAAACCACTCTATATGTTTGTAAGAGAGTAGGAGTGAAGAAGCCACGATATCTTCGGTTTCAGAGAGCCTTAAGGGTCTTTGAATATGACTTTCCATATATAGCCTCCTCTCTGCATGGACCCCAGGGGTATGATGGGGGTCATAGGAGGCCACTCCATTTCAAGAGTTGTTAATGCTGTAGGGGTGATTGATGCACCTGTCTCTATCCTGGTACATAACCTATGATGGGAATCTGGTCAGATGAAATCTCACACACAGCTTCTGGCCTCTGTGCTTCTGTTCTTTGCCATGATCTCTGCCTTGCGGGTTGCTCAAGCAGCATCACAGAGATCCAGACTAGACTTCACACCACGTTTTTGAATCTTCCTGCACCATGTTGCAAGAGTTTCTTCCACAGACCATGTGTTTCCCTGGGGGAAGGGATTTAAAATTTGCCCTCTTCACATTGCCAGCATATAATAAAGACATAGTAGCCGAGCAAAATACTGGGGAGCATGGAAGAAGAGGAGAAACAAAATATAATCTGAAATGAAAGGAAACTTCCTGGAAAAAGAGAAAAGAATCAGCTCTGGGCACAAAGCAGAAAAGATTTTAAGCTGAGGCTGGAGCGTCTCCTGTGGAAAGAGGTAGGTGCTTGAAATGGCTGGAAGAGGGTCCATGGAAGATGAATGGTGGTTCAGCATCTCTAAGACAAGAAGTCACTAGGCTGAAAGGTCTTCATTTCTTCTCAACCTCTGTGAACTGCAGAACAGCTAGGTGGCAAATGACCTTGATACCTGACTCAGAGCAAGTAATTAAAGGTCCTGGTCTTTTGGGTGAGATGAAAATGACTTTCATGATCTCACCTTTCAGTAGCCTCCTGTTCCCAGAGTGACTGCTTGTTTGATTAGATAGGAGTGAGCTCTCAAGTCGAAGAAACCCCATGGCCTCTGAAAAGGTAAATCGATTTATTCTTGAAGATGTAGATTACAGCCTTCATTTGAATGTAAGAGGAAGCAGCCACATGCTGAGTTAAATGATGAGCAAGCAGAATGCTTAAAGAGGCAAGGGTTCATTTCTTATGGACAGCAAATAACACTTTGCTCTTGTTCATCAGCTAGTACTTAAGCTAGTTATTCTTTTAGAGACAAAGCCAAAACAAAACAAAACAAAATCTTGGAGACATGACAGATGTCATGTTTTTATTGACATCTCTCTCTTGATCTGTATATTCCCAACATTCACATTGACACTATTTAATAAATTATGAGTAGAAGCATCTCACAGTTAAGTTACTGTTTCCTAAACATGATGGTACATACCTATAATCCCATCACATGGGAAGCTAAGGAAGGAGGGCTGCTGTGAGTCTGAGGCTGACCTGGGCTGTATCTAGAGATCCAGGTCAGCCAGAGTGACTGATGAAAATAAATTATGGTAATTATAATTTAGATAATATTTAGAAAAATTGAAAGTACAGAACAAGAAAAAGTAACAGGAGGACTGGCATTACATTCAGATGTTGGCTTGCTTATGCGACACCCACAGAGCCCTGGTTCCTTCCCTTTTACAACATGAACTGGGTATGGTAGTGCCCTCCTGTAATCCTAGCACTTAGGAGGTAGAGGTAGGATTATTGGAAGTTCAAGGTCATCCCTGGCTTCAATGAGAGATTCAAGGTCAGCCTGGGATACATACGACTATCTCAGAAGAAAAACAAAATATTATTACTTTCTTAGGGATCCAAACAAGAGGTGTTAATACCCCTGTGTGGTAGTTCTTCAAGGTAATGTCCATCAATTGCTTCTGTCTCCATTTGTACATGCTTTAGAAAAGTGTTGTCACCCATGGAAGGAGTTACAGAGACACAGTTTGGAGCTGAGACGAAAGGATGGACCATCTAGAGACTGCCATATCTGGGAATTCATCCCATAATCAGCCTCCAAACGCTGACACCATTGCATACACTAGCAAGATTTTGCTGAAAGGACCCAGATATTAGCTGTCTCTTGTGAGACTATGCTGGGGCCTAGTAAACACAGAAGTGGATGCTCACAGTCAGCTATTGCATGGATCACAGGGCCCCCAATGTAGGAGCTAGAGAAAGCACCCAAGGAGCTGAAGGTATCTGCAACCCTATAGGTGGAACAACAATATGAACTAACCAGTACCCTGGAGCTCGTGTCTCTAGCTGCATATGTATCAGAAGATGGCCTAGTCGGCCATCAGTGGAAAGAGAGGCCCAATGGTCGTGCAAACGTTATCTGCCACAGTACAGGGGAATGCCAGGGCCAAGAAGTGGGAGTGGGTGGGTGGGGGAGCAGGTGGGGAACTTTTGGGATAGCATTGGAAATGTAAATGAAATAAATACCTAATAAAAATAATAACAACAACAACAAAAAGAAAAGTGTTGTCTCCTTTGCAGCTATGATAATGACCTGAAGAATCTTGACCACAAGAAGCCTGTAGAAGTGTTGGTATACCAATTCTAGACCTAGAGTTTGATTTGGTTCTTATTAACCCAGTGCCTGTGTATGCTAATCACTCTACCCCTGAGCTACATCCCCAGTCCTAGACCTTGGCTTTGAGAGGCATAGTCACTTTTTCGTGGGTACCAGATGATGTAAGAGGTCTGGCAATGAAGAAACTTTGCACTGTGAAGAAGAAGCCTAAGATTTCTTGTGGAAATATCATGTAGAAGAGAGCCTCTGTTTTGCATGATACACTTGAGGTTTTTCAATAAATTCTTCTCTTAGTACCAGTGTATAGCTCAGTGGAGGACTGTGTGCTTTGCATACTGACACCCTGTCATCAGTCCTTAGTGTCCAAAACAAGGGTCAGGGGCTGGAGTGACAGCTCAATGATTCAGAGTGCCCACTGCTCTTCCTCAGGACCTGGATTAAATCCCCAACACCCATATCTGATGGTTTACAACTGCTTGTAACTTCAGTTCCAAAGGGTTTGATGACCTCTGGCCTCCAAGGGCACCTTCATCTGCATGGTGCACATGAACTCTTGAAGGTACACACACACACACACACACACACACACACATACACACACACAAATAAAACAAAAATTTAAAGTGTTAGTTGTGTGTGTGTTTGTGTGTGTGTGTGTGTGTGTGTTTTATGCTGGGTGTCCTGCTTTATCATTCACCATCTTATTCTTTTGAGATATGATCACTCACTGAATCTGGAGACATGCTGGTGGCCAGCAAGAACCAGTGAGCCTCCAGTATCTATTCTTACAACACATAAGGTTACAAGCATGCATAACTTTGCCCTACTTCTGATGTATGTTCAGAGGACTTGAATTCATATCCTCACATGTACACAGAAAGCACTCTTACCCACAGGGACATCTCGCAGCCACTCTACTTCATATATTTAATTTTTTCTATTAGATTTATTGGGTATGTATGTATATATGTATGTATGTATGTATACATGTGTGCTTGACAAAAGTACATGTAGAAGGGAGAGGACAACTTGCAGGAGATGGCTCTCTTCTTCTACCATATGGATCCTGGGATTCCAACTCAGGTCATCAGGAATGTAGGCAAGCACCTTTATAGCAAGCACTTTTACCTCCTGAATCATCTCAGTAGCCCTCCATTTATTTTTAAAGCACTTAGAGAGGCTAATGGCTGTTGAAAAAGGTCAGTGGTATAGAGAGAAGAGCAGGAAGAGATATGATCTTAAAGAGGCAGGGAAGACCTTTTCTGGGAAAATGAACTTGTCGCTTCATTTCCTGAGGATGAATCAGCTCTGAAGCTTGGAAACGAGCAATCAGGAGACTGCTGGCACAGAGCAGTTCTACTAATGATGACATATTCTGTCTGGGGACAGCCACCATTAAGGACCACTTCTGATACTGTATTTGGATTCCAAAAGGACCAGAGGCCAGAAGCTATATGCTCCCCTGAAGAAACAGTGGCAATTTTTTTCCACATAAAATACAATCTGCCCCTGTGAAGGGGACTTTTTCAGTTTTCTAAATGCAATCATAGCTTGTGAAATGAACTACATCTGAATTCTCTCCTCCATTTTCTCTCCATCCCCTCTCTTATTCTCTCCCTCTGTCTCTCAGTCTCTGTCCCTGTCTGCCTGCCTGTATGTCTGTCTCTATCTGTATCTCTTTCTGTTCTCATATGTGCAACATCAATTAATGCTCAATTTCTAGGCTAGGAGCTCAGAAATCACTCTACAACAGCATACACAAAGGTACTTTTATATTATGATAATATTTATTTTCCTTCTAGGCAATTTTCTGAAGTAAATTTCTTGGTGGTCACTTTAAATAAACAGTCAGGAAATATTTTAGATTTCCCAGATTATTTTCCAGTGTTTTAGGTGTACGGCAACCAAACCAACTTGAACATCTTGCCTCCAGCCAAGTAGTGATTAGAACATTTTTATAGATGTCCTTTTGTATACAGTAGCCACCACTTACATATGGCTGTGACATGTGAACAACTGAATGCATCAAATCCACATTCAGATGGTCTGTAAATATAACATGCATTCCCAATCTTGATGGCTCATTTTGAAAAGTTAGTATAAAACATCTCCATTGTATACACAGAGTAAGATAGTACCTTACTCTGTAGTCTAGGTTGGCTTCAAACTCACTGTAGACCAGGCTGGCCTCAGACTTGTGGGTACTCTCCTGTCTCATGAGTGCTGATATTATGATATGTCAGCTGATTATACATTGAAATGGTAGTATTTTGGATATGTTGGGTCAAATAAAGTATATTACATTAGGAGCTTGGTGTAGTGGTGCAAGCCTTTAATCCCAACACTAAAGAGGCAGAGGCAGGTGTATCTTTGTGTGTTTGAGGCCAACCCAGTCTATATAGCAAGTTCCAGGCTAGCCAAGTGCTCCATAGTGAGATCCTGTCCCTCAAATAACAATAACAACGAATATGTTATATTATGTCTAAAAGTGTCAATACACTTATGAAAAATCTTTCAAAATTTAAAATTCAGTGGAGTGGTTGGGGATGTCACTCTAGTTGGTCGAGTTTTCCCTAGTATACACAAAGCTCAGGGGTCCATTCCCACCATTGCATAAAGTTGTTGGTACAGGATGGTAATCTCAGCACTTGGGAAGTAGAGGCAGGATATTCAATTGGAGTCCACTAAGCAACATGAGACCCTGCCTCAAAAAGGAAAGCAATTTGGTGGAAAATTTCAATTATGCATGGAGTTCATTCTTGGGGCTTGAATTTTTTTTCCAATGGAGAACTCCTCTCTATGGAATAGAATCCAGGCTTCTTTGAGTCTGTCTTGGGCCCCAGTCAGTAGACACTCACAGCCTTAAAATTCTAGCATATTTCTTCTTGGAGATTCCAGGAACTAGAGCAAGCAAATCGCAGAATCGAGAGCATGAGCCTTGGATGCTTCACTTCTTTGCCCTCCTCTCAACTTAAGGCAACATCCTGCTATTTCTAAGTCACAAATGCCACCTGGAGAACTGACCTAGTATTCTCTTCTCGAGACATCTCCCTGAGCTTCACCATTGCTCAGTATGCCTCTTCATTATCACTTGCTTTGAAACTAAAATCCCTCAACCTAGGCATCTCAGTAGTTATTCTACGGGATGTTAGCTTTACAGTGTTTATCACAAGGGGGTGGAAATGTAGCTCAGTTGGTAGGCTATTTGACTTCCATGCATGGGGTTCTTGGTTTAAACCCCAGCACCACATAAACTAGTCTAGGTCATCCTTGAATATAGGACAATCTGGACTATGAGGGTTCTTGCCACAAAGAAACTAATACCAAATCCCCAAACCAACTAAGCAAACAAACAAAGCAAAATTCCCATGAGAAGGGCCGAGAATCTAGCTCAGTAGTAAAGAGCATGGGAAAGGCCCTAGGATTAATAGAGGCCCCCCACCCCCGAAAAGCAATCTATAAGAATGTGAAAGATGAAGCTATGAATTAGTAATGCTAAAGATGAGATAGAAAGACAAAGAGCAGGACAGTTTCTGGCCACTTAGCCCAGTAAGGATGGATTTCTCACTGTTGGGAAAGAGGTATTTGCAGGGTATGTTTAAACAGTGCAGGTACAAAATAGATGCATTAACTTTTACTATGCTAAAAGCATAAAGGCCTTAATATTATCTAGTTACAAATTAGTACCCCCAACGATCCCTATTTGCTCACCCGTAAGTCCCACTTACCCTTGCCGTAAGTCCCACTTACCCTTGTCTCTATATACTTTGCACCCCATTAAAGGGTTTTGAAATTTATGTTTGTGTTACTTCAACAGAATACTTGAGACTGTTCTATTTGTAAAGAATAAGAAACTATTTATTACAGTTCTGGAGGCGAGGACATTCAAAATCAAGGTGCCTGAAGATTGGTGTCTGGAGAGAGTTTGTTCTCCACTTCCAAAATTTTGCCTTGAGTGCTTCATCTTCTAAAGGGTGGGAAGTTTATGTCACACACACTCAGCAGAATTGTAGAGGTGGATAAATAAGCCTCTTGCTTCCTCCCACATTTCTATATTCATTTTCTATGTACGTGGGGGTGGCATTTATTTATGTGTCATGGTGAGCATGTAGAGGTTAGAGGACAACCTGTATGAGTAGTTCTGTCTCTCTACCTTGTATGAACTATGGATTGGACTCAGGATATCATGCTTGGTGACAAATGGCTTTACCCACTGTGGCATCTCTGGGCTCAAACTCTCTTTTTTCACATGGACTTGTGATAACTCTGCTTTTGAGAGCAGAACCTATGTGGTTTAGTTGTCTCTTAAACTGTTTAACTGCTATATTGGCTATTCGGTTTCTATATGAGTTCCACACACACACACACACACACACAGACACACACACACACACACACAAATTCCAATCATAGTAATGCCATGGTGACCAAACTAGTTCTATTGGAAAACCATTGTCTGGGACATTTTCAGTTATATTCCACTACTGATGGCTTGCTCTCCTTGAAAGGAACATGTTTCCTATTTTCACTCACTTAACCATTTCCTCACAGATTTATTCTTTTGATATTTATGTAAGAAGCACTCTCCAAAACGTCCTGAAGCCATTAGTACCCCACATCTGGATATAGACACTGTCTTCCACTATTGTTTTGCCAAATGGAGGGTTGTACCAAATACAAAGCAATCCTGCTGCAGACACCAACCACAGGCTCACTGAGACATTTGTTTATAGCCTCAGATAGAGATTCAGGCTTACAAAAGAAGATTCTTGGAAATTAAAATCCGTAGTTTATTTTTAAAAAATTAACAGATTCTAAAAGAAGTTTCTGAAGCCATTTCCATTAGCTACCCACAGTATATCCCAGGAACTTCATGGAGGTACATTTCACTAACATAGCCATTAGTTTTCACAACATTAAATATCTCATCCCAAAGGAAATTAGGTTGGCTTCAATATTCCCAAGGAAGTAATTGTAGAAATATTAGGAACACAAAAGTTGGGAACTTTGAAATGTCTTCATTGCTGTATGGTGTGTTATTTGAAAAGCATTGCAGAATTACTTCAGAGGCTGACTTAATTCAGAGCCGAAGCTAAAGCTCCAGGATCATTGAGGGCTCTGTGACTCTCGTCTGTGACTCCTAAATGGATGCTTTGCAGGTTGTTTTTGTTTTTTTTCCAGACAGGGTTTCTCTGTGTAACAGCCCTGACTGTCGTAGATCCCTCTTTGTAGACCACACTGGCCTTGAACTCAGAGATCCATTTGCCTCTATCTCCCAAGTGCTAAGATTTAAAAGGTGGATGCCACCATCTCTGGCCAGTGTGTTTCTTTCTTGCTGCTAGGTTTGGTTGATCTGGTGATTGCCAACTTAAAATTGGAAGACTCACCTGTTAGAATGAGCATACACACACACACACACACACACACACACACACACACACACACACACACACGAGTGAGTGTGGTGGGCACATCCCACAATGAGATCCTTGTCTAATACTCTCTCCTGGAGTACTTGCAAGAACTTATTTTATTTTCAGTCAACAAAATATGTCAAAAGTGATAGGATGTGATCTCCCTTGATTACATAATGCACACCAGTTTTGTTTGCTGACCACCAATAAGAAATCAGGGACCCTAGTCCTATAGCTTCAAGGAATTCAATTTTGCCATCCTTTGTGCAAGCTCCAGGTAAGACTGGTATCCATATTTTGACCTCATAAAGCCCTAATAGAGGATTCGGATACACCATGGCCACATTTCCCACATATAGAAGTGGAGAGTTAGTTAACAAGTGAGTATGATTTAGAGCCACTGGACTTGTGTCTGTTTATTGCATAGCATGAGTACAGACAGATTCAGTGGTTTTCCATTCATTTCCAAGATACAATATTTATGAACTTACAGTTAAACTAGTTGTTCTCAGGCTTGCTTTATAAAATCAACTGTATAATAACCAATCTATCTTTAAAATACTTTTATAAAATAAAATAAAGGTGAATTATGAAAAATATTAAATGAGGAAGGCATATGAAAAATCATCCCATGGGCCAATGTCCTAATAAAATGAATTATTTGAAAAACTCAATAATGGCACACATAATCCTAGGGCACAAATTTTATTCTTAGATTTGATAGACATACTCTGTTAAATTAGTATAAAATCTTCTCAACAGTCCATCTCAGCATCTCAACTAACCTGTCTCATTGAAGGTAGATAATAAACATTCCCATACGTGGCTACTGACCTATGTATGGGTCAGACAGTTAAATGCCATTGAACCAACCTAAAAAATAGCTGGCCTTTATCAAGACTTGCTGTATCTTGGATACTATGTGTTCTCGTTCAGATGGGTTTCATTCTGCTCATACACCTCAAAATGCCATGAACTTCTCACTTTCCCCTCTGTGTATGTGACTAAATTAGGATTAGTGAGCTGGAGTCACTTGCTCACTGTGGTGTCCCAGCTGGCAATTACAGAGAGCTACAACCCAACCTGGAAATATTATCTTCCCAGGATGCTAGGCAGGATTATCATTTCCAGTGTAGTAATTGAGATCATGCTGCATTTTAATTGATCACAAAGACAATGTAACTGCTTCATTTTGGTCAAAATTCCTACTTCAGGAGTTTTCTGTACTTCCCAAACACGACAAAACTTGTTCCAGACATGAGCTACAGAGATGAGCCTAGGCGATGTTCAGAAGGAAATGAACCTGTGCTTGCTCATCTCTCTTCTCTCAGTTCTTCTTGGCAGCATCAGGGATGCGGAAGAAAGGAAAGCAGGTGTAGCTAGGGGATTTATGCTCCACTTACGCCTGTTATGGCTTTCACTTCCTTCACTTATCTCCATCAGAGGTTTAAGGGTAAATTTCCATTAACATCACTGGGGGGACTTTTACAACCTAGTGGTACACAGTCCCTAGCCTAGGGGATTTTTTTGTTTACTGCGTTGGATTATGTCTTGGGATCAGAACTTTCCAAAGCATTGCTGGGGGTGGGGGTGGATTCTATTATGTATACAGGCCATGGAACCATAGTTTTAAGGAACATAACTACAAGGGAAGGTGCAGCTGAATCATTTGTATGTGCTCTGAATGTCCTCTTGCCATTTGAGATCAGCTTTCTGTCCATGAATAATCAGGATGAGGGTAACTCTGGCAGATCTCCTAGTAAGATGCTTAGAAGAACTTGAAACTACTTGAAGCTTACAGCCTCCATTCATCCAGATCCATACTAGCTTAAGAGGTCCCACATTGGCAAAATTACATTAAGCTTATTTGGATGTTAGATATTCATAATTTCTTGTTCCACTGTAGACCCAGTAAATCTGCACTTCTGCAGGTAGCTCTTGGTTTTGTTTGTTTGTTTGTTTTTCTGTTTTTTATTTTTAATTTTTCCTTCTTAATGTTGGGAATCAGATTCAGAGCCTCATTCATGCATGGTAAATATTCAACCATTGAGCTTTCCAGAAAATTCTCAGGTATGTGCAGGAAGCATGGAATGTTGACAGCTTCACACTGTGTTCCTTTTTTCTGATGTTATGCATACGTGAGGACCTGGAAGGTTCTGTTAGGTTCAGTGGTAAAGAATTCAGTTTACCACAAATTTCTTCAAATATATTTGACAATAGAACTCTTTTAATTAGTTTAAAGATCTTAGTTGCAGGCAGGAGAGATGGCTCAGTAAAGAAAGCACTTGCCACCACAGCAGGAGGAGACGAGTTTAGATCGTCAGCAGACATACAAAAGGCAGGTGGACAAGGCAGCCCACCTGTAATCCAAGAATTCACGAGACAGAGATGGGGAATCCCTGGAGCAAGCTGGCTTGTTAGATGAGCCAATCTGGAAAGCTCAGACAAATGGAAGACTCTGACTCAACTGTATAAGATGTAAAATGATCCCCAAGGCCTTGATGTAGCACTTTCAATCCGCTTTTGTGGAATCCAAGGTACACCAGAATGATGCATATATTGATGAGCAAGCCCTGTTCACCACATATATTTTCCCAACTGGTTTCTCAATGTTGTTTGTATACTAGACAGCTTTAGAGGGAATGGAAGACCCTTTTTCCAGAGCAAAGATTTGCCAGTCTACCAAACCTGGCTAACTACTCTAAAGATAATATTTCTCCCTAGGAAAAGGTTCAGGCTTATGGACTACTTAAAAAAAAAAAAAGAAAATCAACTAACTTCCTTACATTTTGGATTCTTCATTTAGGATGCATGTTGAATGAGGTTGGTGTTAATGTCTTCCTTGATCCAGCTTCACCTTATGCATTGAGGCAGAATCTTTCACTTGTAGCCAGAGCTTGCCAATTTGGCTCATCTTGCAATCCAGCTTGCTCCAGTGATGCCCTGTCTCTGTCTCCTGAGTTCTAGGAGTTCTAGGTGGGCTGACATTTGTTGGTCTGCTGGGTATCTGAACTCTGGTCCTCCTCCCGTTTGGGGGCATTTGCTTTATCTGTTGAGCCATCTCCCTAGTCCCAGCTAAGTTCTTCTCAGCTGGCATTTACCAGCATTTAGTATGAGTCAGGAATTCTCCTAATGACTTTAGATCTAGTAAATAGTTTAATCCCCACAGCCAACTTCTCAGGGAAGAATTGTTATATCCAGGCTGCAGGTACTAAAGTCAAGCACAGGGTAACTAAGAGATGTAAGGTAGGTCACATAGCCAAGCTTTGAATTTAGGTTATCTGACATCAGAGTCCCATTTTCAGTCCACACTATGCTCCATGCTAATATGGCATATGTATAACAGGAATAACTCTATGATGTCTAGGCATAAGTGATTTTCCAAACACAAGCAGGCCCCCAAAATACATATGTTATTTTCTAAGAATTTGTTTATTAAGCAACTAATTTTATTAGATAGTAAAGAAAGAACTAAAGCAGGCTATGGTAACATATGTCTATGCTACCAGCACCTGATTTATAGAGATAGGAAGATGAGGAGTTTGACTACACATGCAGTTGAAAACCAGCCTGAGTGACATGAGACCCTTTAGAAAAAAGAAAGACAACAAAAGAGAACAGTAAGCCTACCATCTCGAATATCGAGAGTCCATTCCAGGCAGATATATGACCTTGGGCAAAGAAGTCACCTAGTCCTTTTAAGCTTTAGTTTTCTTGTTGATTTGGGATCATCTAGACATACCCATGACTAAGTTTTAAATGAGGTATTTTTCAATTCAGGACATGTTTTATATAGAGTTAGTGTTATTGACTTGGAAGTGATTGCCATACTATTTTCAAGTTAAACAAAGCTGGAAATTAGAAAGAGCATCTACAATAGCATCCCCATGCCTGTACTGTAATACTTGATTACCTGCCACAAGCACAAGGCATGTACTAGCTATGATTATATCTTAACCATAGATAAATGAGAATAAAGAATATTAGTTGTTTGGAGAACCATGAAACCAATTTATTTTATCTATATGCTACATAAAGCATTCTTTCTGTTTATTATTAAATTTAACCCATTTATGCACCTACCCGTTATTCATAACCTCCTCAAATTTATTGAACCCGTGACCATTCACTGTGAGATACTACATTAATGGAGATATAACATTAGAATGCAATGTGATATCAGAGGGAAAGGGAGCAGGATCAGGAGTTCAAGGCCATCCTCAGCTACATAGTAAATTGAGGCTAGCCTAGGCTACATAAGATGCTGTCTCAAACAATAAAAAGGATACAGAAACACCCCCCCCCCCCAAAAAAAAAAAGCTTACAGGAGTCAATTCCTTCTACCATGTAGGTTTCGGGTAGCAAAGTCATAGGATCTTATCTTGCTGGCCTAGTATCTTTAATCCTCAATTTTTTATTTCTATCCTGTTGGCAAATGAAGGCCAATCAATCATTAAATACGTGTCTTTGGTATCTGAAGAGTGAATATTTCTCATAATTTAGATAGGGATTCTTGGGAAAGATGGACCAGGATACTTTAAGAATGAAGTTGAAGCAAACACCAGTGAACTAAATGCAGTGTGGTGCTAGATTACATCCTTAAAAGAGAAAACGGCCCAGAAAAGGCAATTCCTGTGCACCAAAAGTTTCTCCTTGCTTTTGAAAAGAGTTCCAGCCTGCTGACCTTTCATCCACCAACGAGCTCTGCATGATGGAAATTACTCATGTAAGGAAAATGAGAGGTGTTCCAGGTGGCTCTGTCTCCAGACTCAGCAGGCACCTGTTCCTGTTGGAAAGGCAGAGGAGGCCCTGCTGAACTCCTAATTTGGGCTGAAGCTACAATTTTGCCTCTGCAGTATATTCTTCGGATTTCCTCTCTGCCACTGCTCTAAAGAAAGCCGAGGCTGAAGCAGGAAAAGGTCTGTGGGATGACTAACCCTGCTGTGTCCCTTCTCCCGACCTCTCCATCGGCTCCAGGGAAGCAGAGTTTCCTTTTTGGTTTCTGGAACATGATGGGATGTGGGCAAGATGACAATAGGAGGCTGAGAGTAGAGAAAGGAGAAAACGAGGGTGGCACAAATCATCTGCAGAGGAAATCAGCCTCCTCCACTCAAATATCCATATCCATCCCCAGTACCATCTAGTCTGGCTGGACAAAGGACAGGTAAAGTGCAGCAGGTAAGGGTTGGGGTCATAGGCTGGTATGCAGTTTATAGGTTATCACAAACTTATCCTCACTCCTTCTGCATATCCTTTGATGAAGAAGGGCTTCTTGGAAAAGCTAGAAATAAACCAGAACTTGCTCAAGGAGTTCTCTGCCCAAGAAGAAATTCTATTCTGAGGCCAGGTTGGTTGAAATTTTGGCAAAATACAGAACAGATGTCTGTAAACATTCTGTAATTGTGGACACCACACACACACACACACACACACACACACACACACATGCACACACACATGCACACACACATGCACATATGTGTTTAGTGAAATGGGACTTTGAGAAGTTTAAATGTGTTGACTCCACTACCGTAAGAGACTTCAGCTCACGTCCTCTTAGCCTTCAGCCATGCTACCATCTGTGTCCGTTTATCCACTTCCAGCAACTTGGTCAGTGCCACCTGCAAATCTCAGCTTTTCTATCAACAACCCAGAGAAGAACTTCCTCTCACTCACTCCCCACATATACCTCCCAGCTACATTAGGTGGCCATTATGAGCACCTATACTTGCTTTGCTTGGCACTTCTGTCACACTGTATCCTTTTTTATTGTTTGAGACAGCGTCTTGTGTAGCCTAGGCTAGCTTCAATTTACTGTGTAGCTGAGGATAGCCTTGAACTCCTGATCCTCCTCCTTCTGTTATCACATTGTATTGGAATGTCATAGCTTCATTAATGTAGTACCTGACAATGAATGGTCAAGAGTTCAATAGATTTGAGGAGGCTATGAATAATGGATAGGGCAATAAATTGATTATATTTTATTATAAACAGAAAAATGCTTTATGTAGTATATAGACAAAATCAATTAGTTTCATGGTCTTTGAAAGAACTAATATTCTTTATTCTCATTTATCTAGGGTTAAGATAAATTTAGAGCAATTAATTTTAGCCAGGCATCATGTTGGCCTTTTGAGGCAGAATTGAAGCTGGGTAGAAGCACAGAAGCAAGTGAAGGGGATAAAGCCCTTCACTCCAGAGGCAGATTGAAACCTCTCACCAAGGGAGACTCCAAGGATTCTAGCACCAGTCGCATCTGCTATGAAGGTTGCCTAGGTGGAGACAATATTCCTTTTAGATAGAGAATTTTTTTTAAAGATTTACCTTTAATTTTTAAACATGTACAGCTCTATGTGAGGGTATATGCATATGTGTGTGAGCATCGTTGTCTGTCAGAAGAAAGCATTACACATACCCACTAGAACTGGAGTTACAGGTGGTTGTGAATTGTCTGGTGGTTGCTCGGAACTGGATAAGCAGTACTCACTCTACTGGCATCTCTCCAGAGACTATGCTTGTTAATGTAGCAATGAGCCATGCTTAAGGCCTAAACCTACCTTATGTCCCTCCTAACAGTACAGCTGCCGTTTGCATGTAACCTCACACAAGAATATAAACTTCTGTTTACAGTAAGGAGATCCTATATTGCCATGCTTTTCCTTGTAAACTAGGGGTTACCTCCCAGTTTGTAAACCTAGCCAACATACCTCAGGAAATACTCTGGTGTCCTTTAAATTCCCTAGCAAGCCTTTGAAGATAATAACTTCAAAATGTACTAAAATGTTTATATAGGCTGGGTCATGACAATTAACGGGAACTAGCCTCTAAGAAACCCACATCTATGTTCTTGGATGTTTTATTCTTCCCCTCGGTGTCTCCCTTTCTATCAGCTTCAATGCTTTAGTATATGTTAAAATCCCCTTTCAAGGACTAGTGAGATAACTCAGGGTACAGAGATCTGTTATTAAGGTGAATTATCTGAGTTTAATCCCAGGAACCCACTTGGTAGAAGGAGACAACTAATTCCTGCTCTTGTACACAATGGTGTGAGCATGCCCTTCTCCCAACACACACAAAATAATCCATGAAAAAAACAAACATGTCTCCAACTTCCTCTACTCCCTCACTGGGCACACTGGGCCCTATGAGATTCCTCTTCTCTGCCAAACACCCGGTTATCTCCTACGCTGCTTTGCACTGACTGTTCCTTTAGCTTGGTTTAGCTTGGGTGAGTACTGATGACCTAGGGCTTGCTAGACAAATTTTCTGTCACTGAGCCACGTGCCTAGACTGGAAGAGACTTCTTCCAATAATTACATGGCTGCCTTTCTTGCTTCTTAAGTCCTGGATCAGATTTCTTTTTTGAAGAAGCCTATCTTCTTTTCCCTATCTCCATTCTATGTCCACTTTTAACCACCATTACTTCTTTTGGGGGTTGGGGTGAGGCTAGAGACAGTGTTTATGTAACAGCCCTGACTCTCCCAGAACTCCCTCTGTAAACCAGGGTGGCCTTGAACTCTCAGAGATCAGCCTGATTCTGCCCCCTGACTGCTGGACTCAAGGCATGTGCCACCATTTTAGGCTCACCATTCCTTTTATTCTATTCTGTTTGGCTTCTTTCTTTCTTTCTTTCTTTCTTTCTTTCTTTCTTTCTTTCTTTCTTAATAAACTGTGTATTTTATCATCTTTATTGTATGTATTTTCTTTTTTCTTCTCTTCACTAATAACTAGAATATTGCTCCATCAAGAAAGGATTTTAATAAGCTTCTGCATTCTGGGCTTGATTTATGTTAATTTTTTAAAGTTGTACAAAATCAAATATCAACGAATTACACATTCCAACAGAATCAATCGAGGGAAATATCCACAGAAAATGAAGTCTCAAATCGAATAGAGAAGCAACTTTATGGCTTTTTATTCTTTGCTAATGTTTATATATTCCACGGAGGCCTCAGATCATTTAAGCTCAAGTTAAAGCTAGTCTCCTTTGTCACAAGTCACATGAGCTTTGAGCCTTCAGGAAGTGATCTGGATTGAAAGCTATTAATCTGACACACATATATAAAGATACAATGATGAAATACATTACTTGGTGTGCTAATGTCAAAAAATTAGTAATACAAAGAAAGTTATAAAGAAAGTGGAAAAAGCATGAAACATCTTCTGTTAGGGGAAATACCTTTATGAAAAATGTCATAGCTGGGCATGGTGGCAACACATGTTTTATCTGAGCACAGGAGAGGCAGAGGCAGTTGGATCTCAGCCAAGGATACACAGAGAAACCCTGTCTTGGGGGGAAAATTGTTGCTTCTTATTTTTATCCTGGGTCTATTTAGGTCCTAGCAGCTTTCCTGAGAGCAGAGTAGACTATATAGGAATCTCTCTCTCTCTCTCCTCTCTCTCTCTCCTCTCTCTCTCTCTCTCCTTGTCTTTCTTTCTTCCTTTCTTTTGAGACAATGCTTTAAAATTATGATTATTATTGAAAGGCTGACTTTGAACTCACTGCATAGTCAAAGATGACCTTGAGTTTCTGATTCTTGACCTTGAGTTTCTGATTCTCCTGCCTCCACCTCCTCAGTGCTGTGAGACACCACACTGGGTATATGAGGACTCTTGCATGCATGGTGGGCCCTCTACTTACTGAGCTGTACCCTCAGTTCAAGAAATGTCTTCCCAAACGGCATTTACTCGTTATTTTTATTTATTTATTTATTTATTTATTTATTTATTTATTTATTTATTTATTTATTTTTATTTATTTATTTGCAAAGAGCTGGTGCAATGGCACCAAGACTGATGCCCTGAGTTAGAGCCCCAAGACCCACATGAGTAAGGAGAGAACTGATCCCTGACGGTTGTCTTCGAACCTCTACCTGTGTGCCACAGTACTGATTAGGTGAATGCCTGCATGCACAACACACACACACACACACACACACACATAAACAAATGAATAAATAAGTAGACAAATAAATAAGTGAATGTAAAATAATTTGCATAGTGTTAATGATGGTCATGAAAGCTCCAAAGAACACAGAAATGCCATTACTTAAAAGCAGACAACTGGAGCTAGGACAACATGAGTGAAAGTCTGAGAAAGACAAAAAAAAAAAAAAGGAACAGAGTAAAAGAAAGGACACGAGTTTAGAAATGCATCGCTGTCTGAAATATTTCTGTACAAGTACAGGAAGTTGCCTTCAGAAAGCCAGGCCACAGACTTACACAGGGAACTTGCATAAGGGGCCCTGGGATTAGAAAATGACACCACCAGCTTCAAGTGGCTATATTTTTTGATGGTGTTTCTCTGCATTTGGATCTGTACTGTGGTTAGAGATTCTGCACTCTGAATCTAAAGAAAAGGGTGCAGAAACAAGACATGTCAGAACCTTTCCCTCAGAACTGACATTGAGGCCAAAAATGTGTTTCAGTTTGTCTGAAGTTTCAGGAAATTGAGTATAATGGGGTGGTAGAGTGTGACCAGGTGTCTGAGGTTAAGTGCAGGATTGGCCTGGTGGTGCAAGCCTGTCATTCACATATGTAGGTGGCTGAGGCTGAAGGTTTGCAAGTTAGAGGTCATCGTGGGCAACAGTGAGATTCGGTCTCCGTATAACACAGGCATTAGACACTTGTAGTCCCAGCACTGGGAAGATAGAAAAAGAGAAGACTGTAATGCTATGGTTAGCCAGGACTACATAGTGAGACACTGTCTCAAAAGACCCCCGATGGTGATGATGATGATGATGATGACGACGACGACGACAGTGGTAATGATAATAATTTAGAAGGAGGGGGCTGGGGCTGTATCACCATGATAGAGAATCTGATTACCATGTGTGAAGTACCAGGTTCAATATCTAATACCACACAAACAAACAACAAGAAAATGGCATCAGAAACAGGCATCTAGAAAACAGACTTTTGCTAGGGGAATTCTCTAGCCCATCTAACTTCAGTTTTGAAGAAGGAAGGAGTGATGTGTCAAACAGCTACTATTCTTTGCTTAAGAAAATGCACTTCAACTTTTCATTCCATTATCCTGGCATCCACCACTCACATGGATTCCGTCTGAGGAAAGCTAAGCTCAAGAATCAAAGGGGAGATGGTGTGTGTGTGTCTCTCTCTCTGTGTATGTGTGTGTGTGTGTGTGTGTGTGTGTGGTGTGTGCATGCACCCACGCACCTGTCTGTCTGTGTGAAAGAGAGACAGATACATTGAGACAAAGAGAGAGACAGAGGTTGATACAGAGAGACAAAGACAGAAAGACTGACATAATTTCTGAGAGTGTAAGACAGGCTTGGCCCAGAATTCAAGGTCATTCTCAGTATAATTCTGAGATATGTAGTCAGAGGGCTCTGTTAGTAGCCATGGGGGGAGCCACTGTCTTTCTGGGGCAGAGTTGGTCGGTTCCAAACCAGAAAAGATTTTGGAAGTGAAAATTCAACATGCATCCCTATCTTTTTAAACAAATGGCAGCCTTTTGTTGGATAGTGAAAACAAAATTCTTCATTTGCTATTGAAGAGAATCTATAAAATACTCTCCTTGATTAGCACAAGGCCTTTCAAATGTTCACCAGGAGAGCTGGTGGGGACTGGGGTATTCTTCAAAGATTTTCTGCAACATAGCATGAATGCTTTCTAGGAAACTCTACATGATACAGTGCAGAGACTCCCCACTCAAGAAAGAGGACGGCAAAATCCAGGGAAACATTAACCCATGCCTTGAGCCATTTTAACCTGTCTAATGAACAGAGATCTGGGATGCAGGAGCTGACATGGACTAGGAAGAAGCAGAGCTGCTCCTAATGTCATCTTGTTTATCGTGACCCCCTACAATACAAAATTATGAAATTCCCAGTGTTAGCAGATGAAGAAATCCTTATCCTACCTCCATCCCTAAATATAAAATGACTTGACATTTCTCTCTGTTGGTACAATTAACCAAAACAATAGTCTGATCCAACAATAACCATACAATCGCATTAGTAGTGTGTCCTCCTTCCTCTGTTTCACCCATAGAAACCATCAAAGAAATGTAAGCCTGGCCTATATAAGAACACCGACTTTTCAATCTCCTTAAATATGTTTCACTGTAATTTCTGCTCCTCTAGAGATTCTTATGTGCCTAGTGAAATCACTGAAACTGAAGTAATAACAAAATTTGATAGTAGCATCACTTGGCTAGATGGATTGAAATTTCAAATGAGGAAAAGAGCATTAAAAGGTGGTTTCTGTTGTGTCTTTGTTGACTCATTTAAAAAAACTCATTTGTTTACTGTTCTACAGTTTGAGGGAAAAGAATGAAATGAATGCTAAAAGCATGTAGGACAATAAGTGATACGGGAAAAATTCAAGTCCAGCAAAACCATCTATGTACTCCAGTAATCCTAAGCCGTGGCTCTTTTGATCTGCTGTCCAGAAGAGGAAATGGAGCTTACGGTCTTTTCTAGCAGGAAACTGAATATTATTAAAGCATGAAGCCCAAGATCCTTTGAGAATATAAATCCAGAAGTCCTGACCTCCGATTCTGTGGTTTTCACAAAGAGCATCGGTGGGATAACTGGGCAGCAGTGGACTTGAGGACAACTAGTGTCAGCGCTTATCTCCATAACACTGATCATTTGTTTCCTTATCTGTAAAACAAAGATGCTAGGTTATGACCTTTATGGTCGCATTGAAGGAAAGAAACAATAGCACTAAAACAATTAAGCACAGGCTGGTGTCGAGATTGTCACTAAATCACCAAATATCTCTAGTAAATTCTACCAATTTAGAAATGAAGTGACAGCTCATGAAACTGTTAGGTTTGCCCTTTAATCTGAAAGAGGAAATAATATTTACCAGCAATCTGCTACTACAGCGGCATTGCAGATAATGAAGACTCCCCCACCACACACACTTTGGCAGAATAAATGAAAACAGTAAGTCTGTATCAGAGAATTGATGATTTTCTGTTCTCCAAATCTATTCAAGATTCTGTGATGAAGGGACTCAGGTATTTATATTATTGAGTTTGGGTGTTGTTTGATACTGAAGACTCTGTCCTCCTGCCAGACAGAACCACTTCTATTATAGACCAGTCTAAATGTTAGTTAATTTAGAGAAAAACGCTAGACCGGGGGGGGGGGGGCAGAAACAGGGGGCAAGCAGCAATACTGTCTATTTTTTCCTCTTCTACAGGAAGTCTCTGGCCGGAAGTCATATCACAGAGCATGCAGGTGCTTTGCAGGAAAGGACGCACCCACATTAAGCCCGGAAGGAACCCAAGGAAGCCGAGTTCTGCTTGTTTCTCTACCAATTTTATTCCACTGTCTACATTTCCAACCTAGAGCATTTGGCTATGTAGGCTGTTCTTTGCAGCTGCATGCAATTAGTTGGGCTATGCTTTTGCTTTTTGCACTTTACCCAAGGCCCTTTTCCTCTTTGATGGGCTTTGATGGGCTTGAATTCCACTGGGACACCAGAGCGAATTGGCATTGAGTCCCAGACCTGTTTCACTTATCCATTCATTGGTTGATGTAAAGGTTTGGAACACTAGGAGAGCAACTACTAGAACACTTCCCTAGCATACATAGGGGCCTAGGTTTGATGCCCTAGAACTGAAAAAAAAAAAAAAACCTGCTCACACGTTGTTGTTGATTTATTTTCATTTCCATCATAGACGAAAAAGGAAAGTTAAGATGATGACTGCCATGGTATTTTTTAAGACAGGCTCTGGTGGTAGCTATAGCTTGTCAATCAAGTATTCGCTCCCTACATAAGTTATTTCTTTGAGAAAGGGTCTCACTGTGTTGCTCTGGCTGGCTTGGAACTCACTGTGGAAACCAGTCTGGCCTCAGACTCACAGAGATCTGCCTGCCTCTGCCTCCTAAGTGCTAGGATTAAGGGTATGTGCATAAGTCACTTTTAATTGGGCAACATTCTCATGTATCTCTAAGGTTATTTATTTGTTAAACTGAATACCCTTGAGAGTGAGAATTCAGAAAGTGGAAGGAGAATAAGAGAAGTCCTCTTTCGTTTAAGATCTTGTGGGCTAGGTCTGTTTCCTCTGCCTACTCTTTGTATGAAGTTTTGAAAGATAACAAAAACCTTCAGTGGGGTAATATAAAAACCTTTACACAGACTGCCCCTTCTCTTACACAATATGCATCACCCTGAAGTCTTACAGTGTGATTGCAGCCCACATTAATGGCTCATAATGGACGTGTAGCCTGCTTGTAAAGCTCATACGAATGCATCCTAAAATATGAGCATCATCTGTCTTGGAGGGAAATGCTTCACCCAAGACTGCTAGGATCTGAAAGCTTGGTGTGTAAGCATCTGAGCATCTTAGAAGTTAGAGCCCTCTCAAATTCTCCCTTAATGCTTGTTCTACAGTGCTAAATAACATTGATTGGGACTGAGAGCAGATAAATAACAGAAGACAGCTAAAAGGGCTTCATTTCCCAAAAGAGATTGCTCTCAGCTATGAGAGTGTAAAATGTCCTTCCCTTCCCTAAGTGAGCCATGAGGATGCCTGCTCAAGGGAAAATGGCTCCACCTGAGAGATTCGTTAAGAACAATTGAAAAAAGGCTCTACACCGGGCTTTTCCTCAGCTGGACACATCTTGCCATCCTCTGGGTGGTACCTTTAGATGTTACATATAAAGGAACTATGAACAAGAAAACAGATGACTTTTGTTTATATGCTAATGGGTTCCATGTGATTAGTACTAAAGTCTTGGTAATGTTCTTGTGCATCTTGTGTGAATGTTTCTGAATGCATGTCTACCTGAACATTATACTGAAAACAGTACTATTTATCAATTGCTTGTGAGAAAGCCCTAGGAACTTCCTGTTTCAAATGGACCAGAGTAAAGATGGCCAAGTACCATGTAATTTTCTTTGTCTCTGCTATCTTCAAGCTAGGAAAGGAAGTGTATTTATGAATTCTTTAGGTACCTCCACTAGTATGCAGATACAAGATGACAGAGGGGAGACTGTAGATCTGGCTTAGCGCCTCCATCTAAGATTGTGGGAGAAATCAGGACACCTCTGTGGACTAAAGCAACGCAGTTTGACAGAAGGACTTACAAGGATGGATTGTCTAAGATAGGGGAAGATAGATGACCAACAGAAAGGTAAGATTGGCATGGATAGTTGGGATATGAGGTCCGAAGCCTTTCACCCTCTCCTGCTTTATCTACTGTCTATTCAGAACAAATAGTGGAGACGCTTGGTGGTGGTACAGGGCTGTAATCTTCATACTTGGAGGTGGAGACAGGAGGATTCAGCTTGAAGGTCATCCTCATCTACATAACGCATTTGAGGCCATGTCTCAAAACATTCGAACCTCTTAAAAAAAAGAAAAAAAAGGATTAGCATCTAGTCACCCAGTTGCCATTGGTGTCAAAGTTCTAATCACAATATGAGCAGTTTACTGAAGGTAGAACACTGTGGTCACAACCACAAGTCCCAAAATAGGCATTTTCTTTGGGCCTACAAGGCCCCTCCCTCCCTTGAATGCTGCACCATTTGCTTGCATGCACTCTAAGTTGCGTGCAATGGCTGGAGGCTTTCTCTTCCCCTATGTTAACTCAAGAAAACAGAAGGATGCCTCAGCCAGACACCAGCCGCCCTCGCTCGGTCACTTCCTTCTCTGTGCTCTGGCAGCTGGTGATTTCTTCATTCTCTTAATCTGTCAGGAGAATCGTTGGGGCACATAGTCCCTCAATTAGAATGCAAGAACAGCCACCTCCATCACAGTCTGCCTGGAGGAGCTGTTTATTCCCTAGTCTGAATGTGGACGTCGTGGCTTTTGGCAGGGAGCATGGAATATGTAATCATGAACGTTCTTTTTAAAGCAAGAGTGACTAAAGTTCAAATGGATGCAAGCCTGATATTCTCATCTCCATCTTGTCTTCTGGGCTGTTAGTATGCTGTCCTTTTCATATTATTAATTCATTAAGGAACAGCAAGCTCCTGTGGGGTATTACTTTCCTAAGTGGGCTTTTTCATTGTAAAACCACTTACACATAGGGGATTTGGACAATATAGAAAAGCTCAATCGCTGGGGAGGGGCATTAAATCTTTATAAGCTTTGCCCTCAGCTAATGAGAAACTGTTGTTGCTATTCTGACATAGTTTTTCTCTTTTATATTTGAAACAGAGTCCCAGGTGCACAAGGCTGGCCTCAAACGTGATATGTAGCTGAGGGTGACTTTCAATTTCTGATCCTCCTGCCTCTGCCTCCCAAGTGCTGGGACATGGTTTTGGTCTCCTTGTCTACATGTTTTCTTACACACACGTTTCTTTTTCGACAAACCCAGACAAACCCAGATCATTCTATCTCTTTTCATGTTGTGAGAAATTTTACTCATATATTCTCATTCTTCTGGAACATGACTATTAACAATTATGCTTACTGTATGAACATGCCATCCATGTGTTTAAATTGTTTTTGAAGGATATTTAAGAGGCAGACCACTTTTCTCTAATGAATATCTCTGACTGCAGTTTTTTTTACTATATTTCTGAATATCAGCCAAGCCTACATCTTTGAATGAAAATATTCAAAGTTAATGTGTTGTCTGATAGATCAACAAAATGGGCTACACTAATTTGTGGCCATATTAGGTTCGCTTTATTTTTGTTAGTAAAGGATCATTGGAATTTAGGGCTGATAGTGGCCATGCAGTGGTCTTAAATGATGGTGAGAAGCTCCATACCTGGGATTTTAAGGATCTAAGCGGAAAACTTGTCAGAGATGGATTTGATAGTACTTTCTGGAGAAAAATGAGCCCTTTGGCAGAGCCACTGATTTTTACAGTGACATCAGTCCAGAAGTCATTCAAAGGAAGTTTGAAAAAGCTCGTTGTCCAAATTTTCTCTACGCTCTTCCAACCCACATATATTGAAGTCAGAGTCTGTGACGAGGTGGACCGGTAAGATTGGAAGTTTCCGTGAGAAGGTACATGCATGCTTGTACTTCGTTACTATGAAAGAAAGAAAGAAAGAAAGAAAGAAAGAAAGAAAGAAAGAAAGAAAGGAAGGAAGGAAGGAAGGAAAAAAGAAAGAAAGAAAGAAAGAAAGAAAGAAAGAAAGAAAGAAAGAAAGAAAGAAAGAAAGAAAGAAAGAAAGAAAAGCGTGTTAGCTGAACTTGGAGGTCATGTGGTCCATAAGGTGAAGCCAACCAGGCTCTGTTTTCTGTAGCGTGTAACTATTGTTTGTGTTTCCACTGGTGATAATAATAGCTAGCCACTTCCCCAGGGATAGTTGGGGCTCAATTCCTGTTTATTCAAACCCTGGAAGCCAGGCTGTGAAAGGCATGCGCAAATGGTTGAAAGGGAAGTACAGCTTTGGCTTAGGTGCACTGATCTCTCACTGACAGCAATCTAATGAGGCTTTGGGTTGCTCATGAACTAAACCTGCGGTTAATAGCCTTCATCCTTACTGAGCTTGTGCACTGGTTGTGTGAAGGACTTATGATGCGTTCACAAGGAAAAGAAAGGCTGTGGGACAGATAGCAAACAATTACATGGGCCCGAAACAAACACCGGTGTTTTAAAACACTTGGCGGAAACTGAAGCTGCAAAGCATCTTATCAGCTCAGGCCTAGAGGGGCCGACTGAAGCTTCATCGAACACATCCTTTTACAAGCTCCGAGCTTTCAATGGGCCTTTGAAAACCAGTCAAGCTGGAGCTGGCTTTTCAGAGGTTGCCGGCTGCTCAGTTTACAACAGTACAAATTGGCAGCGCTGCAAGAAAGAAACAGAAATCCAATCCGTGGCTGGGATTGAAAGCTCCAGAGGCTCAAATGTCAGCTACACTGGAGTATGGCTTCTCCTCTAATTATGTCCTGTCAAATGAGGGTTGAAAATGTCAGCCCTAGACCTGAGACTCAGGCCACTCTAGCCACCAATGACACTGGGCTGGGGTCCAGTTGAAATGATGAAGAATGAATTTGAAAAGCCCTTCAGTTGATTTCAAGACTTCCTGGGACTGCGGCATTTGAACCACAATGTTCTTCTTTTGGGGCAAAGGTGGGAGCCAATCAGGAGAGAGGTTTCGTGCCTTGTACTGTCTATATTTGGCTATACTGTTGCTTCATTCAACTACACTTATGGTATGAGTGCTTGAAAAGCAGGACTTCCGGAAGGGTTTTTAATGCCTCCTTTTTACAAAGGAGCCTTATCTTTATGCATATGGAGCTGCTTGGGAACATACCTTGTGACTGTAAAACGAAGGGAGCCAGGGTACAAAATTTGCTTAAGAAAACAAAAACAGACTTCAATTGTAGCTTCTGACTTCACACTATTTACGTGAAAAAAAAATATATAGAAAACAGAAGTTAGTCCTTCTTATATCATTCTAACCAGAAGCAGATCTATGAAACTTGTGGGTGTTGAAGAATACATAATGCTGCATTCATTCTTGCATTTTACATGTTATCAGATTTATAGATCACTTTTCAGGATGTCAAGGAAATAAATGCATCAGGCTCACCCTTCTTTGTACATTTTGAGACAGGGTCTTCCTTCTGTAGCTTGGACTAGCTTAGAATTTACTATGGAGCACAGAATGGCATGGGAATTCTAGACTATCCTCCTAACTCAGCCTCTCCAGGGCTGGGATGACACGGGTGAGGCACCACGCCTGTGTTTGAAGTGTTGCCTGAGGAAGATGATTGAATCTTGTAGGGAATCCACAGACGTGACGAACTTCACTGGAGTTTTAAAAGACCACTGTTTATCCTATATCACCTACCTTTATTCCCACCACAATCCCAGAAAAGAGACTCTATTCTTCTATTTTGCAGATGAAAACCCGAGGCAGGAGGATGGGTTCCAACCTCCCCTTAATGCCTTATATGAAGAGAGCAGTTGATGGGAGGAAAGACATTTTCTTTAATGTCTGGAAAATGTCATTGGAAAGGTGTCTACTCTGCTGAGATATTTCCTTGAGTTTTCTACCTTCTGGGTACCCAACTAACAAAAATACCAACCTCCACCAATTCTTGGGGCTCCAAGGGAAAAAACTGAGAGGTGTCCTTTTGTGTGAGATCCGAGGTTTGTTGAGTTCCTAATGACTTCAAGAGATCAGATCTGGAAGAGTCTTTCCGATAGGAGCTTGGGACCATTCACTTAGGATTCTCCCAGACTTAGGATATTCAAATTTAGAAGCCATCTTAATGGGATGGATAACAACATGTCCAGATCAGAGACCACAAAATATAGTCTTTTCTATTTGCAACGTGGAGAAACCCCAAGAAGAGGAGTACAAGATAGCCTAGCGCCTAGGAACTACAATGGGCCTTCATCAGTAGTAAAGCAGTGAGGTTCATGAGTGAGTTATTAGCTCTCTACAGGATGTTTGGAGGCAGTTTTAGTTGCCACAGTTGGGGGGGAGAGGTAACGATTATACTAGTTTTGACTGAGTCAAAACCAAGGATGCCACTAACTATCCTATAATGAACAGCATAGCTCCCAGCACAAAGAAGGATGTGGCCCCCAATCTACCACCTCTTTCCCAGTGAGAAGCCTGCCTTTTTTTTTTTTTTTTTCATTTGATGCACTGTGGCCACCACTCACAGGAAGCTCAGTCTGGGGCTTCTTCAAAGAGTCATTGTGCAAGCAGGAAGTCAGCAACCCATGAAACTAGAAGGGGGATCAGAGAGCAGACAGAACCACACATATGGCTTTTAACCGACTGTATCTTTCTTCCTGACAGAGAAAGGTCAGTGTTTGCTTCTGTCGATAGGCATCAGGAACAAAGCAGGGGCTGGTCTTGTGTAATAGATCAAAACATGATATCCTAAGGTATCACGCTGTGAATGTTAGTTTATGGGGGGGGGGAGACAAGTCTTTGCAGATGTGATGAAATTAAACCCCCCATTGTTACAGAATGTCATGTAGCCAAGGATAACTCTGAACTATCGATCCTCCTATCTCTACTTTCTGAATGCTAGGATTACAAACATGTCTGAACACACATGCAGTATATTCTGAGGCTCCAAGCCATGCCTTCATATGCATTAGGAGGCGCTCTACCAAATGAGCTCTAACCCCAGCTCTGAAGTTAAAGATCGTAAGACAATTTTTCCTGCAATATTTAGGAGGGCCTGAAATACTTAGTGTTGCTCCTTATAAGAAGGAGGAAGAAACTGAGCAGTGGTAGCAGACACCTCTAATCCCAGACTCCAGGCACCGGCAGGGAGATCTTTGAGTTCAAAGCTAGCCTGGTCTATAGAGTGAGTTCCCGGACAGCCAGGGCTACACAGAGAAACCTGGTCTCAAAAAAACCACCCAACCACCCAATAATCAAATAAATAAAATGCATTTTTTATAAAGGAAGAAGAGGGAGCTGCAGAACATGTGTAACAGAGACAGCAATGTACAGCAGCGGAACTTAGAGACAGCCTCAAGCTAATGAAAGAGGGCACTAGAATCTGGAAAAAACCAAGGCACAGATGTTCTCTTAGAGCTTCCTGGGTACACATGGGCCAAGCCACACTGTGATTTGGTCCCAGAGATATTGATCTCAAAATCCTTGTTCCTAGAACTGGGAGAGAATAATCTTCCATTGCATAGAAATCATTAGTCAGTGGTCATTTGTTACAGCAGCCCCAGGAGACTAATTTGCCTTGATAATTTACCCTAGAGGCCCCAATTGATCCGTTGCCATTGAAGGGCAAACACTTTGCTGCAGACACGTCCAGAGAAAGGTAATGGAAAATTCCTTTGTTTTGCCCTAAATATGTGGCACCTGCCTTCTCTCTGCCTCTATCCATCAACAGTGCCCACTGACTGACTATCCAGCCAATCATATGACATTGCCATTATGTGGTTCAAAGCTCTAGAGTCTCCTATCCGATTTGACCTGGAGTTCTGCTGCACAGATGTGCATGCACACACGCACCCATCTGTTATTAGACTGTGGAGTCGTTCTCTTTTTCTCATTTACTGATCTAATTAGTTTTGAGGCAGAATCTCATGTACCCTAAAGTAGGTGAGGATAACCTTGAACTTCTGTAGCTTGTGCCACCACTGACTAAGTGCTGGGACTACGTAAAAATAGTCTGTACTGTTTGCTGTATTTGGTTTTATGTAATAATGGGGGTAAAATTCGGGGCTTTGTACATGTTGCATTGACTGGGCCCCAGTCCTAGTCCCAGTTGTGCACTCAACATTGTTTTAATAAGGAAAACTTGTGGAAATCTGTTCTTTTTTAAAATTTTGTATTTACTTTATATGTTTGAGTACACTGTCACTGTCTTCAGACACACCAGACAAGGGTTGCGAGCCACCATGTGGTTGCTGAGAATTGAACTCAGGACCTCTGGAAGAGCAGTCAGTGCTCTTATCCACTAAGCCATCTTTCCAACCCTACTCTTAACATTTTTAAAAACACTTATGTGCGTTGCATGCACATACACATGTGTCATGGTGCTTACGTGGAGGTTGGAGACAACCTTGAGTGCCAGTCCTTGTCTTCCTCCTTGTTTGAGACAGAGTCTCTTTATCACTGTCTAGTCCAGATTACCTGGCCTGTGAGCTCCGGGTGAATTTTCCTGTGTCTGTCTCTTATAACGATGTAGACGCACTGGGATTACAGATGTGCGCTCCCAAACCTGGCTTTCTGTGTGGATCCCAATGCATGTTCCCAAGCCCTTTGCCCATAGAGCCACCAATGTAGTCCTCAGTTGCATTTCCTGTGTCACACATACAGCTGAGCAAACCAGCAATCTTCAATGCTGGAAGGACATGGAGCATAAAGAACTGAACAGACACATGTCCATAAGAAGCACATGCTTAATATCCCTTTGTACCAGGCTGTATCTTTTAAGCTGCTCTTTTCCTGGT